>NC_084550.2:6257500-6295000 GCF_033978685.3 Nerophis lumbriciformis
TCGGTATCGGTTTTTTATTATCGGTATTGGTATCGGTATCGTTTTTTTATTTTTTTTTATTTTTTAATCAACATAAAAAACACAAGATACACCATACTTGCCAACCTTGAGACCTCCGATTTCAGGAGGTGGGGGGTGGGGGATGGAGGCGGGGGCGGGGGGCGTGGTTGGGGGCGTGGTTAAGATATATATATATATATATATATATATAAGAACTACTTGACTTTCAGTGAATTCTAGCTATATATATATATATATTTCATTACATATACATATATATATATATGGGAAGTTTTGACGGAGCAGAAACGTGTGAACTCGTTGGGAGTTTCCTCCTCTCCCAGCTCGCTAGCCTCAATCTGAACCTTGGTATTTACCGTGATGACGGACTGGCAGTGTGTCGCTCCTCGCCAAGGAGCAGCGAGAATACCAAGAAGCGCATATGCCAAATTTTCAAAGAGAACGGCCTACGGATCACGATTGAAGCCAACAAGCAAACCGTCAACTTCCTTGACGTCACTTTCAACCTGAGAAATAACAGCTACCAACCATTCACGAAACCCAACACAACACTCCAATACGTGCACCATGACAGCAACCACCCACCCACCACCACGAAAAGAATACCTACCGGAATTAATAAAAGGCTATCGATGCTGTCATCTAGCAAAGCTGAATTTGACCAAGCAACCCCCCCGTACCAAAAAGCCCTTGATGAAAGCGGATACAATTTCACCCTCACCTATGAACCCACGCCAGGAAACCAACCAAAAAAGAACAGAAAACGAAACGACATCATCTGGTACAACCCCCCATACAGCAAAAACGTCTCAACTAACATTGGACACAAATTCCTCAATCTGATTGACAAACACTTTCCCAAAGACAACACCCTAAGAAAAGTATTCAACAAGAACAACATTAAATTGAGCTACAGCTGTATGAACAATATACGACAAATTATCTCAAACCACAACAAAACAATTGCAAATGAGCCGTCGGCCCCCGGACAGAGCGACTCCAAAACCAACAAAGGCTGCAACTGTCGAAAGAAACCTGATTGCCCTCTCAACGGGGGGTGCTTACAAACATCAGTTGTCTACCAATCTAAGGTAACACGCAAGGACATTAACACATCCGACACATATGTAGGATTAACCGAGGGAGAGTTCAAAACCAGATGGAACAATCACAAGGCTTCTTTCAGGAACCAAAACCTGCGGAATACCACAGAACTCAGCAAACACATTTGGGACCTCAAAGACAATAATGTTGAATATTCAATAACATGGCAAATTCTTGCATCCAGCACACCTTACAATAGTGGTAATAAAAGATGCAACCTATGCTTGAAAGAGAAACTGTTTATTATTTACCGTCCAGACCTGTCATCCCTCAACAAGCGCAGCGAAATTGTAACAGCATGCCGCCACAGACGGAAACACCTCCTAGGTAACACATGAGCCAATCACCACGCCCCTACGCCAGACTGCACCCACCCACTCTGTGCCCTATATAAACCATGGTATGTGAATGCTCCCATTAAAATCTCCTGATGATTGAGGGAACCCCCCTCATGAAACAGGCCTGTAGAGATGAAATAGTCTTGTGATTTTTTTTTTTTCCCACACATACATATATATATATATATATATATATATATATATATATATATATATATATAAATACTTGAATTTCAGTGTTCATTTATTTACACATATACACACACTTAACACTCATCTACTCATTGTTGAGTTAAGGGTTGAATTGTCCATCCTTGTTCTATTCTCTGTCACTATTTCAGAACACACACATTATACAAATATACATTATAAAATCAATAAGAAAACGGGAGCTCTAATTTGGGAGTCTGAATTAGGATCAGAAGTTCCTATATAAACATTGCGCACTCACGTCGCCTTTTTGTATTGATTACTGCAGCTGTGCACTGGATTCATTCACAAATACAAACTACAACTCACAAACACTTTAGAGTTAGGCTCCACCATCAGAATGTGTACTTAAACTTATAAAGATCACATGGATATTATTCAGTGAGTTGATTCACCAAAACTAACCTGTTATACAGGAGGAAAAAGCACACAGGACGTTTCAATTGTTCACAGACTGGTCGCTCTCATCAGAATGACAAGACACTTCCGGTCTGCAGGTGATAGCATTCAATTGGGAAGAAACGCCCTACTGCCCCCTACTAACCAATGTGAATACTGATAAATGTGTAATGACAGCTCCAAAAACGAATTCAAACCACAAAATAAAATAAATAAATCAACACAAAAATGTGACACATTATGGGTGGGTCACATATGCATGTACAGTAGATGGCAGTATTGTCCTGTTTAAAAGTGTCACAACATTGCTGTTTGGCAATGTTGTGAACAGGCTGTCAACACGTCACTCAGGTCCACATGGAGCTGGAGGGGGCGTGGCCTCCAGCTCCGCCTGAATTTCGGGAGATTTTCGGGAGAAAATTTGTCCCGGGAGGTTTTCGGGAGAGGCGCTGAATTTCGGGAGTCTCCCGGAAAATCCTGGAGGGTTGGCAAGTATGAGATACACTTACAATTAGTGCACCAACCCAAAAAATCCCCTTCCCCCATTTACACTCATTGACACGAAAGGGTTGTTTCTTTCTGTTATTAATATTGTGGTTCCTACATTATATATCAATATATATCAATACAGTCTGCAAGGGATACAGTCCGTAAGCACACATGATTGTGCGTGCTGCTGCTCCACTAATAGTACTAACCTTTAACACTTCATTTTACTCATTTTCATTAATTACTCGTTTCTATGTAACTGTTTTTATATTGTTTTACTTTTTTTTTTTTTATTCAAGAAAATGTTTTTAATTTATTTATCTTATTTTATTTTATTAATTTTTTTTAAAAAGGACCTTATCTTCACCATACCTGGTTGTCCAAATTAGGCATAATAATGTGTTAATTCCACGACTGTATACATCAGTTGATATCGGTATCGGTAATTAAAGAGTTGGACGATATCGGAATATCGGATATCGGCAAAAAAGCCATTATTGGACATCCCTAGTATCTATATATATATATATATATATATATATATATATATGTATATATATCCACACACATGCATATATATACATATACACATATAACATTATTGCACATTATGGTCCGAAAAAATAAAACAATAGAATATTTGCAGAAAAGAGCCTTCTGTCTACTTTATCCTACTTTGTACGTATACAGGTAAAAGCCAGTAAATTAGAATATTTTGAAAAACTTGATTTATTTCAGTAATTGCATTCAAAAGGTGTAACTTGTACATTATATTTAATTCATTGCACACAGACTGATGCATTCAAATGTTTATTTCATTTAATTTTGATGATTTGAAGTGGCCTGCGATGAGGTGGCGACTTGTCCAGGGTGTACGCCGCCTTCCGCCCGATTGTAGCTGAGATAGGCTCCAGCGTCCCCCGTGACCCCGAAGGGAATAAGCGGTAGAAAATGGATGGATGGATTTGAAGTGGCAACAAATGAAAATCCAAAATTCCGTGTGTCACAAAATTAGAATATTACTTAAGGCTAATACAAAAAAGGGATTTTTAGAAATGTTGGCCAACTGAAAAGTATGAAAATGAAAAATATGAGCATGTACAATACTCAATACTTGGTTGGAGCTCCTTTTGCCTCAATTACTGCGTTAATGCGGCGTGGCATGGAGTCGATGAGTTTCTGTCACTGCTCAGGTGTTATGAGAGCCCAGGTTGCTCTGATAGTGGCCTTCAACTCTTCTGCGTTTTTGGGTCTGGCATTCTGCATCTTCCTTTTCACAATACCCCACAGATTTTCTATGGGGCTAAGGTCAGGGGAGTTGGCGGGCCAATTTAGAACAGAAATACCATGGTCCGTAAACCAGGCACGGGTAGATTTTGCGCTGTGTGCAGGCGCCAAGTCCTGTTGGAACTTGAAATCTCCATCTCCATAGAGCAGGTCAGCAGCAGGAAGCATGAAGTGCTCTAAAACTTGCTGGTAGACGGCTGCGTTGACCCTGGATCTCAGGAAACAGAGTGGACCGACACCAGCAGATGACATGGCACCCCAAACCATCACTGATGGTGGAAACTTTACACTAGACTTCAGGCAACGTGGATCCTGTGCCTCTCCTGTCTTCCTCCAGACTCTGGGACCTCGATTTCCAAAGGAAATGCAAAATTTGCATGGTTGGGTGATGGTTTGGGGTGCCATGTCATCTGCTGGTGTCGGTCCACTCTGTTTCCTGAGATCCAGGGTCAACGCAGCCGTCTACCAGCAAGTTTTAGAGCACTTCATGCTTCCTGCTGCTGACCTGCTCTATGGAGATGGAGATTTCAAGTTCCAACAGGACTTGGCGCCTGCACACAGCGCAAAATCTACCCGTGCCTGGTTTACGGACCATGGTATTTCTGTTCTAAATTGGCCCGCCAACTCCCCTGACCTTAGCCCCGTAGAAAATCTGTGGGGTATTGTGAAAAGGAAGATGCAGAATGCCAGACCCAAAAACGCAGAAGAGTTGAAGGCCACTATCAGAGCAACCTGGGCTCTCATAACACCTGAGCAGTGCCAGAAACTCATCGACTCCATGCCACGCCGCATTAACGCAGTAATTGAGGCAAAAGGAGCTCCAACCAAGTATTGAGTATTGTACATGCTCATATTTTTCATTTTCATACTTTTCAGTTGGCCAACATTTCTAAAAATCCCTTTTTTGTATTAGCCTTAAGTAATATTCTAATTTTGTGACACACGGAATTTTGGATTTTCATTTGTTGCCACTTCAAATCATCAAAATTAAATGAAATAAACATTTGAATGCATCAGTCTGTGTGCAATGAATAAATATAATGTACAAGTTACACCTTTTGAATGCAATTACTGAAATAAATCAAGTTTTTCAAAATATTCTAATTTACTGGCTTTTACCTGTATACTCTGTAACTCTGCACTCGTAATACAAAACCCAAAAGCAGGGAAGTTGGCACATGTATGGGGAAAAAAGGCACATATATCGGTTAATTAAGAGTTGGACAATCTCGGAATATCGGATATCGGCAAAAAAAAGCCATTACCGGACATCCCTAATTATTTGCAGAAAAAAAATACATTTCTCAGAGTGATCATGAAATAGTTTGTCTTTGCAGTCTATTCAATTGAATATAAATTGAAAAGGATTTGCAAATCATTGTATTGTTGTTTTTATTTACACAACGTGACAACTTCACTGCTTTTGGGTTTTGTAGATGTCGCATTTCTAATACAGCAACGGAACATTAAAGGGGCCCGATCATGCAAAACCAACTTTTCTTACTTATTAGTACCTGTTTTTGTGTATTTGGGGTCTGCATAAAAGTGCACTTGTTATTAGTGAGAATATACTTATTTTAAGCTATTTTTGGGTTCATTGAGGTTAGCTAATTTTACTTGTTTTGGAAAGTCTTGACAAGCCAAATTTTCTTGTTCTATTGGCAGATAATTTTGCTTAGTTCAAATAAAATACCCCTCATTTTTGTATTTTTTTTTCTTGTTTTTGAACACTGACTCTTTGCAGTGCATGAAGGATGTTCAAACAACGACCAAAATATTTCTTCAGCTGTTAGTTCTGCATGTCGTCACGAAATTTAAAATCAACCCGGTCTTCAATCAAAAATGTGTCATTAACTAATGACTCGCTGCTGTGCTCCCGCAGCTCGTTAAGTCTCTTGTGTAAAGTGACGGCTGTTGCCATGACAATAAGGACCAGTAGTGAAATGAGGGGCATCGTCCTGAAAAGCATGTATTGGTGACTGGATTTCTTCGGTACGGAGCATTCAATACGCTACGGTACACTTTAGGACATGGATAGCGCCAAGGAGAAGTCCGAGCTTGAAGAATAATACATATATTAGAAAAGACCAGAATTTTAAGAAATGAAATATTTTTACTCCTATGAGAAAAAGTGAGAATATTAGAAGATGAAAATTGAAATATGAGGGGAAAAAGCCGTAAAAAACTCAATGTAATAATTAAGTTGTAACATTGTGACAGAAGTCAAAATGATACAAGGAAAACGTTGCAGAAGTTGAAAATCGTAACATCTTGCGATGTCTGGGAACAGTCAGTCGGTGAATACATTATAGTTTGAAAAGAAAAAAAAAATAATAAAAAATAAATATCGAAATTGTTTGAAAAAAACAAATGTCTGATTCCATAAGAAAGAGTAAAAATTGTAAAAAGTCATAATTTTATGAGACAATACTGCAATTTTACAAGGAAAAGTGCGTACCTTTACGAGAAAAAGTAATCATTTTATGAGACAATACTGCAATTTTAGGACAAAAAAAGTGCGTACTTCTACGAGAAAAAGTAATCATTTTATGAGACAATACTGCAATTTTACGACAAAAAAGTGCGTACCTCTATGAGAAAAAGTAATCATTTCATGAGACAATACTGCAATTTTACGACAAGAAAAGTGCGTACCTTTACGAGAAAAAGTCATAATTTTATGATACAATACTGCAATTTTACGACAAGAAAAGTGCGTACTTCTACGAGAAAAAGTAATACTTTTATGAGACAATACTGCAATTTTACGACAAAAAAGTGCTTAACTCTATGAGAAAAACTAATCATTTTATGAGACAATACTGCAATTTTACAAGGAAAAGTGCGTACCTCTACGAGAAAAAGTAATAATTTTATGACACAATACTGCAATTTTACGACAAAAAAAAGTGCGTACCTCTACAAGAAAAATAAATAATTTTATGATACAATACTACAATTTTACGACAAAAAAAGTGCGTACCTTTACGAGAAAAAGTAATCATTTTATGAAACAATACTGCAATTTTACGACAAAAAAAGTGCGTACCTCTACGAGAAAAAGTAATCATTTTATGAAACACTACTGCAATTTTACGACAAAAAAAGTGCGTACTTCTACGAGAAAAAGTAATAATTTTATGATACAATACTGCAATTTTACAAGGAAAAGTGCGTACCTCTACGAAAAAAAGTAATCATTTTATGAGACAATACTGCAATTTTACGACAAAAAGGGTGCGTACCTCTACGAGAAAAAGTAATCGTTTTATGAGACAATACTGCAAATTTACGACAAAAAAGTGCGTAACTCTATGAGAAAAAGTAATCATTTCATGAGACAATACTGCAATTTTACGACAAGAAAAGTTTGTACTTGTACGAGAAAAAGTCATAATTTTATGATACAATACTGCAATTTTACGACAAAAAAGTGCGTACTTCTACGAGAAAAAGTAATCATTTTATGAGACAATACTGCAATTTTACAAGGAAAAGTGCGTACATCTACGAGAAAAAGTAATCATTTTATGAGACAATACTGCAATTTTACGACAAAAAAAAGTGCGTACATCTACGAGAAAAAGTAATCATTTTATGAGACAATACTGCAATTTTACAAGGAAAGGTGCGTAACTCTATGAGAAAAAGTAATCATTTTACGAGACAATACTGCAATTTTACGACAAAAAAGGTGCGTACCTCTACGAGAAAAAGTAATCATTTTATGATACAATACTGCAATTTTACGACAAAAAAGGTGCGTACCTCTACGAGAAAAAGTAATCATTTTATGATACAATACTGCAATTTTACGACAAAAAAAGTGCGTACCTCTACGAGAAAAATTAATCATTTTATGATACAATGCTGCAATTTTACGACAAAAAAGGTGCGTACATCTACGAGAAAAAGTAATCATTTTATGAGACAATACTGCAATTTTACGACAAAAAAGTGCGTAACTCTATGAGAAAAAGTAATCATTTCATGAGACAATAGTGCAATTTTACGACAAGAAAAGTGCGTACTTGTACGAGAAAAAGTCATAATTTTATGATACAATACTGCAATTTTACGACAAAAAAGTGCGTAACTATGAAAAAAAGTAATCATTTTATGATACAATACTGCAATTTTACGACAAAAAAGTGCGTACTTCTACGAGAAAAAGTAATCATTTTATGAGACAATACTGCAATTTTACGACAAAAAAGTGCATACTTCTACGAGAAAAGGTAATCATTTTATGAGACAATACTGCAATTTTACGACAAAAAAGGGCGTAACTATGAGAAAAAGTAATCATTTTATGATACAATACTGCAATTTTACGACAAAAAAGTGCTTACTTCTACGAGAAAAAGTAATCATTTTATGAGACAATACTGCAATTTTAAGACAAGAAAAGTGCGTACTTCTACGAGAAAAAGTAATCATTTTATGAGACAATACTGCAATTTTACGACAAAAAAAGTGCGTAGCTAAGAGAAAAAGTCATAATTTTATGAGACAATACTGCAATTTTACGACAAAAAAAGTGCGTACCTTTACGAGAAAAAGTAATCATTTTATGAAACAATACTGCAATTTTACGACAAAAAAGTGCGTAACTATGAAAAAAAGTAATCATTTTATGATACAATACTGCAATTTTACGACAAAAAAGTGCGTACTTCTACGAGAAAAAGTAATAATTTTATGAAACAATACTGCAATTTTACGACAAAAAAGTGCGTACTTCTACGAGAAAAAGTAATCATTTTATGAGACAATACTGCAATTTTACAAGGAAAAGTACGTACCTCTACGAGAAAAAGTAATCATTTTATGAAACAATACTGCAATTTTACGACAAAAAAAGTGCGTACCTCTACGAAAAAAAGGAATCATTTTATGAAACAATACTGCAATTTTACGACAAAAAAGTGCGTACCTCTACGAGAAAAAGTAAGCATTTTTGAGACAATACTGCAATTTTACGACAAAAAAAGTGCGTACCTCTACGAGAAAAAGTCATCATTTTATGATACAATACTGCAATTTTACGACAAAAAAGTGCGTACTTCTAAGAGAAAAAGTAATCATTTTATGATACAATACTGCAATTTTACGACAAAAAAAGTGCGTACCTCTACGAGAAAAAGTAATCATTTTATGAGACAATACTGCAATTTTACGACAAAAAAGTGCGTACTTCTAAGAGAAAAAGTAATCATTTTATGATACAATACTGCAATTTTACGACAAAAAAAGTGTGTACCTTTACGATGAAAAGTAATCATTTTATGAAACAATACTGCAATTTTACAAGGAAACGTGCGTACATCTACAAGAAAAAGTAATCATTTTATGAGACAATACTGCAATTTTACAAGGAAAGGTGCGTACATCTACGAGAAAAAGTAATCATTTTATGAGACAATACTGCAATTTTACAAGGAAAAGTGCGTAACTCTATGAGAAAAAGTAATCATTTTACGAGACAATACTGCAATTTTACAAGGAAAAGTGTATAACTCTACGAGAAAAAGTAATAATTTTATGATACAATACTGCAATTTTACGACAAAAAAAGTGCGTACCTCTACGAGAAAAATAAATCATTTTATGATACAATACTGCAATTTTACGACAAAAAAAGTGCGTACCTCTACGAGAAAAAGTAATCATTTTATGAGACAATACTGCAATTTTACGACAAAAAAGTGCGTACTTCTAAGAGAAAAAGTAATCATTTTATGAGACAATACTGCAATTTTACAAGGAAAAGTGCATAACTCTATGAGAAAAAAATATCATTTATGGAACAATAGTGCAATTTTACAAGGCAAAATTTGGAACATCATGAAAAAGATCTCCATTTTAGAATAAATGTGTTCACTTTTACAATATGAAAATCTTAATGTAAGAGGAAAAAGTCAATTTTAGGACAAAAAAGAGTGTACCTCAAAACGAAAAAGTAACAATTTTTTGGGACAATTTTGGAATTTTATGAGAAAAAACTGCGTACCTCTACTAACAGCAACTATTTTAAGAGACAATACTGAAAATGTATGTCAAAAAGTGAATACCTCTATAATAAAAAGTAATATTTTATGAGACTAAAGTGGAAATATTACAAAAAATTTAGAAATAAATGTGCTAAATTTTCCAAGATGAAAGTTGTAATGTAAGAAGAAAAAGTATTTTAGCACAAAAAAGTCTGAGAAAAAGTAATAATTTAATAGGACAATATTGTAATTTTACGTAAAACAAGTGTGTACCTTTAGAAAAGGTAGTTATTTTAAAAGCCAATTCTGCAATTTTACGAGAAAAAGTAATTATTTTATGAGAAAATACTGCAATTTTACAAGGCAAAAGTGGGAATATTATGAGCAAATTTTTTCAGTTTTACAATATGAAAATCACAACGTAAGAGGAAAAAGTCAATTTCAGGACAAAAAAGTGTGTACCTCAATAAGAAAATGTAACAATTCTATGGGACAATATTGTAATTTTACGAGAAAAAACTGCGTACTAACAGCAACTATTTTAAGAGACAATACTGAAAATTGATGTCAAAAAGTGCGTACCTCTATGATGATAGTAATATTTTATGAGACAATAGTATACATTTACAAGACAAAACTGGAAATATTACAAAAAAATGTGTTCAATTTTACAATATGAAAGTTGTAATATAAATGGAAAAAGTAAATTTTAGCACAAAAAGTCTGTAGCTCGATGAGAAAAACTAATAAGTTAATAGGACAATTTTGTCATTTTACGTAAAACAAGTGTTTACCTTTAGAGAAGGTAGTTATTTCTAAAGCCAATACTGCAATTTTACGAGAAAAAGTTGTTATTTTATGAGAAAATACTGCAATTTTACGAGGCAAAAATGGGAATATTATGAGTAAATTTATTTCAGTTTTACAAAATGAAAATCATAATGTAAGAGGAATAAGTCAATTTTAGGACAAAAAAAGTGTGTACTTCAATAAGAAAAAGTACCAATTTTATGGGACAATATTTTTTAATTTTTTTTTCATTTATTTATTCATTTCAGGCAATGACATAAAAAAGTACAAAGTTGACAACACATACGTTTGTAATAATATAAATTAATATAGTGCAAAAGGTAATGTAAAGTATGTTATGCATGATTAGTAATATTTGTCTTTTACGATATTGTAATTTTACGAGAAAAAACTGCGTACTAACAGTAACTATTTTAGGAGAAAATACTGAAAATTGATGTCAAAAAGTGCGTACCTCTATGACGATAGTAATATTTTATGAGACAATAGTATACATTTACAAGACAAAACTGGAAATATTACAAAAAAATGTGTTCAATTTTACAATATGAAAGTTTTAATAAAAAAGTAAAAAGTAAATTTTAGTACAAAAAGTCTGTACCTCGATGAGAAAAAGTAATAATTTAATAGGACAATTTTGTCATATTACGTAAAACAAGTGTTTACCTTTAGAGAAGGTAGTTATTTTGAAAGCCAATACTTCAATTTTACGAGAAAAAGTTGTTATTTTATGAGGAAATACTGCAATTTTACGAGGCAAAAGTGGGAATATTATGAGTACATTTATTTCAGTTTTACAAAATGAAAATCATAATGTAAGAAGAATAAGTCAATTTTAGGACAAAAAAAGTGTGTACTTCAATAAGAAAAAGTACCAATTTTATGGGACAATATTTTTTAATTGTTTTTCATGTATTTATTTATTTCAGGCAACGACATAAAAAAGTACAATGTTGACAACACATACGTTTGTATTCATATAAATTAATATAGTGCAAAAGGTAATGTAAAGTATGTTATGCATGATTAGTAATATTTGTCTTTTACGATATTGTAATTTTACGATAAAAAACTGCGTACTAACAGTAACTATTTTAGGAGAAAATACTGAAAATTGATGTCAAAAAGTGCGTACCTCTATGACGATAGTAATATTTTATGAGACAATAGTATAAATTTACAAGACAAAACTGGAAATATTACAAAAAAATGTGTTCAATTTTACAATATGAAAGTTGTAATATAAAAGGAAAAAGTAAATTTTAGTACAAAAAGTCTGTACCTCGATGAGAAAAAGGAATAATTTAATAGGACAATTTTGTCATATTACGTAAAACAAGTGTTTACCTTTAGAGAAGGTAGTTATTTTGAAAGCCAATACTGCAATTTTACGAGAAAAAGTTGTTATTTTATGAGAAAATACTGCAATTTTACGAGGCAAAAGTGGGAATATTATGAGTAAATTTATTTCAGTTTTACAAAATGAAAATCATAATGTAAGAGTAATAAGTCAATTTTAGGACAAAAAAGTGTGTACTTCAATAAGAAAAAGTGCCAATTTTATGGGACAATATTTTTTTTTTTAAATTCATTTATTTATTTATTTCAGGCAACGACATAAAAAGGTACACAGTTGACAACACATACGTTTGTAATAATATAAATTAATATAGTGCAAAAGGTAATGTAAAGTAGTAGTAATATTTGTCTTTTACGATATTGTAATTTTACGAAAGAAACTGCGTACCTCTACGAACAGCAACTATTTTAAGAGACAATACTGAAAATATATGTCAAAAAGTGAATACCTCTATAATAAAAAGTAATATTTTATGAGACAATAGTATAATTTTACGAGACAAAAGTGGAAATATTACAAAAAAATTAGAAATAAATGTGCTACATTTTTCAAGATGAAAGTTGTAATGTAAGAGGAAAAAGTACATTTTAGCACAAAAAAAGTCTGAGAAAAAGTAATAATTTAATAGGACAATATTGTAATTTTACGTAAAACAAGTGTTTACCTTTAGAGAAGGTAGTTATTTTGAAAGCCAATACTGCAATTTTACGAGAAAGAGTTGTTATTTTATGAGAAAATACTGCAATTTTACGAGGCAAAAGTGGGAATATTATGAGTAAATTTATTTCAGTTTTACAAAATGAAAATCATAATGTAAGAAGAATAAGTCAATTTTAGGACAAAAAAAGTGTGTACTTCAATAAGAAAAAGTACCAATTTTATGGGACAATATTTTTAAACATTTTTTTCATTTATTTATTTATTTCAGGCAATGACATAAAAAAGTACAAAGTTGACAACACATAAGTTTGTAATAATATAAATTAATATAGTGCAAAAGGTAATGTAAAGTAGGAGTAATATTTGTCTTTTACGATATTGTAATTTTACGAGAAAAAACTGCGTACCTCTATGAACAGCAACTATTTTAAGAGACAATACTGAAAAAGTGCGTACCTTTATGACAAAAAATTATATTTTATGAGACAATAGTATCATTTTACGATTATTACAAAAAATATAAAAATGTTAGAAATAAACGTGTTCAATTTTACAAGATGAAAGTTGTAAAATAAGAGGGAAAAGTAAATTTTAGCACAAAAAGTCTGTACCTCGATGAGAAAAAGTAATAATTTAATAGGACAATATTGTCATTTTACGTAAAACAAGTGTTTACCTTTAGAGAAGGTAGTTATTTTGAAAGCCAATACTGCAATTTTACGAGAAAAAGTTGTTATTTTATGAGAAAATACTGCAATTTTACGAGGCAAAAGTGGGAATATTATGAGTAAATTTATTTCAGTTTTACAAAATGAAAATCATAATGTAAGAAGAGTAAGTCAATTTTAGGACAAAAAAGTGTGTACTTCAATAAGAAAAAGTACCACTTTTATGGGACAATATTTTTTAATTGTTTTTCATTTATTTATTTATTTCAGGCAACGACATAAAAAAGTACAATGTTGACAACACATACGTTTGTAATAATATAAATTAATATAGTGCAAAAGGTAATGTAAAATAGTAGTAATATTTGTCTTTTACGATATTGTAATTTTGCGAGAAAAACTGCGTACCTCTACGAACAGCAACTATTTTAAGAGACAATACTGAAAATGTTTGTCAAAAAGTGAATACCTCTATAATAAAAAGTAATATTTTATGAGACAATAGTATAATTTTACGAGACAAAAGTGGAAATATTACAAAAAAATTAGAAATAAATATGCTACATTTTTCAAGATGAAAGTTGTAATGTAAGAGGAAAAAGTACATTTTAGCACAAAAAAAGTCTGAGAAAAAGTAATAATTTAATAGGACAATATTGTAATTTTACGTAAAACAATTGTTTACCTTTAAAGAAGGTAGTTATTTTGAAAGCCAATACTGCAATTTTACGAGAAAAAGTTGTTATTTTATGAGAAAATACTGCAATTTTACGAGGCAAACGTGGGAATATTATGAGTAAATGTATTTCAGTTTTACAAAATGAAAATCATAATGTAAGAGGAATATGTAAATTTTAGGACAAAAAAAGTGTGTACTTCAATAAGAAAAAGTACCAATTTTATGGGACAATATTTTTTTATTATTTTTTCATTTATTTATTTATTTCAGGCAATGACAAAAAAAAAGTACAATGTTGACAACACAAATACGTTTGTAATAATATACATTAATATAGTGCAAAAGGTAATGTAAAGTAGTAGTAATATTTGTCTTTTACGATATTGTAATTTTACGAGAAAAAACTGCGTACCTCTATGAACAGCAACTATTTTAGGGACGGCGTGGCGCAGTGGAAGAATGGCCGTGCGCAACCCGAGGGTCCCTGGTTCAATCCCCACCTAGTACCAACCTCGTCATGTCCGTTGTGTCCTGAGCAAGACACTTCACCCTTGCTCCTGATGGGTGCTGGTTAGCGCCTTGCATGGCAGCTCCCTCCATCAGTGTGTGAATGTGTGTGTGAATGGGTGAATGTGGAAGTAGTGTCAAAGCGCTTTGAGTACCTTGAAGGTAGAAAAGCGCTATACAAGTACAACCCATTTATCATTTATTATTTATTATTTTAAGAGACAATACTGAAAATATATGTCAAAAAGTGAATACCTCTATAATAAAAAGTAATATTTTATGAGACAATAGTATAATTTTACGTGACAAAAGTGGAAATATTACAAAAAAAATTAGAAATAAATGTGCTACATTTTTCAAGATGAAAGTTGTAATGTAAGAGGAAAAAGTACATTTTAGCACAAAAAAAGTCTGAGAAAAAGTAATAATTTAATAGGACAATTTTGTCATATTACGTAAAACAAGTGTTTACCTTTAGAGAAGGTAGTTATTTTGAAAGCCAATACTGCAATTTTACGAGAAAAAGTTGTTATTTTATGAGAAAATACTGCAATTTTACGAGGCAAAAGTGGGAATATTATGAGTAAATTTATTTCAGTTTTACAAAATGAAAATCATAATGTAAGAAGAGTAAGTCAATTTTAGGACAAAAAAGTGTGTACTTCAATAAGAAAAAGTACCACTTTTATGGGACAATATTTTTTAATTGTTTTTCATTTATTTATTTATTTCAGGCAACGACATAAAAAAGTACAATGTTGACAACACATACGTTTGTAATAATATAAATTAATATAGTGCAAAAGGTAATGTAAAATAGTAGTAATATTTGTCTTTTACGATATTGTAATTTTGCGAGAAAAACTGCGTACCTCTACGAACAGCAACTATTTTAAGAGACAATACTGAAAATGTTTGTCAAAAAGTGAATACCTCTATAATAAAAAGTAATATTTTATGAGACAATAGTATAATTTTACGAGACAAAAGTGGAAATATTACAAAAAAATTAGAAATAAATATGCTACATTTTTCAAGATGAAAGTTGTAATGTAAGAGGAAAAAGTACATTTTAGCACAAAAAAAGTCTGAGAAAAAGTAATAATTTAATAGGACAATATTGTAATTTTACGTAAAACAATTGTTTACCTTTAAAGAAGGTAGTTATTTTGAAAGCCAATACTGCAATTTTACGAGAAAAAGTTGTTATTTTATGAGAAAATACTGCAATTTTACGAGGCAAACGTGGGAATATTATGAGTAAATGTATTTCAGTTTTACAAAATGAAAATCATAATGTAAGAGGAATATGTAAATTTTAGGACAAAAAAAGTGTGTACTTCAATAAGAAAAAGTACCAATTTTATGGGACAATATTTTTTTATTATTTTTTCATTTATTTATTTATTTCAGGCAATGACAAAAAAAAAGTACAATGTTGACAACACAAATACGTTTGTAATAATATACATTAATATAGTGCAAAAGGTAATGTAAAGTAGTAGTAATATTTGTCTTTTACGATATTGTAATTTTACGAGAAAAAACTGCGTACCTCTATGAACAGCAACTATTTTAGGGACGGCGTGGCGCAGTGGAAGAATGGCCGTGCGCAACCCGAGGGTCCCTGGTTCAATCCCCACCTAGTACCAACCTCGTCATGTCCGTTGTGTCCTAAGCAAGACACTTCACCCTTGCTCCTGATGGGTGCTGGTTAGCGCCTTGCATGGCAGCTCCCTCCATCAGTGTGTGAATGTGTGTGTGAATGGGTGAATGTGGAAGTAGTGTCAAAGCGCTTTGAGTACCTTGAAGGTAGAAAAGCGCTATACAAGTACAACCCATTTATCATTTATTATTTATTATTTTAAGAGACAATACTGAAAATATATGTCAAAAAGTGAATACCTCTATAATAAAAAGTAATATTTTATGAGACAATAGTATAATTTTACGTGACAAAAGTGGAAATATTACAAAAAAAATTAGAAATAAATGTGCTACATTTTTCAAGATGAAAGTTGTAATGTAAGAGGAAAAAGTACATTTTAGCACAAAAAAAGTCTGAGAAAAAGTAATAATTTAATAGGACAATTTTGTCATATTACGTAAAACAAGTGTTTACCTTTAGAGAAGGTAGTTATTTTGAAAGCCAATACTGCAATTTTACGAGAAAAAGTTGTTATTTTATGAGAAAATACTGCAATTTTACGAGGCAAAAGTGGGAATATTATGAGTAAATTTATTTCAGTTTTACAAAATGAAAATCATAATGTAAGAGGAATATGTCAATTTTAGGACAAAAAAAAGTGTGTACTTCAATAAGAAAAAGTACCAATTTTATGGGACAATATTTTTTAATTATTTTTTCATTTATTTATTTATTTCAGGCAACGACATAAAAAAAGTACAATGTTGACAACACATACGTTTGTAATAATATACATTAATATAGTGCAAAAGGTAATGTAAAGTAGTAGTAATATTTGTCTTTTACGATATTGTAATTTTGCGAGAAAAAACTGCGTACCTCTACGAACAGCAACTATTTTAAGAGACAATACTGAAAAAGTGCGTACCTTAATAATATTTTATGAGACAATAGTATCATTTTACGATTATTACAAAAAATATAAAAATGTTAGAAATAAACGTGTTCAATTTTACAAGATGAAAGTTGTAAAATAAGAGGGAAAAGTACATTTTTGCACAAAAAAGTCTGTACATTAGAAAAAGTAATAATTTAATAGGACAATATTGTCATTTTACGTAAAACAAGTGTTTACCTTTGGAAAAAAAAAATATATATAAATATACAATGAATACACTTCTGAAAACCAGTGTCCTCTCCAGTGGACGTTTGTTTTTTGTTTTTTTTTGCTCCAATGCAAAACACAAATGTCCACTGCAGAGGACGAACTGTTACACTCCTTTGTTCAAAGAAATCATCCGATGGCTGCATCGATGTTGGCCAACCCAAAGCAGCGAGCAAAGAAACGTCTAGAAGAAGACAAAATGCGTGCATCAAATAGTCCAGTAAGCAAAAAAGCTTCAAGAAGTGATTTGCTTCTTAATTAAAAGTGATTGTTTTTTTTGCCCGCATGACAAAAAGTGAAGCGATGAACACGCTGTAAAAAAAAAAAAAAAAAATACAAAAAAAAAACCAACAACACTTTTTCTCCTTCCTGCTGCAGTGGACCGTCAGCGTCACCACACGGGTACGAGTGGGAGTGTGAAAGTGTGTGTGTGTGTGTGTGTGTGTGTGTGTGTGTGTGTGTGTGTGTGTTCTGGCAATTCTTACTTAATGGGGACATCGCTCCGTTTACACCTTTAGGGGACCTCTTACGGTATGGGGACAAAAAAAACAGGTCCCCTAAAGGGAAACCTTTTTAAATGATAGTCAGATCCATTCTGAAGATGCTTAAGGGATTTTTAAGCTTTGGCCCATAAAACATGTTTACTGGTTAGTTTGAGTGTGAGACATTTGCACAGCAGCCCACTCATCAGGCTGTAACTGGTACTGCACTCGCTGCTTTTTTTAGACGGTCCTCACTAGTCCCGTACAAATGTGTGTGAATTATGCAAAACGATTTAAATTAAACTAAGTCCCCACAAGTCACGAACAAAAACTTGGTCCCCACAAGTCACGAACAAAAACTTGGTCCCCACAAGTCACGAACAAAAACTTGGTCCCCACGAGTCACGAACAAAAGCTTGGTCCCCACAAGTCACGAACAAAAACTTGGTCCCCACAAGTCACGAACAAAAACTTGGTCCCCACAAGTCACGAACAAAAACTTGGTCCCCACAAGTCATGAACAAAAACTTGGTCCCCACAAGTCACGAACAAAAACTTCGTCCCCACAAGTCACGAACAAAAACTTGGTCCCCACAAGTCACGAACAAAAACTTGGTCCCCACAAGTCAGGAACAAAAACTAGGTCCGCACAAGTCAGGAACAAAAACTTGGTCCCCACAAGTCAGGAACAAAAACTAGGTCCCCACAAGTCACGAACAAAAACTTGGTCCCCACAAGTCAGGAACAAAAACTTGGTCCCCACAAGTCAGGAACAAAAACTTTGTCCCCACAAGTCACGAACAAAAACTAGGTCCGCACAAGTCACGAACAAAAACTAGGTCCGCACAAGTCAGGAACAAAAACTTGGTCCCCACAAGTCAGGAACAAAAACTTGGTCCCCACAAGTCACGAACAAAAACTTGGTCCCCACAAGTCACAAACAAAAACTTGGCCCCCACAAGTCACGAACAAAAACTTGGTCCCCAGTAGTCACAAACAAAAACTAGGTCCCCACAAGTCATGAACAAAAACTAGGTCCCCACAAGTCACGAACAAAAACTAGGTCCCCACAAGTCACGAACAAAAACTTGGTCCTCACAAGTCATAAACAAAAACTTGGTCCCCACAAGTTACGAACAAAAACTTGGTCCCCACAAGTCACGAACAAAAACTTGGTCCCCACAAGTCACGAACAAAAACTAGGACCCTACAAGTCACGAACATAAACTTAGTCCCCACAAGTCGCGAACAAAAAATTGGTCCCCACAAGTCACGAACAAAAACTTGGTCCCTACAAGTTACGAACAAAAACTTGGTCCCCACAAGTCACAAACAAAAATTTGGTCCCAACAAGTCACGAACAAAAACTTGGTCCCCACAAGTCACGAACATAAACTTAGTCCCCACAAGTCGCGAACAAAAACTAGGTCCCCACAAGTCACGAACAAAAACTTGGTCCCCACAAGTCACGAACAAAAACTAGGTCCCCACAAGTCACGAACAAAAACTTGGTCCCCACAAGTCACGAACAAAAACTTGGTCCCCACAAGTCACGAACAAAAACTAGGTCCCCACAAGTCACGAACAAAAACTAGGTCCCCACAAGTCACGAACAACAACTTGGTCCCCACAAGTCACGAACAAAAACTAGGTCCGCACAAGTCACGAACAAAAACTTGGTCCTCACAAGTCACGAACAAAAACTAGGTCCCCACAAGTCACGAACAAAAACTAGGCCCCCACAAGTCACAAACAAAAACTAGGTCCCCACAAGTCACAAACAAAAATTTGGCCCCCACAAGTCACGAACAAAAACTTGGTCCCCAGTAGTCACGAACAAAAACTAGGTCCTCACAAGTCACGAACAAAAACTAGGTCTGCACAAGTCACGAACAAAAACTTGGTCCCCACAAGTCACGAACAAAAACTTGGTCCTCACAAGTCACGAACAAAAACTTGGTCCCTACGAGTCACGAACAAAAACTTGGTCCCCACAAGTCAGGAACAAAAACTTGGTCCCCAAAAGTCACGAACAAAAACTTGATCCTCACAAGTCACGAACAAAAACTTGGTCCCCACAAGTCACGAACAAAAACTAGGTCCCCACAAATCACGAAAAAAAACTTGGTCCCCACAAGTCACAAACAAAAACTAGGTCCCCACAAGTCACGAACAAAAACTTGGTCCCCACAAGTCACGAAAAAAAACTTGGTCCCCACAAGTCACGAACAAAAACTAGGTCCCCACAAGTCACGAACAAAAACTAGGTCCCCACAAATCACGAAAAAAAACTTGGTCCCCACAAGTCACGAACAAAAACTTGGTCCCCACAAGTCACGAACAAAAACTTCGTCCCCACAAGTCACGAACAAAAACTTGGCCCCCACAAGTCACGAACAAAAACTTGGTCCCCACAAGTCACGAACAAAAACTTGGTCCCCACAAGTCACGAAAAAAAACTTGGTCCCCACAAGTCACGAACAAAAACTTGGTCTCCAAAAGTCACAAAAAAAAACTTGGTCCCCACAAGTCACGAACAAAAACTTGGTCCCCACAAGTCACGAACAAAAACTAGGTCCCCACAAGTCACGAACAAAAACTTGGTCCCCACAAGTCACGAACAAAAACTTGGTCCCCACAAGTCACGAACAAAAACTAGGTCCGCACGAGTCACGAACAAAAACTTGGTCCTCACATGTCACGAACAAAAACTAGGTCCCCACAAGTCACGAACAAAAACTTGGTCCCCACAAGTTACGAACAAAAACTAGGTCCCCACAAGTCACGAACTAAAACTTGGTCCCCACAAGTGACGAAAAAAAACTTGGTCCCCCACAAGTCACGAACAAAAACTTGGTCCCCACAAGTCACGAACAAAAACTTGGTCCCCACAAGTCATGAACAAAAACTAGGTCCCCACAAGTCACGAACAAAAACTTGGTCCCCACAAGTCACGAACAAAAATTTGGCCCCCACAAGTCACGAACAAAAACTAGGTCTGCACAAGTCACGAACAAAAACTTGGTCCCCACAAGTCACGAACAAAAACTTGGTCCTCACAAGTCACGAACAAAAACTTGGTCCCTACGAGTCACGAACAAAAACTTGGTCCCCACAAGTCAGGAACAAAAACTTGGTCCCCAAAAGTCACGAACAAAAACTTGATCCTCACAAGTCACGAACAAAAACTTGGTCCCCACAAGTCACGAACAAAAACTAGGTCCCCACAAGTCACGAACAAAAACTTGGTCCCCACAAGTCACGAACAAAAACTTGGTCCCCACAAGTCACGAACAAAAACTTGGTCCCCACAAGTCACGAACAAAAACTTGGTCCCCATTCCAAATGATAACATTTGTGTGTGTGTGTGTGTGTGTGTGTGTGTGTGTGTGTGTGTGTGTGTGTGTGTGTGTGTGTGTGTGTGTGTGTGTGTGTGTGTGTATTGATACTGATGCTGATGCTGAGGAGACAGAGGCGTAAAAAAAAGAGTGAAACAACTCGTCAAAACAAGGAGGCGAGACTGTGGGAGACAGAAAACAAGATGGAGACGGAAAGACGAGCGTGATGATGATGATGATGATGATGATGATGATGATGATGATGATGATGATGATGATGAGGAGGAGGAGGAAGAGGAGGGTGTTGCAAGTACGCATGCAGGACGGACACGTTGACGGGGAAGACCGGTTGTGACACTTCCTGTGTGGTTAAAATAGTCGCGTGGCTTCCTGTCAACCCAGCAGAGCTTTAACTGTGCGACGGCCATTTATTTATCGACTGACAGAACAGGAAGTGAAGTCATGAGTTTTTTTCTAATGAGTCGCAACTTTTTAAAGCGCATGTAGAGCGAGACGAAACGGAACCCAGCAGGCACAAGACAGTAACACAATGTTGACAACTTGTTCTATGAGGTCCTGACGCTGAGAAACGCAAACTTAACGTTGAAACAACATGCTTGGTGACGACCTTTAATCAACGTTGGGTTCTGACGTTGATTTGACATTGAATTTTGGTCACTTTCCAACCAATGTCCCACAACACAAATACAACGTTGAAACAACATACTTTTTCACGACGTTTAATCAACGTTGGGTTCTGACGTTAAATTTGACCTTTGAAGTGTGGTCATTTTGCAACCAATATTTGACAACACAAATACAACATTGAAACAACATGCTTTTTGACGACGTTAAAATCAACGTTGGGCTCTAGCATTAATTTGACCATTGAATTTTGGTCATTTTCCAACTAACAACACAAATACAACGTTGAAACAACATGCTTTTTGACTACGTTTAATCAATGTTGTGTTCTGACGTTAATTTGACCATTGAAATGTGGTCATTTCCCAACCAATATTTTACAACACAAATACAACGTTGAAACAACATGCTTTTTGACGACGTTTAATCAATGTTAGGCCCTTACATTGTTTTGACCGTTGAATTTTGGTCATTTTCTAACCAATATTCGACAACACAAATACAACGTTGAAACAACATGCTTTTTGACGACGTTTAATCAACGTTGGGTTCTGACGTTGATTTGACCATTGAATTTTGGTCATTTTCCAACTAACAACACAAATATAACGTTGAAACAACATGCTTTTTGACGACGTTTAATCAATGTTAGGCCCTTACATTGTTTTGACCGTTGAATTTTGGTCATTTTCTAACCAATATTCGACAACACAAATACAACGTTGAAACAACATGCTTTTTGATGACGTTTAATCAACGTTGGGCTCTGATGTTGATTTGACCATTGAATGTTGGTCATTTTGCAACCAATATTCGACAACACAAATACAACAATGAAACAACATGCTTTTTGACGACGTTTAATCAACGTTGGGTTCTGACGTTGATTTGATCATTGAATTTTTTCGTAATTTTCCAACCAATATTTGACAACACAAATACAACGTTGAAACAACATGTTTTTGGACGACGTTTAATCAATGTTGGGTTCTGAAGTTGATTTGACCATTGAATTTTTTCGTCATTTTCCAACCAATATTCGACAACAGAAATACAACGTTGAAACAACATGCTTTTTGACGACGTTTAATCAACGTTGGGTTCTGACGTTGATTTGACCATTGAATTTTGGTCATTTTCCAACCAATGTTCGACAACACAAATACAACGTTGAAACAACATGCTTTTTGACGACGTTTAATCATCGTTGGGTTCTGACGTTGATTTGACATTGAATTTTGGTCATTTACCAACTAACAACACAAATACAACGTTGAAACAACATACTTTTTGACGACGTTTAATCAATGTTGGGCTCTGACATTAATTTGACCATTGAATTTAGTTCATTTTCCAACCAATGTTCGACAACACAAATACAACGTTGAAACAACATGCTTTTTCACAACGTTTAATCAACGTTGGGTTCTGACGTTGATTTGACCATTGAATTTTGGTAATTTTGCAACCACTATTTTACAACACAAATACAATGTTGAAACAACATGCTTTTTGACAACGTTTAATCAATGTTGGGTTCTGACATTAAATTGACCATTGAATGTTGGTCATTTTCCAACCAATATTTGACAACACAAATACAACGTTGAAACAACATGCTTTTTCACAACGTTTAATCAACGTTGGGTTCTGACGTTGTTTTGACCATTGAATTTTGGTCATTTTCCAACCAATGTTCGACAACACAAATACAACGTTGAAACAACATGCTCTTTGATGACGTTTAATAAACGTTGGGTTCTGACGTTCTTTTGACCATTGAATTTTGGTAATTTTCCAATCAATGTTCGACAACACAAATACAATGTTGAAACAACATGCTTTTTGACGACGTTAAAATCAACGTCGGGCTCTAATATTATTTTGACCATTGAATTTTGGTCATTTTCCAACCAATATTTTACAACACAAATACAACGTTGAAACAACATGCTTTTTGACGACGTTAAAATCAACGTTAGGCCCTTATATTGATTTGACCATTGAATTTTGGTCATTTTCCAACCAATGTTCGACAACACAAATACAACGTTGAAACAACATGCTCTTTGATGACGTTTAATAAACGTTGGGTTCTGACGTTCTTTTGACCATTGAATTTTGGTAATTTTCCAATCAATGTTCGACAACACAAATACAATGTTGAAACAACATGCTTTTTGACGACGTTAAAATCAACGTCGGGCTCTAATATTATTTTGACCATTGAATTTTGGTCATTTTCCAACCAATATTTTACAACACAAATACAATGTTGAAACAACATGCTTTTTGACGACGTTAAAATCAACGTCGGGCTCTAATATTATTTTGACCATTGAATTTTGGTCATTTTCCAACCAATATTTTACAACACAAATACAACGTTGAAACAACATGCTTTTTGACGACGTTAAAATCAACGTTAGGCCCTTATATTGATTTGACCATTGAATTTTGGTCATTTTCCAACCAATGTTCGACAACACAAATACAACGTTGAAACAACATGCTTTTTGACGACGTTTAATCATCGTTGGGTTCTGACGTTGATTTGACATTGAATTTTGGTCATTTACCAACTAACAACACAAATACAACGTTGAAACAACATGCTTTTTGACAACGTTTAATCAATGTTGGGTTCTGACATTAAATTGACCATTGAATGTTGGTCATTTTCCAACCAATATTTGACAACACAAATACAACGTTGAAACAACATGCTTTTTCACAACGTTTAATCAACGTTGGGTTCTGACGTTGTTTTGACCATTGAATTTTGGTCATTTTCCAACCAATATTCGACAACACAAATACAACGTTGAAACAACATGCTTTTTGACGACGTTTAATCAACGTTGGGTTCTGACGTTGATTTGACCATTGAATTTTGGTCATTTTCCAACTAACAACACAAATATAACGTTGAAACAACATGCTTTTTGACAACGTTTAATCATTGTTGGGTTCTGACGTTGTTTTGACCATTGAAATTTGGTCATTTTCCAACCAATGTTCGACAACACAAATACAACGTTGAAACAACATGCTTTTTGACGACGTTAAAATCAACGTTGGGCTCTAACATTAATTTGACCATTGAATTTTGGTCATTTTCCAACCAATGTCCCACAACCCAAATACAACGTTGAAACAACATGCTTTTTGACGACGTTTAATCATCGTTGGGTTCTGACATTGATTTGACCATTGAATTTTGGTCATTTTCCAACTAATATGTTCCAACACAAATACAACGTTGAAACAACATGCTTTTTGACGACGTTTATTCAATGTCAGGTTGTGACGTTGATTTGACCATTGAATTTTGGTCATTTTCCAACTAACAACACAAATACAACGTTGAAACAACATGCTTTTTGACAGCGTTTAATCAATGTTGTGTTCTGACGTTGATTTGACCATTGAAATGTGGTCATTTTCCAACCAATATTTGACAACACAAATACAACGTTGAAACAACATGCTTTTTGACGACGTTAAAATCAACGTTGGGCTCTAGCATTAATTTAACCATTGAATTTTGGTAATTTTCCAACCAATGTTTTACAACACAAATACAACGTTGAAACAACATGCTTTTTGACGACGTTTAATCAACGTTGGGTTCTGACGTTGATTTGACCATTGAATTTTGGTCATTTTCCAACTAATATGTTCCAACACAAATACAACGTTGAAACAACATGCTTTTTGACGACGTTTATTCAATGTCAGGTTGTGACGTTGATTTGACCATTGAATTTTTTCGTCATTTTCCAACCAATGTTCGACAACACAAATACAACGTTGAAACAACATGCTTTTTGAAGACGTTTAATCAATGTTTGGCTCTGACATTAATTTGACCATTGAATTTTGGTCATTTTCCAACTAATATTTGACAACACAAATACAGCGTTGAAATAACATGCTTTTTGACGACGATAAAATCAACGTTGGGCTCTAACATTAATTTAACATTGAATTTGGGTCATTTTCCAACCAATGTCCCACAACACAAATACAACGTTGAAACATCATGCTTTTTGACGACGTTTAATCAATGTTGGGCTCTGACATTATTTTGACCATTGAATTTTGGTCATTTTCCAACTAATATTTGACAACAAAAATACAACGTTGAAACAACATGCTTTTTGACTACGTTTAATCAACGTTGTGTTCTGACGTTGATTTGACCATTGAAATGTGGTCATTTTCCAACCAATATTTGACAACACAAATACAACGTTGAAACAACATGCTTTTTGACGACGTTAAAATCAACGTTGGGCTCTAGCATTAATTTAACCATTGAATTTTGGTAATTTTCCAACCAATGTTTTACAACACAAATACAACGTTGAAACAACATGCTTTTTGACGACGTTTAATCAACGTTGGGTTCTGACGTTGATTTGACCATTGAATTTTGGTCATTTTCCAACTAATATGTTCCAACACAAATACAACGTTGAAACAACATGCTTTTTGACGACGTTTATTCAATGTCAGGTTGTGACGTTGATTTGACCATTGAATTTTTTCGTCATTTTCCAACCAATGTTCGACAACACAAATACAACGATGAAACAACATGCTTTTTGAAAACGTTTAATCAATGTTTGGCTCTGACATTAATTTGACTATTGAATTTTGGTAATTTTCCAACTAATATTTGACAACACAAATACAGCGTTGAAATAACATGCTTTTTGACGACGATAAAATCAACGTTGGGCTCTAACATTAATTTAACATTGAATTTTGGTCATTTTCCAACCAATGTCCCACAACACAAATACAACGTTGAAACAACATGCTTTTTGACGACGTTTAATCAACGTTGGGTTCTGACGTTGATTTGACCATTCAATTTTTTCGTCATTTTCCAACCAATATTCGACAACACAAATACAACGTTGAAACAACATGCTTTTTGACGACGTTTAATCAATGTTAGGTACTTACATCAAATTGACCATTGAATTTTGGTCATTTTCCAACCAATATTTGACAACACAAATACAACGTTAAAACAACATGCTTTTTGACAACGTTAGGTTCTGACGTTGATTTGACCATTGAATTTTGGTCATTTTCCAACGAACAACACAAATACAACGTTGAAACAACATACTTTTTGACTACGTTTAATCAATGTTCTGTTCTGATGTTGATTTGACCATTGAATTTTTTCGTCATTTTCCAACCAATATTTGACAACAAAAATACAACGTTGAAACAACATGCTTTTTGATGACGTTTAATCAACGTTGGGTTCTGACGTTGATTTGACCATTGAATTTTGGTCATTTTCCAACCAATATTTGACAACACAAATACAACGTTGAAACAACATGCTTTTTGACAACGTTAGGTTCTGACGTTGATTTGACCATTGAATTTTGGTCATTTTCCAACGAACAACACAAATACAACGTTGAAACAACATACTTTTTGACGACGTTTAATCAATGTTGTGTTCTGACGTTGATTTGACCATTGAAATGTGGTCATTTTCCAACCAATATTTTCCAACACAAATACAACGTTGAAACAACATGCTTTTTGACGACGTTTAATCAATGTTAGGCCCTTACATTAATTTGACCATTGAATTTTGGTCATTTTCCAACCAATATTTGACAACACAAATACAACGTTGAAACAACATGCTTTTTGACAACGTTAGGTTCTGACGTTGATTTGACCATTGAATTTTGGTCATTTTCCAACGAACAACACAAATACAACGTTGAAACAACATCCTTTTTGACGACGTTTAATCAATGTTGTGTTCTGATGTTGATTTGACCATTGAAATGTGGTCATTTTCCAACCAATATTTTACAACACAAATACAACGTTGAAACAACATGCTTTTTGACGACGTTTAATCAATGTTAGGCCCTTACATTGATTTGACCATTGAATTTTGGTCATTTTCCAACCAATGTTCGACAACACAAATACAACGTTGAAACAACATGCTTTTTCATGACGTTTAATCAATGTTGGGCTCTGACGTTGATTTGACCTTTGAATTTGAGTAATTTTCCAACCAATATTCCACAACACAAATACAACGTTGAAACAACATGCTTTTTGACGACGTTTAATCAATGTTGGGCTCTGATGTTGATTTGACCTTTGAATTTTAGTAATTTTCCAACCAGTATTTGACAACACAAATACAACGTTGAAACAACATGCTTTTTGATGACATTTAATCAATGTTGGGCTCTGACATTAATTTCACCATTGAATGTTGGTCATTTTCCAAAAAATATTTGACAACACAAATACAACATTGAAACAATATACTTTTTGATGACGTTTAATCAATGTTGGGCTCTGAGGTTGATTTGACCATTGAATTTTGGTCATTTTCTAACCAATATTCAACAACACAAATACAACATTGAAACAACATGCTTTTTGATGACGTTTAATCAACGTTGACTAAGTTTGATTTGACCATTGACCAAGTTTGATTTTGACCAATGACGTTGATTTGACCATTGAATTTTGGTCATTTTCCAACCAATATTCGACAACACAAATACAACGTTGAAACAACATGCTTTTTGATTACGTTTAATCAACGTTGGGCTCTGACATTAATTTGACCATTGAATGTTCGTCATTTTCCAACCGATATTCGACAACACAAATACAACATTGAAAAAACATGCTTTTTGACGACGTTTAATCAATGTTGGGCTCTGACATTAATTTGACGATTGAATGTTCGTCATTTTCCAACCGATATTCTACAACACAAATACAACATTGAAACAACATGCTTTTTGACGACGTTTGATCAATATTGGGCTGTGAGGTTTATTTGACCATTGAATTTTGGTCATTTTCTAACCAATATTCGACAATACAAATACAACGTTGAAACAACATGCGTTTTGAAGACGTTTAATCAACGTTGGGTTCTGACGTTGATTTGACCATTGAATTTTGGTCATTTTCCAACCGATATTCTACAACACAAATACAACATTGAAACAACATGCTTTTTGACGACGTTTGATCAATGTTGGGCTGTGAGGTTTATTTGACCATTGAATTTTGGTCATTTTCTAACCAATATTCGACAACACAAATACAACGTTGAAACAACATGCGTTTTGAAGACGTTTAATCAACGTTGGGTTCTGACGTTGATTTGACCATTGAATTTTGGTCATTTTCCAACTAATATGTTCCAACACAAATACAACGTTGAAACAACATGCTTTTTGACAACGTTTAATCAATGTTGGGCTGTGAGGTTTATTTGACCATTGAATTTTGGTCATTTTCTAACCAATATTGGACAACACAAATACAACGTTGAAACAACATGCGTTTTGAAGACGTTTAATCAACGTTGTGTTCTGACGTTGATTTGACCATTGAATTTTGGTCCTTTTCCAACTAATATTTTCCAACACAAATACAACGTTGAAACAACATGCTTTTTGACGACGTTTATTTAATGTCAGGTTGTGACGTTGATTAGACCATTGAAATGTGGTCATTTCTCAACAAACAACGTGGATCCAAAGTTAGACACGGATGTTGTCTCAATTTACAAATTCAAATATTTTGCAACGTTCAAACGGAAGTAGAGTGCCGTTCAGTCGTCTAGCCGGAATTTTCATTCATAACTCCAAGCAACCTTTGTAAGTTTTACAATATAACTTACCACGAATTGATTAACGTAAAACGTAAAATACGTAAAAACGTATTCGGGTGTTACCATTTAGTGGTCAATTGTGCAGAATATGTACTGTACTGTGCAATCTACTAATAAAAGTCTCAATCAATCAATCAAAGTGTTTATACCTACTAGGGTTGTACGGTATACCAATATTCGTATAGTACCGCAATACTAATGAATCATATTCGGTTCCATTTCAAAAACAATAATATATATATATATATATATATATATATATATATATATATATATATATATATATATATATATATATATATATATATATATATATATATATTATATTATATATATATAGTATTGTTTTTGAAATGGAACCGAAAATGATTCCCCACAAGTCACGAACAAAAACTTGGTCCCCACAAGTCACGAACAAAAACTTGGTCCTCACAAGTCACGAACAAAAACTTTATCCCCACAAGTCACGAACAAAAACTTGGTCCCCACAAGTCACGAAAAAAAACTTGGTCCCCACAAGTCACACACAAAAACTTGGTCCCCACAAGTCACAAACAAAAACTTAGTCCCCACAAGTCACAAACAAAAACTTGGTCCCCACAAGTCACGAACAAAAACTTGGTCCCCACAAGTCACGAAAAAAAACTATGTCCCCACAAGTTACGAACAAAAGCTAGGTCCCTACAAGTCACGAACAAAAACTCGGTCCCCACAAGTTAAGAAAAAAACTAGGTCCCCACAAGTCACGAACAAAAACTTGGTCCCCACAAGTCACGAACAAAAACTAGGTCCCCACAAGTCACGAACAAAAACTTGGTCCCCACAAGTCACGAACAAAAACTTGGTCCTCACAAGTCACGAACAAAAACTTTATCCCCACAAGTCACGAACAAAAACTTGGTCCCCACAAGTCACGAAAAAAAACTTGGTCCCCACAAGTCACGAACAAAAACTTGGTCCCCACAAGTCACAAACAAAAACTTGGTCCCCACAAGTCACAAACAAAAACTTGGTCCCCACAAGTCACGAACAAAAACTTGGTCCCCACAAGTTACGAACAAAAGCTAGGTCCCTACAAGTCACGAACAAAAACTCGGTCCCCACAAGTTAAGAAAAAAACTAGGTCCCCACAAGTCACGAACAAAAACTTGGTCCCCACAAGTCACGAACAAAAACTAGGTCCCCACAAGTCACGAACAAAAACTTGGTCCCCACAAGTTACGAAAAAAAACTTTGACCCCACAAGTCACGAACAAAAACTTGGTCCCCACAAGTCACGAAAAAAAACTATGTCCCCACAAGTTACGAACAAAAACTAGGTCCCTACAAGTCACGAACAAAAACTCGGTCCCCACAAGTTACGAAAAAAACTAGGTCCCCACAAGTCACGAACAAAAACTTGGTCCCCACAAGTCACGAAAAAAAACTATGTCCCCACAAGTTACGAACAAAAACTAGGTCCCTACAAGTCACGAACAAAAACTCGGTCCCCACAAGTTACGAAAAAAACTAGGTCCCCACAAGTCACGAACAAAAACTAGGTCCCCACAAGTCACGAACAAAAACTTGGTCCCCACAAGTTACGAAAAAAAACTTTGTCCCCACAAGTCACAAACAAAAACTTGGTCCCCACAAGTCACGAACAAAAACGTGTATATATATATATATATATATATATATATATATATATATATATATATATATATATATATATATATATATATATATATATATATATGGGGGGGCCGCATACTGAAAAATCAAAGCATGCAGGGACCTACTAGGGTTGTACGGTATACCAATATTAGTATAGTACCGCAATACTAATGAATCATATTCGGTTCCATTTCAAAAACAATAATATATATATATATATATATATATATATATATATATATATATATATATATATATATATATATATATATATATATATATTATATATATAGTATTGTTTTTGAAATGGAACCGAATATGATTCCCCACAAGTCACGAACAAAAACTTGGTCCCCACAAGTCACGAACAAAAACTTGGTCCTCACAAGTCACGAACAAAAACTTTATCCCCACAAGTCACGAACAAAAACTTGGTCCCCACAAGTCACGAAAAAAAACTTGGTCCCCACAAGTCACAAACAAAAACTTGGTCCCCACAAGTCACGAAAAAAAACTTGGTCCCCACAAGTCACGAACAAAAACTTGGTCCCCACAAGTCACAAACAAAAACTTGGTCCCCACAAGTCACGAACAAAAACTTGGTCCCCACAAGTCACGAACAAAAGCTATGTCCCTACAAGTCACGAACAAAAACTCGGTCCCCACAAGTTAAGAAAAAAACTAGGTCCCCACAAGTCACGAACAAAAACTTGGTCCCCACAAGTCACGAACAAAAACTAGGTCCCCACAAGTCACGAACAAAAACTTGGTCCCCACAAGTCACGAACAAAAACTTGGTCCTCACAAGTCACGAACAAAAACTTTATCCCCACAAGTCACGAACAAAAACTTGGTCCCCACAAGTCACGAAAAAAAAACTTGGTCCCCACAAGTCACGAACAAAAACTTGGTCCCCACAAGTCACAAACAAAAACTTGGTCCCCACAAGTCACAAACAAAAACTTGGTCCCCACAAGTCACGAACAAAAACTTGGTCCCCACAAGTTACGAACAAAAGCTAGGTCCCTACAAGTCACGAACAAAAACTCGGTCCCCACAAGTTAAAAAAAAAACTAGGTCCCCACAAGTCACGAACAAAAACTTGGTCCCCACAAGTCACGAACAAAAACTAGGTCCCCACAAGTCACGAACAAAAACTTGGTCCCCACAAGTTACGAAAAAAAACTTTGACCCCACAAGTCACGAACAAAAACTTGGTCCCCACAAGTCACGAAAAAAAACTATGTCCCCACAAGTTACGAACAAAAACTAGGTCCCTACAAGTCACGAACAAAAACTCGGTCCCCACAAGTTACGAAAAAAACTAGGTCCCCACAAGTCACAAACAAAAACTTGGTCCCCACAAGTCACGAAAAAAAACTATGTCCCCACAAGTTACGAACAAAAACTAGGTCCCTACAAGTCACGAACAAAAACTCGGTCCCCACAAGTTACGAAAAAAACTAGGTCCCCACAAGTCACGAACAAAAACTAGGTCCCCACAAGTCACGAACAAAAACTTGGTCCCCACAAGTTACGAAAAAAAACTTTGTCCCCACAAGTCACAAACAAAAACTTGGTCCCCACAAGTCACGAACAAAAACGTGTATATATATATATATATATATATATATATATGGGGGGGCCGCATACTGAAAAATCAAAGCATGCAGGGACCTACTAGGGTTGTACGGTATACCAATATTAGTATAGTACCGCAATACTAATGAATCATATTCGGTTCCATTTCAAAAACAATAATATATATATATATATATATATATATATATATATATATATATATATATATATATATATATATATATATATATATATTATATATATATAGTATTGTTTTTGAAATGGAACCGAATATGATTCCCCACAAGTCACGAACAAAAACTTGGTCCCCACAAGTCACGAACAAAAACTTGGTCCTCACAAGTCACGAACAAAAACTTTATCCCCACAAGTCACGAACAAAAACTTGGTCCCCACAAGTCACGAAAAAAAACTTGGTCCCCACAAGTCACAAACAAAAACTTGGTCCCCACAAGTCACGAAAAAAAACTTGGTCCCCACAAGTCACGAACAAAAACTTGGTCCCCACAAGTCACAAACAAAAACTTGGTCCCCACAAGTCACGAACAAAAACTTGGTCCCCACAAGTCACGAACAAAAACTTGGTCCCCACAAGTCACGAAAAAAAACTATGTCCCCACAAGTTACGAACAAAAACTAGGTCCCTACAAGTCACGAACAAAAACTCGGTCCCCACAAGTTAAGAAAAAAACTAGGTCCCCACAAGTCACGAACAAAAACTTGGTCCCTACAAGTCACGAACAAAAACTCGGTCCCCACAAGTTACGAAAAAAACTAGGTCCCCACAAGTCACGAACAAAAACTTGGTCCCCACAAGTCACGAACAAAAACTAGGTCCCCACAAGTCACGAACAAAAACGTGTATATATATATATATATATATATATATATATATATATATATATATATGGGGGGGGCGCATACTGAAAAATCAAAGCATGCAGGGACCATTTTAATATTTTTCGTTTTCAAAAACAATACTATATATATATATATATATATATATATATATATATATATATATATATATATATATATATATATATATATATATAGCATCAGCATCAAGGGTTGGAATTGGGGGTTAAATCACCAAAATTATTCCCGGGCGCGACCACCGCTGCTGCTCACTGCTCCCCTCACCTCCCAGGGGGTGATCAAGGGTGATGGGTCAAATGCAGAGAATAATTTTGCCACACCTAGTGTGTGTAACAATCACTGGTACTTTCACTTTAACTTAAATCATGAAATAATTCCAGTAGATGAAAGAATTTGTCGATCAGATCTTGTATTTCAAGTTGAAATGTCTTATTGACAACATGCAGGCAAGCGGGCGCGGAAAAACTCAATCTTTTCCATTTATTTTCCTCAAATCAATCCAAAGTGAGAAATAAACTTGGCAGATGAAAGAAGAAAGCCGCGTTGCCGCAGGGGACCCTCGGGGTTAAAACGTCCCTCGGGAAGCAGAGACGACGCCGTGCAAAGTAGGAAGAAAATAAAACAGAAAAACAGAATCAGGGGGACAATATGGCAGATGATATCCAACGTGACAAGAAGCTCTGACAAACGCTGCTAATAACTTTCTTTATGGTCAGACCGGCATGTCTTTTGCCACACTCCACGACGGGATTATGGCAGTAAAGTTAAAATAATAACATCAACAAGAAAATCCAATTAGAGATGTCCGATAACATCGGACTGCCGATATTATCGGCCGATAAATGCTTTAAAATGTAATATGGGAAATGATCGGTATCGGTTTCAAAAAGTAAAGATTATGACTTTTTAAAACGCCGCTGTGTACACGGACGTAGGGAGGAGTACAGAGCGCCAATAAACCTTAAAGGCACTGTCCAGTCACATAATATCTACAGCTTTTCACACACACAAGTGAATGCAAGGCATACTTGGTCAACAGCCATACAGGTCACACTGAGGGTGGCCGTATAAACAACTTTAACACTGTTGCAAATACGCGCCACACCAAACAAGAATGACAAACGCATTTGGGGAGAACATCCGCACCGTAACACAACATAAACACAACAGAACAAATACCCAGAATCCCTTGCAGCACTAACTCTTCCGGGACGCTACAATATACACCCCCCGCTACCCCCTATCCCTCCTGCCCACCTCAACCTCCTCACGCTCTCTCAGGGAGAGCATGTCCCAAATTCCAAGCTGCTGTTTTGAGGCATGTTAAAAAAAAATAATGCACTTTGTGACTTCAATAATAAATATGGCAGTGCCATTTTTTTTCCATAACTTGAGTTGATTTATTTTGGAAAACCTTGTTACATTGTTTAATGCATCCAGCGGGGCATCACAACAAAATTAGGCATTATAATGTGTTAATTCCATGACTGTATATATCGGTATCGGTTGATATCGGAATCGGTAATTAAGAGTTGGACAATATCGGAATATCGGATATCGGCAAAAAAGCCATTTTTGGACATCTCTTTTTTTTTTCTTTTTTTTTTTCTTTTTTTTTTTTTTTTTTTTTTTGTCCTGTCCAGCTTCTCAGGCAAATCATATAGTTGATGTAGATGCCCATGTCGGCTGTTCAGATTTACTTTACAAAAGAGAAGTGTAGGATACTTCTCTTGTTGCCTTATTTGTATTTGACTTTATTAAATGTATTTATATTATCATTTAGTGCAGCCGGAGGGGATAGAAAGAGAAAAAAAAAAAGAAGACAGAGGGGGAAATTGTGGGGACAAGACAGAGAGACAAAAACAACAACAGCAAACAACAACAACAACAACAATAGAGCAACATCAGCAAATACGACATGTACAAATATGATGGTAAAAGTAATAGCAAATAAGCAGTTAGCGAAAATCAAAAATAATACAGAAATGACAATGAGCATTATTACACTACAAATGGATCAATACAAATACCAATAGAAATAGCGCTATTGATAATGAACAATACCAATAATTTACCTTTATTATCAACAATACAGTTGTTTAAATGCAACAATACATATACGTAATGATAACTTGAGATACGAAAGAATACAGAAAAATGGAGGGGGAGAAAGAGATCGGACATCTCTAAATCCAATGTAAGTCAACAAATGATTGGCCAATGAGAGATACAAATATATGTCATTGTTGAAGTCATTACCGTATTTTTCGGAGTATAGGTCGCACCGGCCGAAAATGCACAATAAAGAAGGAAAACAACATACCGTATTTTCCGCACCATAAGGCGCCCTGGGTTATAAGCCGCGCCTTCAATGAACGGCATATTTCAAAACTTTGTCCACCTATAAGCCGCCCCGTGTTATAAGCCGCATCTAACTGCGCTAAAGGAATGTCAAAAAAACAGTCAGATAGGTCAGTCAAACTTTAATAATATATTAAAAACCAGCGTGATGTGGGCGCGCATGGAGTCGTATATCAACATGGACGGAGCTGCGTGAAAAAAGCCACCCGGCCTCTTCGCGTAAACTTAAACTTACCTTAACCACTCGCTCATCTTTTCTTCATCCATCCCTTCGAGTTAGCTTTTATGATGACGCCGGCTGGAAAGGTCTCTTTTGGCAAGGTCTTCCTTTTGAATATCACCATGGGTGGAAGTTTCTGGCCATTCGCATGGCAAGCTAGAACCACAGTGAAGGATGACTTCTCATTCCATGTGGTGCGAATATTCACCGTACGTGCTCCCGTTGTATCCACAGTGCGGTTCACAGGAATATCAAAAGTCAGTGGAACCTCGTCCATGTTGATAATGTTCTCTGGCCGGATCTTTTTTTCAGCTATCTTGTTTTTACAATATGCACGGAAAGTAGCCAGCTTTTCTTGAAAGTCTTTAGGCAGTTGCTGTGAAATAGTAATCCGTGTGCGGATGGAGAGATTGCGTCTTTTCATGAACCGGATCCCTGTCGCTTAGTAGGAGCCATTTTGTGGTCTTTACAGATGTAAACACACAAAGGAAATGAAACGTAATATTCGCGCGCTTCTTCTTCTTCTACGCGGGCGGGTGGTTGCTTACAGTAGAAGAAGAAGCGCTTCCTGTTCTATGGGGGCGGGTGCTTACCTTGGCGGTTGCTTGCGTAGAAGAAGAAGCACTTCCTCTTCTATGGGGAAAAAAGATGGCGGCTGTTTACCGTAGTTGCGAGACCGAAACTTTATGAAAATGAATCTTAATATTAATCCATATATAAAGCACACCGGGTTATAAGGCGCACTGTCAGCTTTTGAGAAAATTTGTGGTTTTTAGGTGCGCCTTATAGTGCGGAAAATACGGTATATAAGTCGCACTGGAGTATAAGTCGCATTTTTGGGGGGAAATGTATTTGATAAAAGCCAACAGCAAGAATAGACATTTGAAAGGCAATTTAAAATAAATAAAGAATAGTGAACAACAGGCTGAATAAGTGTACGTTATATGAGGCATAAATAACCAACTGGTATGTTAACGTAACATATTATGGTAAGAGTCATTCAAATAACTATAACATATAGAACATGCTATACGTTTACCAAACAATCTGTCACTCCTAATAGCTAAATCCCATGAAATCTTATACGTCTAGTCTCTTACGTGAATGAGATCAATAATATTATAATGTGTTAATCATTTCACACATAAGTCGCTCCTGAGTATAAGTCGCACCCCCGGCCAAACTATGAAAAAAACTGCGACTTATAGCATACTTGCCAACCCTCCCGGATTTTCCGGGAGACTCCCGAAATTCAGCGCCTCTCCCGAAAACCTCCC
>NC_084550.2:6300000-6340000 GCF_033978685.3 Nerophis lumbriciformis
CGCCACCACGCTTGATGATACATACATGGATGGATGGATGGATACATGGATGGAAGGATGGTTGCTGGATCAATAATTGGATAAAAGGGAACAAAATGCCAAATTAAAACTGCTTAAAATGTGCAATACTTCCCCAAATGGACCGCGGCTTCCCCAGTTTTAACGGCACTCGTGCAGCTACCGCCACCACGCTTGATGATACATACATGGATGGATGGATGGATACATGGATGGAAGGATGGTTGCTTGATCAATAATTGGATAAAAGGGAACAAAATGCCAAATACAAAACTGCTTAAAATGTGCAATACTTCCCCAAATGGACCACAGCTTCCCCAGTTTTAACAGCACTTGTGCAGCTACCACCACCATGCTTGGTGATACATACATGGATGGATGGATGGATACATGGATGGAAGGATGGTTGCTTGATCAATAATTGGATAAAAGGGAACAAAATGCCAAAAACAAAACTGCTTAAAATGTGCAATATTTCCCCAAATGGACCGCAGCTTCCCCAGTTTTAACAAAACTCGTGCAGCTACCACCACCATGCTTGGTGATACACACATGGATGGATGGATGAATGGATACATGGATGGAAGGATGGTTGCTGGATCAGTAATTGGATAGAAGGTAACAAAATGCCAAAAATAAAACTGCTTAAAATGTGCAATATTTCCCCCAATGGACCGCAGCTTCCCCAGTTTTGAAAGCACTCGCGCAGCTACCACCACCATGCTTGGTGATACACACATGGATGGATGGATGAATGGATACATGGATGGAAGGATGGTTGCTGGATCAGTAATTGGATAGAAGGTAACAAAATGCCAAAAATAAAACTGCTTAAAATGTGCAATATTTCCCTAAATGGACCGCAGCTTCCCCAGTTTTGAAAGCACTCGTGCAGCTACCACCACCATGCCTGGTGATACATACATGGATGGATGGATGGATACATGGATGGAAGGATGGTTGCTGGATCAATAATTGGATAGAAGGTAACAAAATGCCAAAAATAAAACTGCTTAAAATGTGCAATATTTCCCCAAATGGACCGCAGCTTCCCCAGTTTTAACAGCACTCGTGCAGCTACCGCCACCATGCTTGGCTGTACACATGTATCAGTTTTACTCCCTTGTGTTGCCAGATATTTACACAATAGCGGACGTGTGTTGACAGTAAATCCATACTGCAATGCAAGATGCACACTGACTACTCTAGAGTCTACCCTATAAGTTTACTTTCCATAGTGTTGTTCCTTGACAAGGAAGGATAAAATGCTCGATGAAATGCGAGGGCTGCACTCACTTTTGTCAGATACTGCGAGGCATCCGTGGAAGTCACGCAGGTAACCATAGCAACTCACCTGGTAAGTCCCTCACATTTGGCAGCATTACTTGTAAGAGTGAGGTGGGCATCGTGCCGCCTGGCGTGTTTACACAGTGCATCAGTTGCTATAGCGACAAGATTTCTGATTAAGTTGGCCGACACACAAATGGAATCTATTACGAGATGCTCCCGTAGGAAACAGGATAGATAGAAAAAAAAATCTGTTCCAGGGTCAAACCGCGGCTACGGTGAACTCTTCATTACTGGACGGGCAATAACTCAAGGAACCTTTTTAACATTCAGAGTCTTACAGTGTTGTCTTCACGCTGATCCTTGCTTTGCAGGAAGTGACTCACTCACCAAAGACAAAAAAATAATAATAAAAAGCCGAACGCACAAAGTTGTTCATTTGATGTTTGCTCACCTGAACAAAAGTTTTTGTGACTTTCTAGGTACTTCATAGTCGGGGTATGACGGTAGATTTCACCCCTCGCAAATGGCAAAACAATGCAAAATTATGCTGTGGAGGGGGGGCGTGGCCTGCAGACCTGCAGTGAAGCGGGGTGTTCCAGAACTGCCTTCGAGATGAGCGACAGGTGCGTAGATGGCCCACCTGAGCCTGGTTATCTAATCACCTGTCGCTCTGTTAAAGGGCGGCAGCTTGTTGGAGCTGGAGCAAGAGCGAAAGCGAGCCTGAGACACAAAAAGAAAACTGAACTATTTTGAAAAAAAATAAAACAGTGTTGTAACCCTGACCCGGGCTGTCATGTCGGTGCTTGGTGGTCCGAAGAACCCAATGGAGGGCAACCTCCACAGATGCATACACCCATAAAAAAAAGCCCTAAAAACGTCTCTTTTTGATATTCTACATATGCCTTTTACAGCTCTTAAACACATTTTATATTTAGTTTTACACATTAATAAACACTGTAGTACAGTGCATACAAAATGTGCATCACGTCTTGTCAAAACCTTTTCCTGCGGGTAAACGTTGAGTCAATTGACTGGCGAGACAGCGCCCTCTGCTGGATTCCTTGTTGCAGCACTCTTTTACCCCATGTACAGTCGTGGTCAAAAGTTTACATACACTTTGTCATGACTAAGACTGTGGCGTGGTTTGTTCTCCCGAGGTGCAAGTGAATTGGACCAGATGTGGCGTGAAGGTGAATACATGATCTATTTAAACACTATAACTACAAAAAAAAGGAAGTAAACAAAAGGCGCGCACAATGGCGGAGAACAAACTATGAAACCAAAAAGACTATAAACATGGAACAAAAACTTACTTTGGCATGGGACATGAAGCAGGATCTAAGAGGATGAAGAGTGTGGAGCATAATTGTGGGATGTCGTCAGAACGACAAACTGAAAACAATGAACTTAAATACTATAGACATGATTAACGAAAACAGGTGCGTGACTCAAAACGTGAAACAGGTGCGTGAAGTGACAGGTGAAAACTAATGGTTGCTATGGTGACGAAACAAAAGTGCACAAAAAGTCCAAAAACAAAACCGAACATGACCAAAACAAAAACATGATCACACAGACATGACACACTTGTAGTACGAACTTTTACAGAACTTTCCTCCAGAAGGTCTTATCTTTGTCCATGTGATGTCAGATGAAACAAAAATTTAGCTGTTTGGCCACAAAACCCAGCAATATGTTTGGAGGAGAAAAGGTGAGGCCTTTAATCGCAGGAACACCATTCCTACCGTCAAGTATGACGTAGCTCAGTCATTAGACTGAGCTACATCATTTCCTGTGATGTCCCACAGGGCATTTCTTGTGGGACGGGATTCGTTCCCAGGGATTCGAATAAAGAAGTCTAATGACTGAGCTACGTCATTTCCTGTGATGTCACACAAGCAGCAACAATAATGGACCGGAAAAATCGCCTCAAGGCATGGCTATTCACCTATAGCAGGGGTCTGCAACCCGCGGCTCCAGAGCCGCATGCGGCTCTTTGACCACTCTGTTGCAGCTCAGCTGTATACTTGCCGACCCACCCGATTTTCTCGGGAGACCTCCGGTTTTCAGTGCCTCTCCCAGAAATCTCCCGGGGCAAATATTCCCCAATTTACATCCTATCAATCAAATAAGGGCGTGCCGTGATAACACAGCATTTAACGCCGTCTACAACCTTGTACTAACAGCGTGACAGCCCAGCCTCATATGCAGCTTCAGCTTGCACACGTAAGTGACAGCAAAGCATACTTGGTCAACAGCCACACAGGTTACACTGACGGTGGTTGTTTAAAACAACTTTAACACTCTTACTAATATGCGCCACACTGTGAACCAAAACCAAACAACATAAACACAACAGAACAAATACCCAGAATCCCATGCAGCCCTAACTCTTCCGGGCTACATTACCACCAAACCCCGCCCCCGCCCCCCCAACCCTGCTCCCCCACACCCACCCACCCCCTCCGTGCGTCGGTTGAGGTGGGCGTTATTCATATAAAACTCGCGGGCCGCACTAACATTACATTTTCATATTAAGGTGCGAGCCGTGTGTCTTTGGTTTATACATAGCACAAAGCCAAAAAAAAAAACTTTATATGCAGTGTTATTTCATTTTAAATTTCAAAAGAGTTTTGTGGCTCCCATTGTTTTCTTTATTTTGTGAAACGGGTCAAAATGGCTCTTTGAGTGGTAAAGGTTGCCGACCCCTGACCTATAGTGATCACACAGACAGGTTGTTTTTGTGTTACTGTATATATTTGGTTTTCTGAAAAATCCCACTTAATATACTTTGAGTAACAACAGTCAATATTTATTTATTTAATTTTTTTAGGGGGGTAACAGTCAATATTTATTTATTTAAATTTTTTAGGGGGGTAACAGTCAATATTTATTTATTTATTTTATTTTATTTTTTTCTTATAAAGTAAAAGTGGGCTTTTCTTAAACCAAATTTTGTGTTTTTTTCCATATACAACAACCTATCTGGATTCGATAAGAGAATCGATAAGGAATCGGTTCGATAAGAGGCTTTGATAATGGGCTCGAACTCGATAATTTCTTATCAAACATCAGTAGTACCTATACCAGGGGTCGGCAACCTTTACCAGTCAAAGAGCCATTTTGACCAGTTTCACAAATTAAAGAAAACAATGGGAGCCACAAAATTATTTTGAAATTTAAAATGAAATAACATACAAAGTATATTTTCTGACGGTGGCTGTATAAAAAACTTTAACACTCTTACTAATAATGCGCCACACTGTGAACCCACATCAAACAAGAATGACAAACACATTGCGGGAGAACATCCGCACCATAGCACAACATAAACACAACAGAACAAATACCCAGAATCCCATGCAGCCCTAACTCTTCACCTCAACCGACGCACAGAGGGGGGGTTGATGTGTGAGGGAGCAGGGTTGGGGTGGGGGCGGGGTTTGGTGGTAGCAGGGGTGTATAATGTAGCCCGGAAGAGTCAGGGCTGCATGGGATTCTGGGTATTTGTTCTGTTGTGTTTATGTTGTGTTAAGGTGCAGATGTTCTCCCGAAATGTGTTTGTCATTCTTGTTTGGTTTTGGTTCAAAGTGTGGCGCATTATTAGTAAGAGTGTTAAAGTTGTTTTATATGATCACCGTCAGTGTAACCTGTGTGGCTGTTGACCAAGTATGCTTGCTGTCACGTACGTGTGCAAGCAGAAGATGTATATAGTATAACAAGTGTTGAGCTGGCACGCTGTTAATACAATTTGTAGAGAGCGCCAAATGTTGTACCATCATGGCACGCCCTTATCATAGCTGTAAGGGTGAAAATCGGTGAATATTAATCCCGGGAGTTTTCTGCGAGAGGCACTGAAATCCGGAAGTCTCACGGGAAAATTGGGGGGTTCAGCAAGTAAGTTGCTGAGCCGCATCAGAGTGACCAAAGAGCCGCATGCGGCTCCGGAGCCGCGGGTTGCCGACCCCTGACCTATAGTGATCACAGAGACAGGTTGTTTTTGTGTTACTGTATATATTTGTTTTTCTGAAAAATCCCACTTAATATACTTTGAGTAACAACAGTCAATATTTATTTATTTTATTTTTTTAGGGGGGTAACAGTCAATATTTATTTATTTATTTAATTTAATTTTTTTCTTATAAAGTAAAAGTGAGCTTTTCTTAAACCAAATGTTGTGTTTTTTTCCATATACAACAACCTATCTGGATTCGATAAGAGAATCGATAAGGAATCGGTTCGATAAGAGGCTTCGATAATGGGCTCGAACTCGATAATTTCTTATCAAACATCAGTAGTACCTATACCAGGGGTCGGCAACCTTTACCAGTCAAAGAGCCATTTTGACCAGTTTCACAAATTAAAGAAAACAATGGGAGCCACAAAATTATTTTGAAATTTAAAATGAAATAACATACAAAGTATATTTTCTGACGGTGGCTGTATAAAAAACTTTAACACTCTTACTAATAATGCGCCACACTGTGAACCCACATCAAACAAGAATGACAAACACATTGCGGGAGAACATCCGCACCATAACACAACATAAACACAACAGAACAAATACCCAGAATCCCATGCAGCCCTAATTCTTCACCTCAACCGACGCACAGAGGGGGGGGGTTGATGTGTGAGGGAGCAGGGTTGGGGTGGGGGCGGGGTTTGGTGGTAGCAGGCAGGCCCGGCCCTAATCAATCTGGCGCCCTAGGCAAGATTTTAGGGGGCGCCCCCCCACATCGGCAGTGAAGTGTATATACTCACAAGAACCCGAATAGCTTTGTCTTTGACCTTTTTTTTTTTACTTACAACTATACCTAATATATAAAGGGGTGGAAAAGTGACTATTACCTGCAGGGCAAATATTAGCTAACCAGAAGGCAATAATGTAAACAAAAAACACCTGCTTAAAAGATCTAATACAAATGTCCCTGAGGAATGTAAGGTGGGAGTACTGTAATTACCTAACGTTACATTATTATTTTCCATAACAATTTAGCCCCCTCCACAATATTAACCCGACGTTAAAACAGAACTAGCTATTTATTGATTAGCAATTGCCGAATCATGTAACATTAGCTTAATGCTAAAAAGCCAGGTTACTATCACATTCTGTAACAGACAAATAATTTCATGTAGGCTAACGTTACCTACCTGCTACCTCTGTCTTTTCTCGTTTCTCCTCTTCTTTTCTCTTTTTTCTTCCCTGGGCACCTGACAGTTTTGGCCGTTTTGACATCTTGTGTTGATTTTTTGATGTGGTGACGTCCAAAAAGAGTCATGATACGGGAAGGGAGGGGGCGCACCGTGCGTGGGGAGGAGGGGGGGGCGTAATGTTGTAACAAATAATATTTCTATTAAATAGGCTTTACTTTGCATTTTAATTAACGTGAGATTATTTTTTGTATTTAGAAATAATAGTAACAACTTTTTTTTTCTTTTTTTTTTTCTCCAACATTTGTGGCACTGGCATGGCGCCCCCTGATGGACGGCGCCCTTAGCATTTGCCTATACGGCCTATGCCACGGGCCGGCCCTGGGTTACACTGACGGTGGCTGTATAAAAAACTTTAACACTCTTACTAATAATGCGCCACACTGTGAACCCACATCAAACAAGAATGACAAACACATTGCGGGAGAACATCCGCACCATAACACAACATAAACACAACAGAACAAATACCCAGAATCCTATGCAGCCCTAACTCTTCACCTCAACCGACGCACAGAGGGGGGGGGTTGATGTGTGAGGGAGCAGGGTTGGGGTGGGGGCGGGGTTTGGTGGTAGCAGGCAGGCCCGGCCCTAATCAATCTGGCGCCCTAGGCAAGATTTTAGGTGGCGCCCCCCCACATCGGCAGTGAAGTGTATATACTCACAAGAACCCGAATAGCTTTGTCTTTGACCTTTTTTTTTTACTTACAACTATACCTAATATATAAAGGGGTGGAAAAGTGACTATTACCTGCAGGGCAAACATTAGCTAACCAGAAGGCAATAATGTAAACAAAAAACACCTGCTTAAAAGATCTAATACAAATGTCCCTGAGGAATGTAAGGTGGGAGTACTGTAATTACCTAACGTTACATTATTATTTTCCATAACAATTTAGCCCCCTCCACAATATTAACCCGACGTTAAAACAGAACTAGCTATTTATTGATTAGCAATTGCCGAATCATGTAACATTAGCTTAATGCTAAAAAGCCAGGTTACTATCACATTCTGTAACAGACAAATAATTTCATGTAGGCTAACGTTACCTACCTGCTACCTCTGTCTTTTCTCGTTTCTCCTCTTCTTTTCTCTTTTTTCTTCCCTGGGCACCTGACAGTTTTGGCCGTTTTGACATCTTGTGTTGATTTTTTGATGTGGTGACGTCCAAAAAGAGTCATGATACGGGAAGGGAGGGGGCGCACCGTGCGTGGGGAGGAGGGGGGGCGTAATGTTGTAACAAATAATATTTCTATTAAATAGGCTTTACTTTGCATTTTAATTAACGTGAGATTATTTTTTGTATTTAGAAATAATAGTAACAACTTTTTTTTTCTTTTTTTTTTTCTCCAACATTTGTGGCACTGGCATGGCGCCCCCTGATGGACGGCGCCCTTAGCATTTGCCTATACGGCCTATGCCACGGGCCGGCCCTGGTAGCAGGGGTGTATAATGTAGCCCGGAAGAGTCAGGGCTGCATGGGATTCTGGGTATTTGTTCTGGCACGCTGTTTATACAGATTGTAGAGGGCGCTAAATGCTGTACCATCATGGCACGCCCTTATTATTAATGTAAGGGTGAAAATCGGAGAATATTAATCCCGTGAGTTTTCTGCAAGAGGCACTGAAATCCGGAAGTCTCCCGGGAAAATCGGGCGGGGGGGGGGGGTCGGCAAGTATGCGGCTGAGCCGCATCAGACTGATCAAAGAGCCGCGGGTTGCCGACCCCTGCTCTATACCCTACAACCCTACTGTGGAGGAAAAGCAAGTAAAAGCCATCATCAGCGGCAAGAGCAATTTTAAAAGATTCACTTTGACGCACAAAATGTAGCAAAATGGCTCCAACGCCACATTATTTTATTTTATTTTTTTTAATCCCGCAGAGGCTAATTGCGTGTTCACTCTTCTCGTTCACCCAAACACTTCAACAGCATTTTGGGCCACTTTAAAAATCCATTAGTGGAAATGAATTTGTTAAGGAAATAAATGAGTGGCCTGGATAAATATAATCAATTAACGTTGCAATAAACCGTTTTCTGCCAAATTAACTGCACTCAGAGGGGATAATGGTTGCTATGGTGAGTGTGATTATCTTTGTAAAGCAGGATCTGTGATAGAATAGGTCGTCGTGAGGCTGTGCAGGTGTTTCATGCGTGTGGACAGACTGTGAAAGGACCTTTGCGGCTCCTCGCTCAGAGATGTTCATCATCTGACTGTCACTCATCAGCATCGTCTCCATCGCCGCCACGCAAAAAATCCAATAAGAATCTATTTGGTGACGGAGGACGGCGCTCCAGCAGTGCATTGAGGGGTTATTAATAAGAGGGCGCGGCGAGGAAATGACGAGGCCAAAAAAAAGAAAAAAGAAAAAACTGCGGCGGGAAAAAGGGATCATTGGCTTTGAGCGGCTGCGTGAAGGCAAACAAGACAAGCTCGTCACCGAGCGGGTGCAAATTGACTAGAATTCTCTGATTTATAAGCGTCCAAGTCAATAAGGAAATACTGCATGCATCGCCAAAAATAAGTATTTGATCCTGTGTTGATTTTGTAGGTTTTCACCTTGTGTGGTGTTTAATTTTTTATTAAAAGATGGTACAATTAATTAATTTTTCAAACTGAGACTCACTGACCTTGGCTCATTTTCTGTGAAGAACATATTGTCACGGCCAGGGCGCATACTGCGCACCTGCCCGTGATGAGCGAGCTGCCTTCATAAGCCGGCACAACCTGCCATCCCGGGCCGGAATATAGTCTTCTGTACCTGTTTTCCTTCCGTTGCCTTGGTTTCGAGGTGTGCGTCCCGCTCCCTTGGACTCCCCCCTCCCCCTGGATCTCGACTGCCTTCCCGGATCTCGACCCTCCCCCCTCGCATGGACACGGACTCTGACGCTTTTCTCTCGCCCCGGATCACCTGCCTGCCCCATAGACTGCCTCGTTCCTTCGCTCTCATCAACACTTGGTAACACACTTCAGCTAATCTACACACATAGTCACACACATACGCTCTTGGATTTTGTCACACACCAGTCCATAGTTTATTAGTATCGTTTTGTATTATGTATATATTAGAGATGCGCGGTTTGCGGACACAACCGCGGAGTCCGCGGATTTTCCGCGGGTCGGGCGGTTGAAATAAAAAAAAATTAGATTTTATCCGCGGGTCGGGTCGGGCGGTTGAAATTTAAAAAAAAAAGATTTTAAATTGATTCAGGCGGGTGGCAGTTAAACCAATTCGGAAATATATATACATAGTTAAATGTTGTTACTCACATACGAAAAACGAGCAGGCACCTGCAGCATATGCCACAACAGAAGAAGAAAAAAAAAAGAGATGGACACTTTTACGGAGCGGAGAAGGGACGCCTCGCCGGGGTCCGGGACCCAGAGGGACCGAGAGGGCCCCACCGGGAGCCGTAGCTGAGGTGATCCGCGAGAAGGGCCCGACGCACGTCCAGGGTTACCACCGCGCCCACCGCACCGACACCGCACCGACACCCCGCCTCGTCCGCCTTCGCCGCGGTCGGCGTCACGCGCAGCAGGTAAGCAGCTTACCTGCCCGCCACCCCCGTGGCCGGGGGCTCGTAACAGGGGTCACTCCGCGCGCTCCGCCCGCGCAGCTTACCTGCCCGCCACCCCCGTTGCCGGGGGCGCGTAACAGGGGTCACTCCGCGCGCAGTGCGCTCACGAAAGGGGTGGGGCTCACCCTGGTGAGCCGAGTGGGCCACTTTTGGTAAGCAGAACTGGCGCTGCGGGATGAACCGAACGCCGGGTTAAGGCGCCCGATGCCGACGCTCATCAGACCCCAGAAAAGGTGTTGGTTGATATAGACAGCAGGACGGTGGCCATGGAAGTCGGAACCCGCTAAGGAGTGTGTAACAACCCACCTGCCGAATCAACTAGCCCTGAAAATGGATGGCGCTGGAGCGTCGGGCCCATACCCGGCCGTCGCCGGCAGCGAGAGCCGCGAGGGCTAGGCCGCGACGAGTAGGATGGCCGCCGCGGTGCGCGCTGAAGCCTCGGGCGCGAGCCCGGGTGGAGCCGCCACGGGTGCGAGGGACATCGCACCTCCACGCGCTTGGAGGTGCGCTCAGCGCGGCTCCCAGATGATTGCGCACTGGTGTGCGTCTGGGCCGTGACAGCGTGGCACGCATTGAATGTCTCTGCTGCATTGGATCAGTCTCCTTTCTTTAACAGGCAAAAGCTTTATAACCTCACTAATGCCTTACATCGTCTATATTAGATATATAACAACGGGCGGGTGCGGGCGGGTGCAGTATTGATTAAATGTTAGTTCGGGTGGATGCGGATGGTTGACGACTTTTGTGATGCGATTGCGGATGAAATAATTGCCTATCCGCGCATCTCTAGTATATATTGACTATATATATAATTAATTATTGTACACGGCCCCTGGTGTCTGTTGCCGTCATCTCCCTTAGTACTTAGTACTTTACTTAAACCATAACACATATATCAGAATACATATTTAATGACCACACACCATACACTCACCCTACACATTTCTATTACATATAAGATGTCCGGGTCCACTGGACCCAGGGCTAATAGAAGTGTGAAAATTGATGTTATATGTACCATACACAACCACACACCCACCAAACACACACACACACACACAGCAGGCCTAGACAGGAGGAGGACAGAGTGTAGGTACACATAACATCAGAGGGTCAAATGTGCGAGAAAATGAGAGCAGCCAGTGTTGACAAGCAATGTTGCAACCTTGTGTGGGAACCGCAGGTGCAGAAACACCAAAGAAGAATCCCTGTGGGATGCAGAAACTGCCAGAGACATTTTCCGTGCAACGTTCATATTGTTGTTACTCAGCCAGCGTTTGTGGGTCTGATGGACCCGTTGCATTTTGTGGCTTTTAATGCCTCACAATCAAACACTTTTATGTTAAAATACTGAACAGATGTTTGTTGGGATAAAGTAAACATCTGTTCAGTATTTTAACATAAAAGTGTTTGATTGTGAGGCATTAAAAGCCACAAAATACAACGGGTCCATCAGACCCACAAACACTGGCTGAGTAACAACAATATGAACATTACACAAGGGTTAAAGATATGAACAGTGCAGATTTTTTTATGGAATTTTATAAAGCAAGGATTCTTAACTTTTCTGACTTCGAGGCCCAACTTTTCCACTACATAGGAGCCCGGGGCCCACTCAAATATTAACACTGAATTAGTAATCTTACTCTTGATTGTAATCATAGTCAATAATTATATGTAACCTGTCACGGCCCGGGCGCATTCCAATGCGCGCTCTGCTGATTGCACCTCTAAGAGTGCACCTGCGCGCGCCACTCCCACAGAAGCTGCGCCGGTGCAATCAATCAGCATTCATCACACCCGTCGTTGAAGAGCGTCCTGTGCTTCTTAATCCAGTGCAGACCTGCATTCCGGGCCAGAACGTAGTTTCCTGTTTTGTACAGTAAGCCAACTCGTATCAAGCTCTATGCTTTCTGTGTTTTCTCCTCCTCCGTGTTTCATTGTGCGTTGTCCTGGTGTCGTGTCGTTCCAGCAGCAAACCTCCGTTCCCGTGTCACGAGCTGAGTGTCTCGTCTCCCTGTGTTCCCTCTGCTTCTCTGGCTGCCTTTTGGATCTCAACCCCCCCCCGCTTGGACACGGACTTTGACGCCTCGCTATTGCCTCGATTTCCTGCCTGTTCTCACGGACCTCTGAGCCAGCTTTCCCCCTCTTGGAATTCTGCCTCGCACTCGTAAACCCGTCATGACGGGACGGCGCACCGGCATACCCGTTAAAAAAATAAATAAATAAATACTTTTCAAACAAGAGTATAGTACCGTTTTTTATTCATTAGTACCCCGATACTATACTAGTACCGGTATACCAAACAACCCTAGTATGACGCTCCTTGAATCTTTGAGTCCTTGTGAAACGACATCTTCCATCCAAGCATCTCGACCACCATGGGGAAGACCATAGAGCTGTCGAAAAGACCTCCAAGGACAAGATTGTAGACCTGCACAAGACTGGACTCGACCACAAGGAGAGACATCTTGGAAGAAATGCGAGGGAACAGTCAGTCGGCCTCGATATGGAGCGCCAAACTTTTGAGTTGCCAAGCGACAGCCTCGAAAAAAAGAGAAGTGGGGCAAAATCCCTTCCTGAGAAGTGTGCCACCCTGGTGCAAGACCTCTTTCTACCACCTCAGGAACATTGCTAAACTCCGCCCCTCACTCACTCTCTCTGATGCCGAGAGGCTCGTCCACACCTTTGTCTCCTCCAGGCTAGACTACTGCAACTCACTTCTTGATCCCCAGCAAGAACGTCCAGAAGCTGCAGTACATACAGAATAGTGCTGCTAGGATCCTGAAGAGAGTGCGGAAATACGACCATTATCACACCAATTCTCAATCCTTCCTGTTCCACTCAGGATTGAATACAAAGTCTCCCTACTAACCCACCAGTGCCTCCATGGAAATACCCCCCTCTACCTCAAAGAACTACTCACCCCCAAATCCTCCACATCGGACAGGCTAACCTCCTCCAACCTCTGAGGACAAAGCTACGAACAATGGGAGACCGGGCTTTCCGTCTGTGGAACGCTCTCCCTGACCACCTGAGGGTACCACAGACTGTGGATGCTTTTAAAAAAGGCTTAAAAACCCTTCTTTTAAAAAAATAAAAAAATAAAAGCCTTTTTTTAGATATATGCATACTAGTTCTAGTTTTTATCTTTATTTATTTTTATTATCTTTTTATTTATTTTTATTTTTTTAATACACCGTAGCACTTTGAGGCTGTTTACTCAATGTAAAGTGCTTTTTACAAATAAAATCTATTATTATTATTATTATTACGTCTGACCTCGGTGCTCAGGGATCAAATACAAAATGCGGATGGTGAAACGGGGGAGAAGCCACTTGGCCTTTAGCGCGCGTGTTAGCGCTCGTTAACATCCACCCTGGCTCCATTAAACGACTCTCCAGCCTGGAGAGCCTCTCCGGTGTGAAAAGGGCACCGAGACAGAGGGCGGGCCGACGCTAAAGGTCCCAAAAATAAAGACGCGAGGCGGCGAGAGCGACGTACTTGTCTGGAAATGAAAGGTGAAGTGTCGCCGGCAGGCCTGGCGGACAAGTACCACGAGAGAACCTACGCGTGACCTTTGACCCCAGCGTGTCCGACACGGGACAGCGTCAGCGGCGTCCTTGTTCTGACACAAAAGAAATACATCTGGCATCGTGTCCTGTCAAATGTCATTATTTATACGCTAACAAAGATGCTCGCACCAGCTGGGGTTAAAGGTCATTTGCATCCAGCGGACAGTGGAATCCAAAGGACCTACTTATTTTTGCACTTGCATAGCCACGGAAAAATACTGACGACTTAGCAATTGAAGCACATTCGCATTACTACTTTGACAGTTGTGATTATTTCTATTTTTTTTGTATGACTTATTTTTACACTTGTGTGACAGTTAAAAATGTAAAAATGTGACTTACAATGTTGCCTATACACTTAAGAAAGCAATTATGATGGATGATGTTTCACCCTGGAACAGATACACTACATTGCCAAAAGTATTTGGCCACCTGCCGTGACTCACATATGAACTTGAAGCATACTTGCCAGCCCTCCCGATTTTCCCAGGAGACTCCCGAATTTCAGTGGCCCTCCCGAAAATCTCCCGGGGCAACCATTCTCCTGAATTTCTCACAATTTCCACCCGGACGACAATATTGGGGGCGTGCCTTAAAGGCACTGCCTTTAGTGTCCTCCACAACCTGTCGTCACGTCCGCTTTTCCTCCATACAAACAGCATGCAGGCCCACTTACATAATATATGCGGCTTTGACACACAGAAGTGAATGCATCGCATACTTGATCAACAGCCATACAGGTCACATTGAGGGTGGCCGTATAAACTACTTTAACACTGTTACAAATATGCGCCACACTGTAAAGCCACACCAAACAAGAATGACAAACACATTTCGGGAGAACATCCGCACCGTAACACAACATAAACACAACAGAACAAATACCCAGAACCCCTTGCAGCACTAACTCTTCCGGGACGCTACAATATACACCCCCGCTAACAACAAACCCCGCCCCCCGCCCAAAACGTTGATGTCTATTCATGACGCCATGAAGGAAAAAAACCTCCGTCCCCATGGATGTGTATAAGCCCACCACTTCACAGAGGACAATGTAGATGTACTAACACCAATAACATGCCGCGTGTATCATATTGTGACTCACTCAATAGAAAGTTGTGCGTTTGGTCCAGCTAGCAGGGGACATTTTTTTCGGTTTATTTGGGTAAGCACTCCAGTTATGTCAAATAGCATGGCTCCAAGTTCCACATTTATAGCGTCAAAGTCACCTTCACCTCACTCTCTCGGCTTCCTACGTCTCATTCTTCCTTTGTGCTCGCTTCTAGAAGCAGTAGTTCATTACACATTAGATTAAACATTAGAAAAACTTGAATGATCCACAAGGGAAATTGTTCCACACAGTAGCTCAGTTACAAAGGATGGAAAGTGTAAGGATGGAAAGGATAATGCAGGTATAAAGTAGACTACAAATGTACCGTAGCAGCAATATAAAATATAACATAAATGTAATATTTACATATTATATATACATCATATGATATATACTGATATATTATATTTGTATATAATATATAACAATTACCATGTTCAACACTACAGTATACGTGTATAAGCCCACCACTTCACAGAGGACAATGTAGTTGTACTAACACCAATAACGTGTCAGTGTGTATCATATTGTGACTCACTCGATGGACACTTGTACGTTTGGTCCAGCTTGCCTGGGACCTTTTTTTTCGCTTTATTTGGGTAAGCACTCCATTTATGTCCAAATAGCATGGCTCCAAATTCCACATTCATAGCGTCAAAGTCACCTTCACCTCACTCTCTCGGCTTCCGTCTGCTCCAACCTCTCATTCTTCCTTTGTGCTCGCTTCGAGAAGCGGTACTTCATCCTCGGTATGTTCAGCTTCAAAAAGATAAAGTTTTGAATCCTCATTTGTCCAAAAATAGTCATCATCGTTGTCTGTTATGGATTCTGTCATGATTAGAAAACACGCAGGCCTTTGCTTCCAGAAGTAGAAACACACATTTGTTGCCAGATGTCGGACGTGTGCTGCTATGGAAACGGAAATCAATGCGCTGAAAATGTAAAAATTCCAAAAAAATAGTGCAGTTCCCCTTAAATACAAGTGTTAACTGAGGTGTTGAAAGCAAGCCACAGGTTGTCCAGCACACCACAGCAGAAAGGAGCCTTCCTCTCAACACGCCATACATATTCATGCGGCCAGCAATTATGCCGAAGTAATGAGATAACGTGTCATATATCTCATTTCAACGGGAGGTAGAAAGATGTCTCCCGGGGTCAGAGGGCAATCCCTGGTTACTGTGTCCCGGCCACCGTGCCAGGCAATTAAAGCCGCACAGAACGAGGGCCACGATGAGCGATGAGAGCTTATTAAAAACCTTGAGGTGCTTTTGGGGAGGAGGAGGTGGAAATGTGGCTCGTTTGGAGAGAAGAGGAGGCGGGGGGGGGGGGATATTAGAAAAGCAACGTAAGCTCCTCTTTTGCGCGATTCCGCTGTGGAGTCAGCGGTCTTTTGCTCGGGCGAAGCAAAGCCTATTTTCAGGACTATTCTGGGAAAACAAGAAGCGTGGCGACAAAGTGTGGTCGAGGGGGCTGCTGCTCATTCCACCGCTTTTGGGGGCAAATTACTGACAAATGTACCGTATTTTCCGCACTATTAGCCGCACCTAAAAACCACAAATTTACTCAAAAGCTGACAGTGCGGCTTTTAACCCGGTGCGCTTTATATATGGATTAATATTAAGATTCATTTTCATAAAGTTTCGGTCTCGCAACTACGGTAAACAGCCGCCATCTTTTTTCCCCGTAGAAGAGGAAGTGCTTCTTCTTCTACGCAAGCAACCGCCAAGGTAAGCACCCGCCCCCATAGAACAGGAAGCGCTTCTTCTTCTACTGTAAGCAACCACCCGCCCGCGTAGAAGAAGAAAAAGCGCGCGGATATTACCGTACGTTTCATTTCCTTTGTGTGTTTACATCTGTAAAGACCACAAAATGGCTCCTACTAAGCGACAGGGATCCGGTTCATGAAAAGACGCAATCTCTCCATCCGCACACGGATTACTATTTCACAGCAACTGCCTAAAGACTTTCAAGAAAAGCTGGCTACTTTCCGTGCATATTGTAAAAACAAGATAGCTGAAAAAAAGATCCGGCCAGAGAACATTATCAACATGGACGAGGTTCCACTGACTTTTGATATTCCTGTGAACCGCACTGTGGATACAACGGGAGCACGTACGGTGAATATTCGCACCACAGGGAATGAGAAGTCATCCTTCACTGTGGTTCTAGCTTGCCATGCTAATGGCCAGAAACTTCCACCCATGGTGATATTCAAAAGGAAGACCTTGCCAAAAGAGACCTTTCCAGCCGGCGTCATCATAAAAGCTAACTCGAAGGGATGGATGAAGAAAAGATGAGCGAGTGGTTAAGGTAAGTTTAAGTTTACGCGAAGAGGCCGGGTGGCTTTTTTCACGCAGCTCCGTCCATGTTGATATACGACTCCATGCGCGCCCACATCACGCTGGTTTTAATATATTATTAAAGTTTGACTGACCTATTTGACTGTTTTTTTGACATTCCTTTAGCGCAGTTAGATGCGGCTTACAACACGGGGCGGCTTATAGGTGGACAAAGTTTTGAAATATGCCGTTCATTGAAGGCGCGGCTTATAACCCAGGGCGCCTTATGGTGCGGAAAATACGGTACGTGCTTTGGGAGGGAGGTGAATTGAGCGCCCAATCCTTTTCAACCTAAATTCAATTGAATAGACTGCAAAGACAAGATACTTAACGTTCCAACTGGAAAACTTTGTTATTTTTTGCAAATATTAGCTCATTTGGAATTTGATGCGTGCAACATGTTTCAAAAAAGCCGGCACAAGTGGCAAAAAAGACTGAGAGAGTTGAGGAATGCTCATCAAACACTTATTTGGAACATCCCACAGGTGAACAGGCTAATTGGGAACAGGTGGGTGCTGTCGGAGGCAGATATTTACATATATCCGAATTTAAGTGTTGGAATAATTGTTTGTAAGTTATCACAAAAGAATCGTTGTATTATGAATGCTGTCTTTCGAGGCCTAACAAGAGGAAGAAGGCTCGTAAAACTCCACTGTGATTTCAACACGGACAGATGGCAGGATCTGCTCAACTTCCAGAGGAACTCTCTTTGAAGTGTTAAACGAACTCTCTCTGAAGTATTTCACAAACTCTCTTCCAACTGTTTGGTGACCGAGGTCAACGCTGTTTACGACCCGCTGCCCTCTTGAAGTCACTGTGGTCAGGAGACGGGAGGGGTTATCCATTGTCCTCCAACACCTGCCCCAGCTGGATCCGGGAAGAGCCCAAGCCCGAGAAATCCTCTTCTTGGACTTCAATGAGACCGAAAACAATGACTGTTTTACATACTTCCCATTCCTGCTGTGACATGTGTTGGTGCGTGAACATTGAACATCCGAATAAATGAGGAGACGAAAACCTTCTTCGTCAGAGCGTGGTGCAAGACTGTACAGAGAGTGCAGTGGCCATGTCTCTCCTCAATATTGAGTCCAAATTGAATTCTGTCTCTGTTTGATTCCTTCCTTGCCTTTTGTCTTGTTTAATAGATGTCCTCAGTGTTTGAACGTGACATTAAGTGTTACTTATTTTTATTTCATAATCATATTACAAAACAACTAGTGTTTTTCTTCCAAATGTGGTCTTTTGGTTGTCTGCAAAACTGTGTGCTTAACCTTGAAGTGAGGAATGTTAGAGAGAGAGATAATAAGCATTTGTTTTGGCTAGAGAGACATGACTGCCAGGGGGGGAGGACGAGAGACTTCAGAGGAGAGGGGGTTTGGTCAAGGGGGGCAGACCATCTTAGCGGCGCAATTGAATGTTCTATGCTGGACTGGTCTCAATGTATATATGCAAAGCTTTGCAAATATATTACAAAATACCTATTCTGTCTCTGGTGGTTTTTCAACTCAGCTTTAAGTGTCGTAAAGAGCTTGGGAGCGACTTGTGACTTGAATTAACCTGGGAGGAACAACTGGTCCAAAACGCAACAGTGCCATGATTGGGTATAAAAGCAGCTTCCATGAAATGCTCAGTCATTCACAAACAAGGATGGGGCGAGGGTCATTTGTCAACAAATGTGTGAGCAAATTGTCCAGCAATTTAGGAAAAACATTTCTTAACGAGCTATTGCAAGAAAAGGGATTTCACCGTCTACGGTCCGTAATATCATCAAAAGATTAAGAGAATCTGTAGAAATCACTGCACGTAACATTGAATGCCCGTGACCTTTGATCCCTCAGGCGGTAATGCATCAAAAAGCAACATCAGTGTGTAAAGGATATCACCACATCTGGGAGTCGAATGTATTGTACATGCAAATTCACATATGCTCACATACGTACATAGGTACCTACGCTCCCACATACATACACAAATACAGTACATATTTACCTACCTAATGTTCGTACATCCACACGCACATTCAATATACAAACATACACATACACATACTGTACATATACATTCACTGTACAAACACATATACACATTCTGTACATATACATTCATTGTACAAACACATATACACATTCTGTACATATACATTCATTGTACAAACACATATACACATTCTGTACATATACAAGTACATATGCATACTTACACTCATGCACATAATCACGTTTCATCAAACATATATTAATGTTGTTGCCCTAGGGTAAACTGGGTGTAACACATGGCACACTGACAAAGCTTAACCTATTGTGACTATAACAATCTACAAGGTTAATGTAGGTTGCCTCTCTTTCTCCCCCTCCATTTTTCTGCATTCTTTCGTATCTCAAGTTATCATTACGTATATGTATTGTTGCATTTAAACAACTGTATTGTTGATAATAAAGGTAAATTATTGGTATTGTTCATTATCAATAGCGCTATTTCTATTGGTATTTGTATTGATCCATTTGTAGTGTAATAATGCTCATTGTCATTTCTGTATTATTTTTTATTTTTCGCTAACTGCTTATTTGCTATTACTTTTACCATCATATTTGTACATGTCATATTTGCTGATGTTGCTCTGTTGTTGTTGTTGTTGTTTGCTGTTGTTGTTTTTGTCTCTCTGTCTAATCCCCCTCTTGTCCCCACAATTTCCCCCTCTGTCTTCTTTTTTTTTCTCTTTCTATCCCCTCCTGCTCCGGCCCGGCTGCACTAAATGATAATATAAATACATTTAATAAAGTCAAATACAAATAAGGCAACAAGAGAAGTATCCTACACTTCTCTTTTGTAAAGTAAATCTGAACAGCCGACATGGGCATCTACATCAACTATATGATTTGCCTGAGAAGCTGGACAGGACACACAAAAAAAAAAAAAAAAAAAAAAAAAAAAGGATATCACCACATGGGCTCAGGAACACTTCAGAAAAACCACTGTCAGCAACTACAGTGGGTCGCTACATCTGTAAGTGCAAGTTAAAACTCTACTATGCAAAGCGAAAGCCATTTATCAACAACACCCAGAAACGCCTCCGGCTTCGCTGGGCCCGAGGTCATCTAAGATGGACTGATACAAAGTGGAAAAGTGTTCTGTGGTCTGACGAGTCCACATTTTAAATTGTTTTTTGGAAACTGTGGACGCCGTGTCCTCCGGAACAAAGAGGAAAAGAACCATCCGGGTTGTTCTAGGCGCAAAGTGTAAAAGCCAGCTTCTGTGATGGTATGTGGGTGTATTAGTGCCCAAGACATGGGTAACTTACACATCTGTGAAGGCACCATTAATGCTGAAAGGTACATACAGGTTTTGGAGCAACATATGTTATCTCCAGGCTTTCGGGGGCTACATACAATGACGTACTGGAGTTTAGAACCTGTGGTTTCCCAGGCTGAGGAAATGATCTCTTCATTTGAAAATGTTTGTGTTGCTATGGAAATAGCATGTCCTAGAACACGCACAAGCTTGGCTGTGTCACGGAGTGTTGGTGACGAACCCCAAAATGCAGAGAAGGCAGGTTTGGTGCAGGAAAACATGATTTAATGTCCACAATAAAGAATAAACACAAACCAGGAACTCGGAACAGGCAAACTGGAAACAGGAACCAGAAAACAGAAAAACTGTAAATAGCTAACGGCTAACAGGATCTGGCTAACAGGGAAACACAAAACAAGGAGCTAGGAGACAGCAAACTGTAAATAGCTATAGGAACCAGCCAACAGGAACAGCCTACCGCAAATAACGACATCGACGAGTATTAGCACGACAGGTAGTGATGACAATACGTGCAGTGACGTACAGTCAGGAGAGGCAGGTGAGGCGGGGCCTCACGTGCCATCATGGAAAGAAAAAAAATGTAAAAAGAAAAATTGTTATATGTATCCAGTGATTATACTATAAAGTCATTTAACTTCACCAGTTTTAGATTATTTTTATTCAAAATCGCTGAATTTTCACATTTTCCGTTCAAATACTGAGAAGAGACTTGCGGTGAGTCACCAGCCAGTTGAGCCTCACCATGGATTGCGCAATGACTCGGCTAACTGCTGGCCTGCTGTGCAGTGAGACCGTATTGCTATATGAATTATATTATACATTTCCATAGTTTAGTTAGCTGAGGTATATAATGTACAGTGTATTTTGTCAACAACTGTATGTGTGTAACGTATTTCTTGTGCTGAGCAATCATCATACTTGCCAACCTTGAGACCTCCGATTTCAGGAGGTGGGGGGTTGGGTGGTGGGGGGGCGTGGTGGGGCGGGGAGGAGTATATTTACAGCTAGAATTCACCAAGTCAAGTATTTCACACATATATATATATATATATATATATATATATATATATATATATATATATATATATATCATCCATCCATCCATTTTCTACCGCTTATTCCCTTTTGGGGTCGCGGGGGGCGCTGGAGCCTATCTCAGCTACAATCGGGCGGAAGGCGGCGTACACCCTGGACAAGTCGCCACCTCATCGCAGGCCCAACACAGATAGACAGACAACATTCACACTCACATTCACACACTAGGGCCAATTTTAGTGTTGCCAATCAACCTATCCCCAGGTGCATGTCTTTGGAGGTGGGAGGAAGCCAGAGTACCCGGAGGGAACCCACGCAGTCACGGGGAGAACATGCAAACTCCACACAGAAAGATCCCGAGCCCGGGATTGAACCCAAGACTACTCAGGACCTTCGTATTGTGAGGCAGATGCACTAACCCCTCTGCCACCGTGAAGCCCTATATATATATATATATATATATATATATATATATATATATATATATATATATATATATATATATATATATATATATATATATAAGAAATAAGAAATACTTGACTTTCAGTGAATTCTAGCTGTATATATATTTATTTTATTATATATATATATATATATATATATATATATATATATATATATATATATATATATATATATATATATATATATATATATATATATATATACATAAATAAAAGAAATACTTGAATTTCAGTGTTCATTTATTTACACATATACACACACATAACACTCATCTACTCATTGTTGAGTTAAGGGTTGAATTGTCCATCCTTGTTCTATTCTCTGTCACTATTTTTCCAACCATGCCGAACACCCTTTCGCAGGTACCCAGAAAGGTTTCGAGTACCACCAAAAAAACTGAATCTCTGAAGATAGTATAAAAATCTGTGTTAAAGGTGTACAAATACTGTTTGTATAATAAGCATGTTATTTTTTTTTACAAATGAGGGTTAAGAGTTCAGCACAAAAAAAAAAAAAAAGAATGTGGCTTAAGTACAGTTTTTTAATTGAGCTGCTGCATTTTTTGGTTGGGTTGTTTATTTATTTTGAGTAACTTCTATACATTTCTAAAAGGGGAATAATATAATAGAGTGATCTATGTTTGTCTGTTGCCATCTCCTGGTGAATGTTGTTTATAGCATACTGGGGTTACTTTTTGGTTGGCCAACGATTTACGTGGTGTTGCGCACCTGACGTCACTCAGGTCCACATGGAGCTGGAGGGGGCGTGGCTTCCAGCTCCGCCTGAATTTCGGGAGATTTTCGGGAGAAATTTTGTCCCGGGAGGTTTTCGGGAGAGGCGCTGAATTTCGGGAGTCTCCCGGAAAATCCAGGAGGGTTGGCAAGTATGGCAATCATAAAACGGCTGCGAAGACGCACTGGCTGAGGCTCGCAGTAATCCCGCCTCCTGGTGGTAGAGGGCGCTAGTGATCCCAGGGATCATTTTTGCGACTACTCGGCTGCAGAATAAGTGACAACAAGCAGCAACAGTTAGCGATCGTTTATCTTTTTCCTCACGCCTGGACTTTTAACATGGAGGATTACATATCTAAAATAAAACAGTTTTCTAAACTGGACTTTCAATCGAAGCAGGAGGTCATAATTAAACATACTTGCCAACCCTCCCGAAGTTTCCGGGAGACTCCCGAAATTCAGCGCCTCTACCGAAAACCTCCCGGGACAAATTTTCTCCCGAAAATCTCCCGATTTTTAGCCGGAGCTGGAGGCCACGCCCCCTCCAGCTCCATGCGGACCTGAGTGAGGACAGCCTTTTTTCATGACGGGAGGACAACAGGGTGACAAGAACTAAATCATCCAGACTAGAGATAAATTGTATTATTATGTTTATCTTACCTAAAAATAAATATATTTATTAATTAAAAAAAATAAATAAATAAATAAATTTTTACTATATTTTGCTAAAAACATCAAAATTAATTGTATTTTTCTTTGTATTTTTTCCTGACTCCTTAATACATCCAGCCATAGAATTATGCATTAAAATAAACATTTGAAATAATTGATTTTGAATTATCATAATAATTCATTTAAAATGACCATATTTAATTATCAAAATAATTGCTTGTTTAAACAACTTTAGCATTTTATTCATTACATTTTGAATCTCTCAGAAGCCAAGTTATGTTATATTCCTTAATATTTATTTATGCTAGTTTGAAGTATCAATTATCTAAACACAGTTTTGTTTGCATATTTTCAGGATGTAGATATCTATATATATATATATATATATATATATATATATATATATATATATATATATATATATATATATACACAGGGGCGCCGCTAGGGATTTCGGGCCCCATGAAAATAATCTTTACAGGGCCCCCAACACAGCGGCAACATTTTTTGATGCTATTTTACATACAATTATGGGCCCCCCTCCATCATGGGCCCATAGAATCCGTCTCCTTTACCCCCTCTTTTCGGCGCCCCTGTATATATGTATGAAATACTTGACTTGGTGAATTCTAGCTGTCAATATACTCCTCCCCTCTTAACCGCGCCCCGAACCACGCCCCGCCCCACCCCCGACCACGCCCCCACCCCCCCCCACCTCCCGAAATCGGAGGTCTCAAGGTTGGCAAGTATGTAATTAAAGGAAGATCTCCATCGAGACGGAGAGACTTTTAAAACTGAAGAAAGATAAGGAAGACTTCTATAAACAAGTTATCGATGCTTTTGTTCAGAAGGAGTGGCGCATGGACTTCATTTATAAGTAAAGGTAAGACCATAATAATGTTTTTTTTATTAAATGGGCTTTTTAGTGTGCTACAGTTTGTATGTGTAAAGTTAAAGCTAAGTTAAAGTACCAATGATTGTCACACACACACTAGGTGTAATGAAATTTGTCCTCTGCATTTGACCCATTCCCTTGATCACCCCTTGAGAGGTGAGGGGAATAATTTTTGGGGATTTAACCCCCAATTCCAACCCTTGATGCTGAGTGCCAAGCAGGGAAGAATGCTGGTATGAGCTTTTAAACATAACCCGTTAACTGCTGCCAATCAAATGGTGAATAAGATACTCTTTAGGGTTCATATGTTTGTAAATCTGACTGTGATGAAGTCAGTGCCTCACCAGTCATCAACCTCACCGCATATCACTGTCCAGCACTGTAATATTTCTTTTATAAAAGGAGTTTTCCCAAAGAAAATGAAAACGGCAAAAGTTATTCCCATCTTCAAAAGTGGAGATAAGCATCAGTTCACCAACTATAGGCCTATTTCTCTACTCTCACAATTTTCAAAAGTCCTTGAAAAATTATCTGTGTCAAGATTAGACCGTTTTATTGATAAGCATCACTTGCTAAGTGAACACCAATACGGTTTCCGAGTGTGAAGCGACTGGGATGGGAATCAGCACCTCCAAGTCCGAGTCCATGGTTCTCTCCCGGAAAAGGGTGGAGTGCCATCTCCGGGTTGGGGAGGAGATCTTGCCCCAAGTGGAGGAGTTCAAGTACCTCGGAGTCTTGTTCACGAGTGGGGGAAGAGTGGATCGTGAGATCGACAGGCGGATCGGTGCGGCGTCTTCAGTAATGCGGACGCTGTATCGATCCGTTGTGGTGAAGAAGGAGCTGAGCCGGAAGGCAAAGCTCTCGATTTACCGGTCGATCTACGTTCCCATCCTCACCTATGGTCATGAGCTTTGGGTCATGACCAAAAGGACAAGATCACGGGTACAAGCGGCCGAAATGAGTTTCCTCCGCCGGGTGGCGGGGCTCTCCCTTAGAGATAGGGTGAGAAGCTCTGTCATTCGGGGGGAGCTCAAAGTAAAGCCGCTGCTCCTCCACATCGAGAGGAGCCAGATGAGGTGGTTCGGGCATCTGGTCAGGATGCCACCCGAACGCCTCCCTAGGAAGGTGTTTCGGGCACGTCCGACCGGGAGGAGGCCACGGGGAAGACCCAGGACACGCTGGGAAGACTATCTCTCCCGGCTGGCCTGGGAACGCCTCGGGATCCCCCGGGAAGAGCTGGACGAAGTGGCTGGGGAGAGGGAAGTCTTGGCTTCCCTGCTTAAGCTGCTGCCCCCGCGACCCGACCTCGGATAATTTGAAGAAGATGGATGGATGGATGGAGGTTTAACACGCGTATAAGGATATTTCACATGCCTTTACTGTGTATATAATTGAACAGTGTTCATATTGAGCATAATGTGTATTTATAATATGTTGTACAAAAGACATTTCATAATTTTCGGAAGTTCATCTTGTACTTGACATTGTTTATAGGGTTAGGCGCTATAAGTGTTCAACTTCAGCCTAAACCCTTTCGGTCTGCAACATTTTCATTTTCAATCTATGAATGTACAACTGTTTGTTTATTTTGCTGACCATTGACCGAAGAATAATAAACTATAAATAGCAGCCGGCTGATTGACACCAGGTGTGGGCAGGTGCCGATCAGCCGCAGCTGAGGGGAAACAGCGCTCAGGGAGAAAAGCAGGAAGTAACCAAGATAAGAGGAAAGAAAGACAGAGGAAAAACCAAAACATAACTAAACTGTCAGTGACAAACCCGACAGCCTGCCTGGTTCATAAAGTTCAACACAAACATTAATTCCGTCTGATACAAGTCGGACTAACAAAGTCGCTTCCAGTCCACCGGAGCTCATTCCCGTTAATTGCTGGCGCACATCATTGCCCAGAAAGAACCCGAGGACCTGCCGGTGGAGATAAGATGCCTCAAGGGCGACGTTCCTGACCGTCCATGTTTGCATCTGGTGCTATGCTGATCAGATTTTGCCCCAAACAGAGTGCGCCACTGCCGGCTAATCAGGAACCAGAGCTGGCCCCGGGAGGGCTGCGCTCATTCCAATAATGCCATTAGATGACCGTGCTCTGTTGCTGCCACACTTGCTTGCAGTCATCCGGGCTGCTGCCTGCGAGCGCACACGTGACGAAGACTTGATCACGGTGGCGCTGAACAGCATTAGAGGATTGATTACCGCTCCCCGAGAGCTGATAGACTGCAGCGGGCGACTCTAATCGACGGGCCTGCGAGCGACTCATCCAGATGAAGTGGATAAAGGCAGAGCGTCGTCGATGGGGATCGAGCTGGCGCCCTGTTGCGGCATGTAGCGACGCTGTGAAACTTTAACCACCCGGCACATATGTAAAAATTCCTCCGATTCTTTGCGCGGCCACTTGTTGCTAGGCAGAATTCATATGGCTCAGTGAGAACTGGCCCTCGTACTTGTCAAATTTGGAAAATAATAGACCTTTTTTAGCCCCAAGTGGAGGAGTTCAAGTACCTCAGAGTCTTGTTCACGAGTGAGGGAAGAGTGGATGGTGAGGTCGACGGTGCGGCGTCTTCAGTAATGCGGACGCTGTATCGATCAGTTGTGGTGAAGAAGGAGCTGAGCCGGAAGGCAAAGCTCTCAATTTAAAAGTCGATCTACATTCCCATCCTCACCTATGGTCATGAGCTTTGGGTTATGACCGAAAGGACAAGATCACGGGTACAAGTGGCCTAAATGAGCTTCCTCCGCCGGGTGGCGGGGCTCTCCCTTAGAGATAGGGTGAGAAGCTCTGTCATCCGGGGGGAGCTCAAAGTAAAGCCGCTGCTCCTCCACATGGAGAGGAGCCAGATGAGGTGGTTCGGGCATCTGGTCAGGATGCCACCCAAACGCCTCCCTAGGGAGGTGTTTAGGGCACGTCCGACCGGTAGGAGGCCACGTACTAACAGTTAGCATGCCTCAAGTACCAAATTGTATGACTCTGTGGTGTACGCCTGCAAAAATGTTTTGTTTTTTTAAAGCTAACATGCTAACGGGTAACATGTGTCAAGAACCAAATTGTCTAACTCTGAGGTGTATGCCTACAAAATTAGTAAAACAAAGCTAAAATAGTAATGTTAGCATGCTAACAGTTAGCATACATCAAGTACTAAGTTATATGACTCTGAGGTGTATACCTGCCAATTTACCCCAAAAAAGCTAACATGCTAACAGGTAACATGTGTCAAGTACCAAATTGTCTAACTCTGAGGTGTATGCCTACAAAATTAGTGAAAACAAAGCTAAAATAGTAATGTTAGCATGCTAACAGTTAGCATACGTCAAGTACTAAGTTATATGACTCTGAGGTGTATACCTGCCAAATTAGCTACAAAAGTTAACAGGCTAAAAGTTAGCATGCATCACGTATCAAATTGTCTAACTGAGGTGTATGGCTTCAAAATTAGTAAAACAAAGCTAAAATAGTAATGTTAGCATGCTAACAGTTAGCATACGTCAAGTACTAAGTTATATGACTCTGAGGTGTATACCTGCTAAATTACCCCAAAAAAGCTAACATGCTAACAGGTAACATGTGTCAAGTACCAAACTGTCTAACTCTGAGGTGTATGCCTACAAAATTAGTAAAACAAAGCTAAAATAGTAATGTTAGCATGCTAACAGTTAGCATACGTCAAGCACTAAGTTATATGACTATGAGGTGTATACCTGCAAAATTAGCTAAAAAAGCTAACATGCTAAAGCTTAACATCTGTCAAGAACCAAATTGTCTAACTCTGAGGTGTATGCCTACAAAATTAGTAAAACAAAGCTAAAATAGTAATGTTAGCATGCTAACAGTTAGCATACGTCAAGTACTAAGTTATATGACTCTGAGGTGTATACCTGCAAAATTAGCTAAAAAAGCTAACATGCTAAAGCTTAACATCTGTCAAGAACCAAACTGTCTAACTCTGAGGTGTATGCCTACAAAATTAGTAAAACAAAGCTAAAATAGTAATGTTAGCCTGCTAACAGTTAGCATACGTCAAGTACTAAGTTATATGACTCTGAGGTGTATACCTGCCAAATTACCTAAAAGAAAGCTAACATGCTAACAGTTAGCTTGCATCAGGTACCAAATTGTCTAACTCTGAGGTGCAGTCCTTACAAAATTCGTAAAACAAAGCTAAAATAGTAATGTTATCATGCTAACAGTTAGCATACGTCAAGCACTAAGTTATATGACTCTGAGGTGTATACCTGCAAAATTAGCTAAAAAAGCTAACATGCTAAAGCTTAACATCTGTCAAGAACCAAATTGTCTAACTCTGAGGTGTATGCCTACAAAATTAGTAAAACAAAGCTAAAATAGTAATGTTAGCATGCTAACAGTTAACATACGTCAAGCACTAAGTTATATGACTCTGAGGTGTATACCTGCAAAATTAGCTAAAAAAGCTAACATGCTAAAGCTTAACATCTGTCAAGAACCAAATTGTCAAACTCTGAGGTGTATGCCTACAAAATTAGTAAAACAAAGCTCAAATAGTAATGTCAGCATGCTAACACTTAGCATACGTCAAGTACTAAGTTATATGACGCTGAGGTGTATACCTGCCAAATTAGCTAAAAAAGTTAACAGGCTAAAAGTTAGCATGCATCACGTACCAAATTGTCTAACTGAGGTGTATGGCTTCAAAATTAGTAAAACAAAGCTAAAATAGTAATGTTATCATGCTAACAGTTAGCATACGTCAAGCACTAAGTTATATGACGCTGAGGTGTATACCTGCAAAATTAGCTAAAAAAGTTAACAGGCTAAAAGTTAGCATGCATCACGTACCAAATTGTCTAACTCTGAGGTGTATGCCTACAAAATTAGTAAAACAAAGCTAAAATAGTAATGTTAGCATGCTAACAGTTAGCATATGTCAAGCACTAAGTTTTATGACTCTGAGGTGTATGCCTACAAAATTAGTAAAACAAAGCTAAAATAGTAATGTTATCATGCTAACAGTTAGCATATGTCAAGCACTAAGTTATATGACTCTGAGGTGTATACCTGCAAAATAAGCTAAAAAAGCTAACATGCTAAAGCTTAAAATCTGTCAAGAATCAAATTGTCTAACTCTGAGGTGTATGCCTACAAAATTAGTAAAACAAAGCTAAAATAGTAATGTTAGCCTGCTAACAGTTAGCATACGTCAAGTACTAAGTTATATGACTCTGAGGTGTATACCTGCCAAATTACCTAAAAGAAAGCTAACATGCTAACAGTTAGCATACATCAGGTACCAAATTGTCTAACTCTGAGGTGCATGCCTACAAAATTCGTAAAACAAAGCTAAAATAGTAATGATAGCATGCTAACAGTTAGCATACGTCAAGTACTAAGTTATATGACGCTGAGGTGTATACCTGCCAAATTAGCTAAAAAAGTTAACAGGTTCAAAGTTAGCATGCATCACGTACCCAAATTGTCTATCTCTGAGGTGCATGCCTACAAAATTAGTAAAACAAAGCTAAAATAGTAATGTTAGCATGCTAACAGTTAGCATACGTCAAGCACTGAGGTGTATGCTTTGACAAGTATTTTATACAATTTGGAGATGTACAATGGAAGACCGGGCTTTCTGCTCCGCCGCTCCCAGTCTGTGGAACGCTCTCCCTGACCACCTGAGGGCACCACAGACTGTGGATGGTTTTAAAAAAAGGCTTAAAAGCCCTTCTTTTTAAAAAAAGCCTTTTCTTTTTTTTTTTTAGATATATGCATACTAGTTATAGCTATTCGGCTGTTCTAGTTTTTATTTTTATTAATTTCTTTATTATCTTTTTATTTATTTATTTTTTTGTAATACACTGTAGCACTTTGAGGTTGTTTACTCAATATAAAGTGCTTTTTCCAAATAAAATCTATTATTATTATTATTATTATGTACCTGTAAAAGTTTGAAGGTATGACCTTGTGTTGACATAATATACAAAATAAAGATGAGAGTAAAAATTCCGGATCTTTCTGAAAATGTGTCCCGACAACAAAGTAGAGCAGATGACCATCTCTGCTGTTTTGCTTCAAGAGGCAGCGAGGACACAGCAGAGCTCATAGATCAATAAAATCAGCCATGATCAACAACAAGTGACTTACTTTGGCGTCTGCGTGTCGTCCAAGCGGTTTCCCAGCTGGAACTCGTGTGATTTGCTCCGGTGCAGAGCGGTAAAGCCCGGCAGAAGGTGGATCAGCTTGCGACTCGGCGGCGGCGGCGTTCCCGGGGCCTTCAGTTTGTTCCTTCGCCGCATAGGCGGCGTGCCAGGCGGGGTCATTGTGTTGAACACCAAAGGAGTCCGAGGAGGCGTGTGGCCAAAATGTCTCTGGCGAGGCGACGGGGGCAGCGAGCGCTGGCCAAAGTCCAAGGCGGGCAGGAGTCCCGTGGACGGGCTGTCCACGGTCAGTCGGTCTGCGTACAAAGGGGGCGCCAGGGCCTGGGGGCTGTGGCACATGAGCTGGTTGTACTTGGACTGGACTTTGGGGCTTTGGGACAGCTGGAAGCGGATCCACTGGCTCGCCTCCGGCTGACACACGGGGGTGTTTTCCTTGCCTGACTCGGAGGTCGGCCACTGGATGGACCAGTCCTGCTTGGTCTGGCTCCCTGTGGACCACATGCAACGTGTTCAGATGAACTACTTGGAACCTGACTAACTCAAACTCAAACAAGATGGCAGTAGCTACAGCATGAGTGAGCAGTGTCCGGCAGATTGTTTATTTGCATTCATCCAGGTCTTAATGTGTTCTCAGGGCAGTGAATGGATCACTAATAGACTGCTAAGGTTGTCTGACAAAAGGTTTCACCTCTCATCATTAGATCCTGCATAAAGATAGGACAGCACTAGTGTGAGGGGATGGTGCAGCATCTAAGCACTAGTCTGAGGGGACTAGTGCTAAGGCTATATAGAAACATTTTCTTAACACATATATCGAAATACTACAGTCATCAGTCCATGCTCAAAAACCAGATAGGACAGCTCTAGTCAGAGGGGATGGTGCAGGATCAAAAACATTATAAGAAAGAAAGACGAAATACTATATACATCAGTTCATGGTCAAAGACTAGACAGGACAGCTCTAATCTGAGGGGATGGTGCTGGATTGAAAAATATATGTTATACTGATATAGAAATACCACCTTCATCAGTTAATGCTCAAAGACTAGATAGGACATCTCTAAATTTGAGGGGATGGTGCTGGATTGAAAATTATACGTTATACTGATGTAGAAAAACCACATTCATAAGTTAATGCTCAAAGACTAGATAGGACAGCTCTAAATTTGAGAGGATGGCGCTGGATTGAAAAATATACGTTATACTGATATAGAAATACCACCTTCATCAGTTTATGCTCAAAAACTAGATAGGACAGCTCTAAATTTGAGGGGATAGTGCTGGATTGAAGGCTTCATAGGAACAGTATCCTCAATACTGATATAGAAATACCACCTTCATCAGTTCATGCTCAAAGATTAGATAGGACAACTCTAATCTGAGGGGATGGTGCTGGATTGAAACATATACTTAATACTGATATAGAAATACCATCTTCATCAGTTTATGCTCAAAAACTAGATAGGACAGCTCTAAATTTGAGGGGATAGTGCTTCGTTGAAGACTTGATAGGAACAATATCCTAATACTGTTATAGAAATACCACCTTCATCAGTTCATGCTCAAAGACTAGATAGGACAACTCTAAATTTGAGGGGATGGTGCTGGGTTGAAAAATATATGTTATACTGATATAGAAATACCACCTTCATCAGTTAATGCTCAAAGACTAGATAGGACATCTCTAAATTTGAGGGGATGGTGCTGGATTGAAAATTATACGTTATACTGATGTAGAAAAACCACATTTATCAGTTAATGCTCAAAGACTAGATAGGACAGCTCTAAATTTGAGGGGATGGTGCTGGATTGAAAAATATACGTTATACTGATATAGAAATACCATCTTCATCAGTTTATGCTCAAAAACTAGATAGGACAGCTCTAAATTTGAGGGGATGGTGCTGGATTGAAGGCTTGATAGGAACAGTATCCTCAATACTGATATAGAAATACCACCTTCATCAGTTCATGCTCAAAGATTAGATAGGACAACTCTAATCTGAGGGGATGGTGCTGGATTGAAAAATATACTTAATACTGATATAGAAATACCACCTTCATCAGTTAATGCTCAAAGACTAGATAGGACATCTCTAAATTTGAGGGGATGGTGCTGGATAGAAAATTATACGTTATACTGATGTAGAAAAACCACATTCATAAGTTAATGCTCAAAGACTAGATAGGACAGCTCTAAATTTGAGGGGATGGTGCTGGATTGAAAAATATACGTTATACTGATATAGAACTACCACCTTCATCAGTTTATGCTCAAAAACTAGATAGGACGGCTTTAAATTTGAGGTGATGGTGCTGGATTGAACACTTGATAGGAACAATATCCTCAATACTGATATAGAGATACCACCTTCATCAGTTCATGCTCAAAGATTAGATAGAACAACTCTGATCTGAGGGGATGGTGCTGGATCAAATCAAATCAAATCAACTTTATTTATAAATTGAAAAATATACTTAATACTGATATAGAAATACCACCTTCATCAGTTTATGTTCAAAGACTAGATAGGACATCTCTAAATTTGAGGGGATGGTGCTGGATTGAAAAGTATACGTTATACTGATGTAGAAAAACCACATTCATAAGTTAATGCTCAAAGACTAGATAGAATAGCTCTAAATTTGAGGGGATGGTGCTGGATTGAAAAATATACATTATACTGATATAGAAATACCACCTTCATCAGTTTATGCTCAAAAACTAGATAGGACAGCTCTAAATTTGAGGTGATGGTGCTGGATTGAAGACTTGATAGGAACAATATCCTCAATAGTGATATAGAAATACCACCTTCATCAGTTAATGTTCAAAGACTAGATAGGACATCTCTAAATTTGAGGGGATGGTGCTGGATTGAAAAATATACGTTATACTGATATAGAAATACCACCTTCATCAGTTAATACTCAAAGATAGGACATCTCTAAATTTGAGGGGATGGTGCTGGATGGAAAATTATACGTTATACTGATGTAGAAAAACCACATTAATCAGTTAATGCTCAAAGACTATATAGGACAGCTCTAAATTTGAGGGGATGGTGCTGGATTGAAAAATATACCTTATACTGATATAGAAATACCATCTTCATCAGTTTATGCTCAAAAACTAGATAGGACAGCTTTAAATTTGAGGTGATGGTGCTGGATTGAAGACTTGATAGGAACAATATCCTCAATAGTGATATAGAAATACCACGTTCATCAGTTCATGCTCAAAGACTAGATAGGACAGCTCTAATTTTGAGGAGATGGTGCTGGGTTGAAAAATATATGTTATACTGATATAGAAATACCACCTTCATCAGTTAATGCTCAAAGACTAGATAGGACATCTCTAAATTTGAGGGGATGGTGCTGGATGGAAAATTATACGTTATACTGATGTAGAAAAACCATATTCATCAGTTAATGCTCAAAGACTAGATAGGACAGCTCTAAATTTGAGGGGATGGTGCTGGATTGAAAAATATACGTTATAATGATATAGAAATACCACCTTCATCAGTTTATGCTCAAAAACTAGATAGGACAGCTTTAAATTTGAGGTGATGGTGCTGGATTGAACACTTGATAGGAACAATATCCTCAATACTGATATAAAAATACCACCTTCATCAGTTCATGCTCAAACATTAGATAGAACAACTCTGATCTGAGGGGATGGTGCTGGATTGAAAAATATACTTAATACTGATATAGAAATACCACCTTCATCAGTTAATGCTCAAAGACTAGATAGGACATCTCTAAATTTGAGGGGATGGTGCTGGATTGAAAATGATACGTTATACTGATGTAGAAAAACCACATTCATAAGTTAATGCTCAAAGACTAGATAGGACAGCTCTAAATTTGAGGGAATGGTGCTGGAATGAAAAATATACGTTATACTGATATAGAAATTCCATCTTCATCAGTTTATGCTCAAAAACTAGATAGGACAGCTCTACATTTGAGGTGATGGTGCTGGATTGAAAACTTGATAGGAACAATATCCTCAATACTGATATAGAGATACCACCTTCATCAGTTCATGCTCAAAGATTAGATAGAACAACTCTGATCTGAGGGGATGGTGCTGGATTGAAAAATATACTTAATACTGATATAGAAATACCACCTTCATCAGTTAATGCTCAAAGACTAGATAGGACATCTCTAAATTTGAGGGGATGGTGTTGCATTGAAAAGTATACGTTATACTGATGTAGAAAACCCACATTCATAAGTTAATGCTCAAAGACTAGATAGAACAGCTCTAAATTTGAGGGGATGGTGCTGGATTGAAAAATATACATTATACTGATATAGAAATACCACCTCCATCAGTTTATGCTCAAAAACTAGATAGGACAGCTCTAAATTTGAGGGGATAGTGCTTGGTTGAAGACTTGATAGGAACAATATCCTAATACTGTTAACGAAATACCACCTTCATCAGTTCATGCTCAAAGACTAGATAGGACAGCTCTAAATTTGAGGGGATGGTTCTGGATTGAAAAATATATGTTATACTGATATAGAAATACCACCTTCATCAGTTAATGCTCAAAGACTAGATAGGACATCTCTAAATTTGAGGGGATGGTGCTGGATTGAAAATTATATGTTATACTGATGTAGAAAAACCACATTCATAAGTTAATGCTCAAAGACTAGATAGGACAGCTCTAAATTTGAGGGGATGGTGCTGGATTGAAAAATATACGTTATACTGATATAGAAATACCACCTTCATCAGTTTATGCTCAAAAACTAGATAGGACAGCTCTAAATTTGAGGTGATGGTGCTGGATTGAAGACTTGATAGGAACAATATCCTCAATACTGATATAGAGATACCACCTTCATCAGTTCATGCTCAAAGATTAGATAGAACAACTCTGATCTGAGGGGATGGTGCTGGATTGAAAAATATACTTAATACTGATATAGAAATACCACCTTCATCAGTTTATGCTCAAAAACTAGATAGGACAGCTCTAAATTTGAGGGGATAGTGCTTGGTTGAAGACTTGATAGGAACAATATCCTAATACTGTTATAGAAATACCACCTTCATCAGTTCATGCTCAAAGACTAGATAGGACAGCTCTAAATTTGAGGGGATGGTTCTGGCTTGAAAAATATATGTTATACTGATATAGAAATACCACCTTCATCAGTTAATGCTCAAAGACTAGATAGGACATCTTTAAATTTGAGGGGATGGTGCTGGATTGAAAAGTATACGTTATACTGATGTAGAAAAACCACATTCATAAGTTAATGCTCAAAGACTAGATAGAACAGCTCTAAATTTGAGGGGATGGTGCTGGATTGAAAAATATACATTATACTGATATAGAAATACCACCTTCATCAGTTTATGCTCAAAAACTAGATAGGACAGCTCTAAATTTGAGGGGATAGTGCTTGGTTGAAGACTTGATAGGAACAATATCCTAATACTGTTATAGAAATACCATCTTCATCAGTTCATGCTCAAAGACTAGATAGGACAACTCTAAATTTGAGGGGATGGTGCTGGGTTGAAAAATATATGTTATACTGATATAGAAATACCACCTTCATCAGTTAATGCTCAAAGACTAGATAGGACATCTCTAAATTTGAGGGGATGGTGCTGGATTGAAAATTATACGTTATACTGATGTAGAAAAACCACATTTATCAGTTAATGCTCAAAGACTAGATAGGACAGCTCTAAATTTGAGGGGATGGTGCTGGATTGAAAAATATACGTTATACTGATATAGAAATACCATCTTCATCAGTTTATGCTCAAAAACTAGATAGGACAGCTCTAAATTTGAGGGGATGGTGCTGGATTGAAGGCTTGATAGGAACAGTATCCTCAATACTGATATAGAAATACCACCTTCATCAGTTCATGCTCAAAGATTAGATAGGACAACTCTAATCTGAGGGGATGGTGCTGGATTGAAAAATATACTTAATACTGATATAGAAATACCACCTTCATCAGTTAATGCTCAAAGACTAGATAGGACATCTCTAAATTTGAGGGGATGGTGCTGGATTGAAAATTATACGTTATACTGATGTAGAAAAACCACATTCATAAGTTAATGCTCAAAGACTAGATAGGACAGCTCTAAATTTGAGAGGATGGCGCTGGATTGAAAAATATACGTTATACTGATATAGAAATACCACCTTCATCAGTTTATGCTCAAAAACTAGATAGGACAGCTCTAAATTTGAGGGGATAGTGCTGGATTGAAGGCTTCATAGGAACAATATCCTCAATACTGATATAGAAATACCACCTTCATCAGTTCATGCTCAAACATTAGATAGGACAACTCTAATCTGAGGGGATGGTGCTGGATTGAAACATATACTTAATACTGATATAGAAATACCATCTTCATCAGTTTATGCTCAAAAACTAGATAGGACAGCTCTAAATTTGAGGGGATAGTGCTTCGTTGAAGACTTGATAGGAACAATATCCTAATACTGTTATAGAAATACCACCTTCATCAGTTCATGCTCAAAGACTAGATAGGACAACTCTAAATTTGAGGGGATGGTGCTGGGTTGAAAAATATATGTTATACTGATATAGAAATACCACCTTCATCAGTTAATGCTCAAAGACTAGATAGGACATCTCTAAATTTGAGGGGATGGTGCTGGATTGAAAATTATACGTTATACTGATGTAGAAAAACCACATTTATCAGTTAATGCTCAAAGACTAGATAGGACAGCTCTAAATTTGAGGGGATGGTGCTGGATTGAAAAATATACGTTATACTGATATAGAAATACCATCTTCATCAGTTTATGCTCAAAAACTAGATAGGACAGCTCTAAATTTGAGGGGATGGTGCTGGATTGAAGGCTTGATAGGAACAATATCCTCAATACTGATATAGAAATACCACCTTCATCAGTTCATGCTCAAAGATTAGATAGGACAACTCTAATCTGAGGGGATGGTGCTGGATTGAAAAATATACTTAATACTGATATAGAAATACCACCTTCATCAGTTAATGCTCAAAGACTAGATAGGACATCTCTAAATTTGAGGGGATGGTGCTGGATTGAAAATTATACGTTATACTGATGTAGAAAAACCACATTCATAAGTTAATGCTCAAAGACTAGATAGGACAGCTCTAAATTTGAGGGGATGGTGCTGGATTGAAAAATATACATTATACTGATATAGAAATACCACCTTCATCAGTTTATGCTCAAAAACTAGATAGGACAGCTCTAAATTTGAGGGGATAGTGCTTGGTTGAAGACTTGATAGGAACAATATCCTAATACTGTTATAGAAATACCACCTTCATCAGTTCATGTTAAAAGACTAGATAGGACAGCTCTAAATTTGAGGGGATGGTGCTGGATTGAAAAATATACTTAATACTGATATAGAAATACCACCTTCATCAGTTAATGCTCAAAGACTAGATAGGACATCTCTAAATTTGAGGGGATGGTGCTGGATTGAAAATTATACGTTATACTGATGTAGAAAAACCACATTCATAAGTTAATGCTCAAAGACTAGATAGGACAGCTCTAAATTTGAGAGGATGGCGCTGGATTGAAAAATATACGTTATACTGATATAGAAATACCACCTTCATCAGTTTATGCTCAAAAACTAGATAGGACAGCTCTAAATTTGAGGGGATAGTGCTGGATTGAAGGCTTCATAGGAACAATATCCTCAATACTGATATAGAAATACCACCTTCATCAGTTCATGCTCAAACATTAGATAGGACAACTCTAATCTGAGGGGATGGTGCTGGATTGAAACATATACTTAATACTGATATAGAAATACCATCTTCATCAGTTTATGCTCAAAAACTAGATAGGACAGCTCTAAATTTGAGGGGATAGTGCTTCGTTGAAGACTTGATAGGAACAATATCCTAATACTGTTATAGAAATACCACCTTCATCAGTTCATGCTCAAAGACTAGATAGGACAACTCTAAATTTGAGGGGATGGTGCTGGGTTGAAAAATATATGTTATACTGATATAGAAATACCACCTTCATCAGTTAATGCTCAAAGACTAGATAGGACATCTCTAAATTTGAGGGGATGGTGCTGGATTGAAAATTATACGTTATACTGATGTAGAAAAACCACATTTATCAGTTAATGCTCAAAGACTAGATAGGACAGCTCTAAATTTGAGGGGATGGTGCTGGATTGAAAAATATACGTTATACTGATATAGAAATACCATCTTCATCAGTTTATGCTCAAAAACTAGATAGGACAGCTCTAAATTTGAGGGGATGGTGCTGGATTGAAGGCTTGATAGGAACAATATCCTCAATACTGATATAGAAATACCACCTTCATCAGTTCATGCTCAAAGATTAGATAGGACAACTCTAATCTGAGGGGATGGTGCTGGATTGAAAAATATACTTAATACTGATATAGAAATACCACCTTCATCAGTTAATGCTCAAAGACTAGATAGGACATCTCTAAATTTGAGGGGATGGTGCTGGATTGAAAATTATACGTTATACTGATGTAGAAAAACCACATTCATAAGTTAATGCTCAAAGACTAGATAGGACAGCTCTAAATTTGAGGGGATGGTGCTGGATTGAAAAATATACATTATACTGATATAGAAATACCACCTTCATCAGTTTATGCTCAAAAACTAGATAGGACAGCTCTAAATTTGAGGGGATAGTGCTTGGTTGAAGACTTGATAGGAACAATATCCTTAATACTGTTGTAGAAATACCACCTTCATCAGTTCATGCTCAAAGACTAGATAGGACAGCTCTAAATTTGAAGGGATAGTGCAGGATGCAGGATCAAAGACTAGATAGGAATGAAATAATTGAACACTTAACCCTCTGGTTGCTTCCCCTCGCACTATGCTAAACATGATTTGGTGAAACATCTTCTTACTTAATCTACTTTTAATAAACACATAAATGTTCACATGGGCAAAGAGTTCCACTTCCTCATGCACTTCAAATTAAAAGTTTGGGAAAAAAATGTTAGAATATAAATGTGGAGGGAGAGTGTGACCAGCGCGCCTGCAGTAGCAAAGGTCACCGCCTCTGTCCATGGTGCTGAAGACAGAGCACCATCAGACGGGGGGCGTGGCAGTGCTGACGGCGAGACACAGCTGGCAGGTGATTAGATTTCATCAGGTGGTACGAGTTGTCTAATCATCCGTTGTCTTTAACAGTAAGCGGCCGGGAGCAGAGGGAGGGAGAGGATACGGACGTGACTGAAAAGTCTGGGGGAGAGGACTTTAGTTGAAACAATTTGAGTATTAAAATCGTTGTTAAAAACTGCACGCTTGGCTCTTGTGCCGTGTCTTCAGTGGAACTGCTAGAAAGCGACTTCCACAATAAACTTTTTATTATATAAAAGGACCTTTCACTTTTCGTGGAGTGCAAAAAGGACTAATTAGCGCCTGGTGTCAGGAAAAATAATAGCCGTGTCATGTAAAACACAGATGTCCACTGCAGAGGACGCCGGCTCGTCAGGAGGTTATAGCAAACTTGCATTTGATAAGTTCAACACGACTGTACACGATGAGGTGGTTCCT
>NC_084550.2:6345000-6372500 GCF_033978685.3 Nerophis lumbriciformis
CAACCACTTTCATGTGGTATTAGACAGAAGGAGGAACTTTTTTTCTCCTCCATTTGAAAACGTGGACGCTATCAGCACTACTGTCTGTTTACAATCAATGCAAGTCATCAGAATCAGGTAATACACCAACTTATATTCTTGTCTTCATGAAAGAAAGGAATCTATATGTGTTAAACATGCATGTATATTCATTAAAACACCTTTAACATGTAAACAAAAACGGCAAAATAAATAAATATAAATTATATACTGTATATATATGTGTATATATATATGTGTATATATATATATATATATATATATATATATATATATATATATATATATATATATATATATATATATATATATATATATATATATATGATATGTGTGTGTATGTTACTCAGCAGTTACTCAGTACTTGAGTAGTTTTTTCACAACATACTTTTTACTTTTACTCAAGTAAATATTTGGGTGACTACTCCTTACTTTTACTTGAGTAATAAATCTCTAAAGTAACAGTACTCTTACTTGAGTACAATTTCTGGCTACTCTACCCACCTCTGATTACAACATACATCTCGAGACTTGCAACAGAGGGGAGGGAGTGGGGGGGCTATGGTGGCAGGCTGCAGCTGATTTGTAGAGCAGTGCAAAAAGAGGCAACAAGAAAGTTCAGACGATACGAGACAAAGAAGCAAGCAGGAGAGATACGGGAGAGGAAAGGGGGAGATGTATTACGGTGTATTACTGAAAATGGGAAATCAGCACCACATTTTTTACGGTATAGAAATTGCAGCTCAGTGGCCAGAATGAGCTTCTGCCTGTGGCCTTCACTAGAAAACGTTAGGACACCCGTGGTTGATCAAAAAGCGAGACTATGTCAGCCGAACGGGTCACTTTGAGATCGCTATTGACCGAGAGAATGACATTGATGCAAATCTCTCTGCTTTTCTCGTTATTTTTGCTTTGTGACGCGCTGGTGGCGGCGGCGGCGGCGGCGTCTCGGAGGAGCGATGAGCATCAAAAGCAGACTTCAAACACAATATCAACACCAGCAGCGTCAACTGAACCAGAAAATAAATAAATAAGCAAACGACCCCCCACAATAAAAGGTCCCTGTGGAGTTTCTGAACTCGGGGTGAAAGAGAAGCCAAACGGCGAATGGTAGCAAGACGAGGCAAAGACATCAGGGACACGGTGACGCATTTTTTTTAGTATATGTCACATGATCGACGCTGTTTAGTTTATTTTGTAGCACACCCAGACTTTCTCCAGATTGGAACAGAGCCAAGGTGGTTGCACTCGGTGACATGGAGTGCAGCCGAGCGTTCCGTGTGGGCATTTTTATTCGGTCGGCACGCCAACACGTGCAGGAATATCTAAACGGCAGTTGGCTTCATGGCGCCAAACAGAAAGCGACCGAGATCTCCGCCTTCAAGAGTTCTTGGCCATTCCTCGCTACGTTCACTGCAAAAAGTCAGTGTTCAAAAACAACAACAACAAAAAATACAAAAATGAGGGGTATTTTTCTTGAACTAAGCAAAATTATCTGCCAATAGAACAAGAAAATTTGGCTTGTCAAGACTTTCCAAAACAAGTAAAATTAAAGCTGCGAGCAGCATTGGTCGGGCCCGCATATTTGGCAGGTGCTAGTCCTAAGTGTCCCAATACTTTTGTTCAGTTTTCGTCATAAGTGTCCCAATACTTTTGTCTACTTTTAGTCCGAATTCTCCCAATACTTTTGTTTAGTGTACCTACCTTGTCTGCATTGTGTGGGCACGCTGGTGCTTCCTGCTTTTAAGCAGCCTTCTTGAAAAAACAGCAGCATCAGCGCAGCGGCTCTTTGAAGGGTCATAAAATCAAAACCGGAGCCGGTATTAAAACTCATTCGATAACTTTTAATCAAAAGGGTTCAATCTCTCTCCTGTGTTAGTTTGAAGCCCAAACAACAAACACGCTCAGAGGAGATAATGTTTGAAGAAAGGTGACCGGTTTTTACAAAAATGTTGTGTTGAAGGGGGATTTGCAAGCTTCTTGTAGATTTTTGCTGGGGGTTGTCAATTTATGAAATGTAGGTCTAAGTGAGACCTATGGAGAGGATTTTGTTTCATGTCTCTCCGACCTTCCCAGTGGGAGTTACAGGCAGTTTTGACATTTTTTTCTCCCGAGGAGCAGTTTTTTCTCCGTTTTATTCAAAAATTGCTCTAGAGCGCAATTTTAAAATTTGGGGTTAGGTTTTTTATTAGATCACAATTTTTGCCAGTCCTGATGTGTGAGTTCAGTTTGGTGAGTTTTGAAGCATGTTAAGGGGGTCAAATTACAGCTCAAAAAGGCAAAAGTGACTGTTTTTAGTACTTTTTTGTCTTGAAGGGGGAATTGCCAACTTCCTGTTGATTTTTGCCCGAGGATATACAATTATGAAAACTAGGTCTAAGTCAAACCTACATAGAGGTTTTTGTTTCATGTCTCTCCGACCTTCCTAGTGGGGGTTACAGGCAGTCAATTTTTTTTTTCCTAGGGGACGCTAGAGCGCAATTTTGAGTTTTGGGGTTCGGTTTTTTTATTAAAAGACAATTTTCGCAGGTCCTGATGTGTGGGTCAAATATGGTGAGTTTTGAAGTATGTTAAGTGGGTCAAATTAGTGCTCAAAGAGGCGGCGGAAGAATAATAATAAAGAAAGAATAAAACCTTACAAATTCAATAGGTCCTTATGTCCCATTGCATAAGGACTCCCTGTGGGAGTCCTTATGCAATGGGCCATGCGGGCCCTAATTAGCTAATCTCAATGAACCCAAAAATACCTTAAAATAAGTATATTCTCACTAATAACAAATGCACTTTTCTTGGTAGAAGAACAAAATTAGACCTTTTTGCTCAATATGTTGAAAAATGAAAATAAGCAAATATCACCCTTATTTGAGAGATTCAATCTTACTTAGATTTCAGTTTTTGCAGTGTTCCAAAATGTATTTAGATACTTTTTGGTACTTTTCTAAATAAAGGGCACCACACAAAATGGCATTATAGTATTATAAGTACTATCTATCTATTGGCTTTATTTGAACAAAAAAATCTTTGGGTACATGAAACATATGTTTCTTATTGCAAGTTTGTGTCAGGTTCAAACACTGATGACATCTAATAAACAGACAAGAAGCAAGGAATCATGCAGAGACAGAGTTCAATTTAGCTCATGGGGAGAACGCATGGAGCTGCACACTTTAGCTATTCCTCGTCCTGCAGGGATGATACTTGTAAGAAACTTACTTTATTTGTCGCCATGGAGGTGAGGATTAGTGAAAACACTGCAGACTGCGGTGGACTTAGCTGCTAGCTAGCTAGCCACGTCTGAAAGCACCTCTTCCTGAGGGCGTTTCAGTGTTATAGCTTCACCTTTATCTTTAGTTTTTAAGCCAAAATGCGTCCGTTCTCCTTTTTCAGTCTACACACTGTGTCTGCTTGTAAGTACTCCGTGATTGTGCGCTGCCGAACATGCTCCTCTGCTCGTAAAACCAGCAATGTCACGACGTGACGACGACGGGGGGCCGAAGGGGAGGTGGACCGTGCGGCCCCAGAGTGAAGACACAATTTTATTGTTACTGTTGCACTGCAAAAAGTCAGTGTTCTAAAACAAGAAAAAAAAAATACAAAAATGAGGGGTATTTTATTTGAACTAAGCAAAATTATCTGCCAATAGAACAAGAAAATTTGGCTTGTCAAGACTTTCCAAAACAAGTAAAATTAGCTAACCTCAATGAACCCAAAAATACCTTAGAATAAGTATATTCTCACTAATAACAAGTGCACTTTTCTTGGTAGAAGAAAAAAATTAGACCTTTTTGCTCAATATGTTGAAAAATGAAAATAAGCAAATATCACCCTTATTTGAGAGATTCAATCTTACTTAGATTTCAGTTTTTGCAGTGTTCCAAAATGTATTTAGATACTTTTTGGTACTTTTCCAAATAAAGGGCACCACACAAAATGGCATTATAGTATTATAAGCAGTGTTAGGACTAACGCGTTACTGTAACGCCGTTAGTTTCGGCCAGGCCCGGCCCTAACCAATCTGGCGCCCTAGGCAAGATTTTAGGTGGCGCCCCCCCACATCGGCAGTGAAGTGTATATACTCACAAGAAACCGAATAGCTTTGTCTTCGACCTTTTTTTTTTTACTTACAACTATACCTAATATATAAAGGGGTGGAAAAGTGACTATTACCTGCAGGGCAAACATTAGCTAACCAGAAGGCAATAACAATGTAAACAAAAAACACCTGCTTAAAAGATCTAATACAAATGTCCCTGAGGAATGTAAGGTGGGAGTACTGTAATTACCTAACGTTACATTATTATTTTCCATAACAATTTAGCCCCCTCCACAATATTAACCCGACGTTAAAACAGAACTAGCTATTTATTGATTAGCAATTGCCGAATCATGTAACATTAGCTTAATGCTAAAAAGCCAGGTTACTATCACATTCTGTAACAGACAAATAATTTCATGTAGGCTAACGTTACCTACCTGCTACCTCTGTCTTTTCTCGTTTCTCCTCCTCTTCTTTTCTCTTTTTTCTTCCCTGGGCACCTGACAGTTTTGGCCGTTTTGACATCTTGTGTTGATTTTTTGATGTGGTGACGTCCAAAAAGAGTCATGATACGGGAAGGGAAGGGGTGCACCGTGAGGGGGCGGGGGGGGGCGTAATGTTGTAACAAATAATATTTCTATTAAATAGGCTTTACTTTGCATTTTAATTGACGTGGGATTATTTTTTGTATTTAGAAATAATAGTACCAACTTTTTTTTTTTTTTTCTCCAACATTTGTGGAACTGGCGTGGCGCCCCCTGATGGACGGCGCCCTTAGCATTTGCCTATACGGCCTATGCCACGGGCCAGCCCTGGTTTCGGCGGTAACTAGTAATCTAACGCGTTATTTTTTATATTCAGTAACTCAGTTACCGTTACTACATGATGCGTTACTGCGTTATTTTACGTTATTTTTCATGTAGTATCGGATAGACACAGAAGATCTGAGTGTGTTTTATTGCCGCGGTGGAAAAGAAAAGGCGTGCTTTGTGTGGGTGGGGGCGGGGGAGACTACCATACCGCAGTTGAGGAGCGCAAGGGAGACGTTCCTCCAGGGCCTATGTACGTCTTCGGGGCTAACAACCTTCACTTTACCCGGCAGTGGGTCTTTACAGCTGAGGGTGAATGACAAGACGGGCGGTTTGTTGCAACTTTGTGACTTTATTGGACGCAGCCATCCACCAAGCTAGAGCACCTGCACGCACTCACTGTCGCCGCTCGCTCACCTCTCTCGCCCACTCACTCACTGACGTCACTCACCTCACACGCTGTCATATCTTAAAGGGCCACACACACACACATACGCGACTCTCATAACAACTAACAAGACATCATGGCAAAGCCAGAAGTCGAGTTTCTTAACATGGAGACATTCTCAATACTTTTCTTTTGTCGAGCACAAAGAAAATAACATTTTAGTTAAATGTAAGTTGTGTCTTGGATCAAAGATCCTATCTACTTAAAGTTAAAGTTAAAGTGCCATTATGTTGCAGCTATTTAAAATAGTTTTGTCAATTTGCTCTGGCCTGAAATAAATTGGCCCTTTGAAACATATCTTTGTCTTTGTGTGTTGTATGTAGACCACATTGCTTTCTGAGTTCAGTGATGCAAATGCATGTCAAGTTGATCAACAGATTGTATTATTCTCCAGTGCAATAACAGTACTGAAATGAAGGCTAAAAGGGCATTAATGGGAGCCTTTAAAAAAAAAGGGAAAAAAAGAAGTAACTAAATAGTTACTTTTCACAGTAACGCATTACTTTTTGGTGTAAGTAACTGAGTTAGTAACTGAGTTACTTTTGAAATAAAGTAACTAGTAACTGGTTTTCAGTAACTAACCCAACACTGATTATAAGTACTATCTATCTATTGCAGTGTTCCAAAATGTAATTAGATACTTTTTGGTACTTTTCTAAATAAAGGGGACCACACAAAATGGCATTATAGTATTATAAGTACTACCTATCTATTGGCTTTATTTGAACAAAAAAATCTTTGGGTACATTAAACATATGTCTCTTATTGCAAGTTTGTGTCAGGTTCAAACACTGATGACATCTAATAAACAGACAAGAAGCAAGGAATCATGCAGAGACAGAGTTCAATTTAGCTCATGAGGAGAACGCATGGAGCTGCGCACTTAGTCACAGTCTCGCCCTACACTGCAAAAACTGAAATCAATGTAAGATTAAATATATAGCGGTACAGCTCGGTTGGTAGAGCGGCCGTGCCAGCAACTTGAAGGTTGCAGGTTCGATCCCCGCTTCCGCCGTCCTAGTCACTGCCGTTGTGTCCTTGGGCAAGACACTTTACCCACCTGCTCCCAGTGCCACCCACACTGGTTTAAATGTAACTTAGATATTGGGTTTCACAATGTAAAGCGCTTTGAGTCACTTGAGAAAAAGCGCAATATAAATATAATTCACTTCACTTCACTTCACTTCACAAATATCTCAGGTAAGGGTGATATTTGCTTATTAATTAAGTAGAGATGTCCGATAATATTAGCCTGCCGATATTATCGGTCGATAAATGCGTTAAAATTTAATATCGGAAATTATCGGTATCGTTTTTTTTATTATCGGTATTGTTTTTTTTGTTTTTTGGTTGTTGTTTTTTTGTTTTGTTTTTTATTAAATCAACATAAAAAACACAAGATACACTTACAATTAGTGCACCAACCCAAAAAACCTCCCTCCCCCATTTACACTCATTCACACAAAAGGGTTGTTTCTTTCTGTTATTAATATTGTGGTTCCTACATTATATATCAATATATATCAATACAGTCTGCAAGGGATACAGTCCGTAAGCACACATGATTGTGCGTGCTAATAGTACTAACCTTTAACAGTTAATTTTACTAATTTTCATTAATTACTAGTTTCTATGTAACTGTTTTTATATTGTTTTACTTTCTTTTTTATTCAAAACATTTTTTTTAATTTATTTATCTTTTTTTATTTTATTAATTTTTTTTTAAAGTATCTTATCTTCACCATACCTGGTTGTCCAAATTAGGCATAATAATGTGTTAATTCCACGACTGTAAATATCGGTTGATATCGGTATCGGTAATTAAAGAGTTGGACAATATCGGAATATCGGATATCGGCAAAAAGCCATTATCGGACATCCCTAATAACAAGTGCACTTTTCTTGGTAAAAAAAAAAAAAAATATGAGAACTTTTTGCTCAATATGTTGAAAAATATTCTTCTATATTCTGCTAGAGCCATTATCTTGACATAATGATATGCGCTCGGCATTACATTTACTTATACTAAAAACTAATTTATTGTTCTTAATGGAAATTCAACAAGGCAACCGCTTGATGCTCTCAGGGTCTCCTAGCCGCTCAGGCAAATCATATTGTCTAAAAATGCATTTTTCCATCGACAACATGACATCATCGCGCCAAGTGCGTGCTCTTTCAGTCAATTAGTGCGCATATATACAGCCCGGAACCCCGGCCAAAAATGTTTTTAATTGTAATTTTGAAGAATTGATCTGAATGTGCATGAACTGTTTCTGTTCAAAATTGTTAGAAATGTCAAATGTTTAAATATTAACTGTCAGTTTACTGTACTGTGCCAACTGTACTACTATATGAGTACGTGTTTTCTATTGTTTCATTGAAAATAAAACAGCAAAGTCCATTTGGCTGTCATCTGTTTTAATTATGAGACACAATTGTGTCAAAGTTATGATTTTTTTTTTCATGCTTGAAGTAAGAAATTATTACTTTAAAAAAGCAGTTTTATACTTGTGAGTGTTGATGACACAGCTTTGCAACAGTTGATATTCTAGTTTCAAGCATGTTTTACTCAATATAGGTCATCAAATCTCAGCAACAAGCTGTAATATCTTACCGAGATCATTTAGGAGCAAAACCCTTAAAACAAGTAAAACACTCTAACATAAAATCTGCTTAGTGAGAAGAATTATCTTATCAGACAGAAAATAAGCAAATATCACCCTTATTTGACATATTTCATCTTACTTAGATTTCACGTTTTGCAGTGTAGGGCGAGACTGTGACTAAGTGCGCAGCTCCATGCGTTCTCCTCATGAGCTAAATTGAACTCTGTCTCTGCATGATTCCTTGCTTCTTGTCTGTTTAATAGATGTCATCAGTGTTTGAACCTGACACAAACTTGCAATAAGAAACATATATTTAATGTACCCAAAGATTTTTTTGTTCAAATAAAGCCAATAGATAGATAGTACTTATAACACTATAATGCCATTTTTTGTGGTCCCTTTTATTTAGAAAAGTACCAAAAAGTATCTAAATACATTTTGGAACACTGCAAAAACTGAAATCTAAGTAAGATTAAATCTCTCAAATAAGGGTGATATTTGCTTATTTAAATTTTTCAACATATTGAGCAAAAAGGTCTAATTTTTTTCTTCTACCAAGAAAAGTGCACTTGTTATTAGTGAGAATATACTTATTTTAAGGTATTTTGTGGTTCATTGAGGTTAGCTAATTTTACTAGTTTTGGAAAGTCTTGACAAGCCGAATTCTCTTGTTCTATTGGCAGATAATTTTGCTTAGTTAAAAAAAAATACCCCTCATTTTTGTATTTTTTTTTTCTTGTTTTAGAACACTGACTTTTTGCAGTGCAACAGTAACAATAAAATTGTGTCTTCACTCTGGGGCCGCACGGTCCACCTCCCCTTCGGCCCCCCGTCGTCGTCACATTGCTGGTTTTACGAGCAGAGGAGCATGTTCGGCAGCGCACAATCACGGAGTACTTACAAGCAGACACAGTGTGTAGACTGAAAAAGGAGAACGGACGCATTTTGGCTTAAAAACTAAAGATAAAGGTGAAGCTATAACACTGAAACGCCCTCAGGAAGAGGTGCTTTCAGACGTGGCTAGCTAGCTAGCAGCTAAGTCCACCGCAGTCGGCAGTGTTTTCACTAATCCTCGCCTCCATGGCGACAAATAAAGTACGTTTCTTACAAGTATCATCCCTGCAGGACGAGGAATAGCTAAAGTGTGCAGCTCCATGCGTTCTCCTCATGAGCTAAATTGAACTCTGTCTCTGCAGGATTCCTTGCTTCTTGTCTGTTTAATAGATGTCATCAGTGTTTGAACCTGACACAAACTTGCAATAAGAAACATATGTTTAATGTACCCAAAGATGTTTTTTGTTCAAATAAAGCCAATAGATAGATAGTACTTATAATAATATAATGCCATTTTTTGTGGTCCCCTTTATTTAGAAAAGTACCAAAAAGTATCTAAATACATTTTGGAACACTGCAAAAACTGAAATCTAAGTAAGATTAAATCTCTCAAATAAGGGTGATATTTGCTTATTTTCATTTTTCAACATATTGAGCAAAAAGGTCTAATTTTTTTCTTCTACCAAAAAAAGTGCACTTGTTATTAGTGAGAATATACTTATTTTAAGGTATTTTGGGGTTCATTGAGGTTAGCTAATTTTACTAGTTTTGGAAAGTCTTGACAAGTCGAATTTTCTTGTTCTATTGGCAGATAATTTTGCTTAGTTCAAATAAAATACTCCTCATTTTTGTATTTTTTTATTCTTGTTTTAGACCACTGACTTTTTGCAGTGCAACAGTAACAATAAAATTGTGTCTTCACTCTGGGGCCGCACGGTCCACCTCCCCTTCGGCCCCCCGTCGTCGTCACGTCGTGACATTGCTGGTTTTACGAGCAGAGGAGCATGTTCGGCAGCACACAATCACGGAGTACTTACAAGCAGACACAGTGTGTAGACTGAAAAAGGAGAACGGACGCATTTTGGCTTAAAAACTAAAGATAAAGGTGAAGCTATAACACTGAAACGCCCTCAGGAAGAGGTGCTTTCAGACGTGGCTAGCTAGCTAGCAGCTAAGTCCACCGCAGTCGGCAGTGTTTTCACTAATCCTCACCTCCATGGCGACAAATAAAGTACGTTTCTTACAAGTATCATCCCTGCAGGACGAGGAATAGCTAAAGTGTGCAGCTCCACGCGTTCTCCTCATGAGCTAAATTGAACTCTGTCTCTGCATGATTCCTTGCTTCTTGTCTGTTTAATAGATGTCATCAGTGTTTGAACCTGACACAAACTTGCAATAAGAAACATATGTTTCATGTACCCTAAGATTTTTTTGTTCAAATAAAGCCAATAGATAGATAGTACTTATAATACTATAATGCCATTTTGTGTGGTCCCCTTTATTTAGAAAAGTACCAAAAAGTATCTAAATACATTTTGGAACACTGCAAAAACTGAAATCTAAGTAAGATTAAATCTTTCAAATAAGGGTGATATTTGCTTATTTTCATTTTTCAACATATTGAGCAAAAAGGTCTAATTTTTTTCTTCTACCAAGAAAAGTGCACTTGTTATTAGTGAGAATATACTTATTTTAAGGTATTTTTGGGTTCATTGAGGTTAGCTAATTTTACTAGTTTTGGAAAGTCTTGACAAGCCGAATTTTCTTGTTCTATTGGCAGATAATTTTGCTTAGTTCAAATAAAATACCCCTTATTTTTGTATTTTTTTTTTCTTGTTTTAGAACACTGACATTTTGCAGTGCAACAGTAACAATAAAATTGTGTCTTCACTCTGGGGCCGCACGGTCCACCTCCCCTTCGGCCCCCCGTCGTCGTCACATTGCTGATTTTACGAGCAGAGGAGCATGTTCGGCAGCGCACAATCACGGAGTACTTACAAGCAGACACAGTGTGTAGACTGAAAAAGGAGAACAGACGCATTTTGGCTTAAAAACTAAAGATAAAGGTGAAGCTATAACACTGAAACGCCCTCAGGAAGAGGTGCTTTCAGACGTGGCTAGCTAGCTAGCAGCTAAGTCCACCGCAGTCGGCAGTGTTTTCACTAATCCTCACCTCCATGGCGACAAATAAAGTACGTTTCTTACAAGTATCATCCCTGCAGGACGAGGAATAGCTAAAGTGTGCAGCTCCATGCGTTCTCCTCATGAGCTAAATTGAACTCTGTCTCTGCAGGATTCCTTGCTTCTTGTCTGTTTAATAGATGTCATCAGTGTTTGAACCTGACACAAACTTGCAATAAGAAACATATGTTTCATGTACCCTAAGATTTTTTGGTTCAAATAAAGCCAATAATGCCATTTTTCCTAAAGCCCCGGCTGTCCCCTTAAATGATGTACGTTTGTACCTCCACCTCCAGTGACATCGCTCATCAAACTGACACCCGTGAAATCCCTCTCAGTGAGCTGAAATCCCACTCGCGGGAGGTTACGAGTCAATTTATCCAGCGCACCGGCAACGAGTATCTTAGCAACCATCGGGGTCGAGTCAGAGCAAAAGTCCGGCAGCGCTAATGAACGTCGGCGTCCACGTTCACGCCATCTCACCTGAGCCAGAAGCCTCAGGCTATATAGGCCCAACGCGAGGGACTGCAGCACTTTTGTGGGTTCATTTGTAACTGGCAAAGTGGAATGGCTTGCTCTTGGGTTCACTTTTCCACTCCTAAAACCAAAGACAAAGTGTCTTCTTGTCAGGCGAGGAAGGACTTTTAGTGTCTTTGTCAAGTGATGCTGAGGTTGGAACCATGAGCCTCCATCGGTTGCCTGGCAACTGGATGGCCAAAGACATCAGGTGTCGCATCAACCCCAAGTATAACAAACTGACATTTTTTACACCTCCACTTTAAAAAAAAAAAAAGATTTGGCTTTCAAGCATTTCCTCTCAATAAATCCAAAGTAACACCTTCAGAGCCATTCCACAGAATCGGTGCCGTTTCCAGGAAATAAAATCGCACAATAAAATAAACTGTAAAAAAAAAACATTGTTATACTAAGCAAAGTGGTTGTCCACACTGCAAAAAGTCAGTGTTCAAAAAACAAGAAAAAATCTGAATTAAGCAAAATTATCTGTCAATACAACAAGAAAATTTGGCTTGTCAAGACTTTCCAAAACAAGTAAAACTAGTCCTAAGTGTCCCAATACTTTTGTCTAGTTTTAGTCCTAAGTGTCCCAATACATTTGTCAAGTTTTAATCCTAAGTGTCCCAATACTTTTGTCCAGTTTTAGTCCTAAGTGTCCCAAAACATTTGTCCAGTTTTAGTCCTAAGTGTCCCAATACTTTTGTCCAGTGGTAGTTCTATGTGTCCCAATACTTTTGTCAAGTTTTAGTCCCAAGTGGCCCAATACTTTTGTCAAGTTTTAGTCCTAAGTATCCCAATACTTTCGTCCAGTGGTAATCTGAAGTGTCCCAATATTTATGTCAAGTTGTAGTCAAGTGTCCCAATACTTTTGTCAAGTTTTAGTCCAAAGTGGCCCAAAACTTTTGTCAAGTTTTAGTCCCAAGGTTCCCAATACTTTTGTCTAGTTTTAGAAGTAAGTGTCCCAATACTTTTGTCAAGTTGTAGTCCTAAGTGTCCCAATACATTTGTCAAGTTTTAATCCTAAGTGTCCCAATACTTTTGTCCAGTTTTAGTCCTAAGTGTCCCAAAACATTTGTCCAGTTTTAGTCCTAAGTGTCCCAATACTTTTGTCCAGTGGTAGTTCTATGTGTCCCAATACTTTTGTCAAGTTTTAGTCCCAAGTGGCCCAATACTTTTGTCAAGTTTTAGTCCTAAGTATCCCAATACTTTCGTCCAGTGGTAATCCGAAGTGTCCCAATATTTATGTCAAGTTGTAGTCAAGTGTCCCAATACTTTTGTCAAGTTTTAGTCCAAAGCGGCCCAAAACTTTTGTCAAGTTTTAGTCCCAAGTGTCCCAATACTTTTGTCAAGTGGTAGTTCTATGTGTCCCAATACTTTTGTCAAGTTTTAGTCCCAAGTGGCCCAATACTTTTGTCAAGTTTTAGTCCTAAGTATCCCAATACTTTCGTCCAGTGGTAATCCGAAGTGTCCCAATATTTATGTCAAGTTGTAGTCAAGTGTCCCAATACTTTTGTCAAGTTTTAGTCCAAAGTGGCCCAAAACTTTTGTCAAGTTTTAGTCCCAAGGTTCCCAATACTTTTGTCTAGTTTTAGAAGTAAGTGTCCCAATACTTTTGTCAAGTTGTAGTCCTAAGTGTCCCAATACATTTGTCAAGTTTTAATCCTAAGTGTCCCAATACTTTTGTCCAGTTTTAGTCCTAAGTGTCCCAAAACATTTGTCCAGTTTTAGTCCTAAGTGTCCCAATACTTTTGTCCAGTGGTAGTTCTATGTGTCCCAATACTTTTGTCAAGTTTTAGTCCCAAGTGGCCCAATACTTTTGTCAAGTTTTAGTCCTAAGTATCCCAATACTTTCGTCCAGTGGTAATCCGAAGTGTCCCAATATTTATGTCAAGTTGTAGTCAAGTGTCCCAATACTTTTGTCAAGTTTTAGTCCAAAGCGGCCCAAAACTTTTGTCAAGTTTTAGTCCCAAGTTTCCCAATACTTTTGTCTAGTTTTAGTAGTAAGTGTCCCAATACTTTTGTCAAGTTGTAGTCCTAAGTGTCCCAATACATTTGTCAAGTTTTAATCCTAAGTGTCCCAATACTTTTGTCCAGTTTTAGTCCTAAGTGTCCCAAAACATTTGTCCAGTTTTAGTCCTAAGTGTCCCAATACTTTTGTCCAGTGGTAGTTCTATGTGTCCCAATACTTTTGTCAAGTTTTAGTCCCAAGTGGCCCAATACTTTTGTCAAGTTTTAGTCCTAAGTATCCCAATACTTTCGTCCAGTGGTAATCCGAAGTGTCCCAATATTTATGTCAAGTTGTAGTCAAGTGTCCCAATACTTTTGTCAAGTTTTAGTCCAAAGTGGCCCAAAACTTTTGTCAAGTTTTAGTCCCAAGTTTCCCAATACTTTTGTCTAGTTTTAGTAGTAAGTGTCCCAATACTTTTGTCAAGTTGTAGTCCTAAGTGTCCCAATACATTTGTCAAGTTTTAATCCTAAGTGTCCCAATACTTTTGTCCAGTTTTAGTCCTAAGTGTCCCAAAACATTTGTCCAGTTTTAGTCCTAAGTGTCCCAATACTTTTGTCCAGTGGTAGTTCTATGTGTCCCAATACTTTTGTCAAGTTTTAGTCCCAAGTGGCCCAATACTTTTGTCAAGTTTTAGTCCTAAGTATCCCAATACTTTCGTCCAGTGGTAATCCGAAGTGTCCCAATATTTATGTCAAGTTGTAGTCAAGTGTCCCAATACTTTTGTCAAGTTTTAGTCCAAAGTGGCCCAAAACTTTTGTCAAGTTTTAGTCCCAAGTTTCCCAATACTTTTGTCTAGTTTTAGTAGTAAGTGTCCCAATACTTTTGTCAAGTTGTAGTCCTAAGTGTCCCAATACATTTGTCAAGTTTTAATCCTAAGTGTCCCAATACTTTTGTCCAGTTTTAGTCCTAAGTGTCCCAAAACATTTGTCCAGTTTTAGTCCTAAGTGTCCCAATACTTTTGTCCAGTGGTAGTTCTATGTGTCCCAATACTTTTGTCAAGTTTTAGTCCCAAGTGGCCCAATACTTTTGTCAAGTTTTAGTCCTAAGTATCCCAATACTTTCGTCCAGTGGTAATCCGAAGTGTCCCAATATTTATGTCAAGTTGTAGTCAAGTGTCCCAATACTTTTGTCAAGTTTTAGTCCAAAGTGGCCCAAAACTTTTGTCAAGTTTTAGTCCCAAGTTTCCCAATACTTTTGTCTAGTTTTAGTAGTAAGTGTCCCAATACTTATGTCAAGTTGTAGTCCTAAGTGTCCCAATACATTTGTCAAGTTTTAATCCTAAGTGTCCCAATACTTTTGTCCAGTTTTAGTCCTAAGTGTCCCAAAACATTTGTCCAGTTTTAGTCCTAAGTGTCCCAATACTTTTGTCCAGTGGTAGTTCTATGTGTCCCAATACTTTTGTCAAGTTTTAGTCCCAAGTGGCCCAACACTTTTGTCAAGTTTTAGTCCTAAGTATCCCAATACTTTCGTCCAGTGGTAATCCGAAGTGTCCCAATATTTATGTCAAGTTGTAGTCAAGTGTCCCAATACTTTTGTCAAGTTTTAGTCCAAAGTGGCCCAAAACTTTTGTCAAGTTTTAGTCCCAAGTTTCCCAATACTTTTGTCTAGTTTTAGTAGTAAGTGTCCCAATACTTTTGTCAAGTTGTAGTCCTAAGTGTCCCAATACATTTGTCAAGTTTTAATCCTAAGTGTCCCAATACTTTTGTCCAGTTTTAGTCCTAAGTGTCCCAAAACATTTGTCCAGTTTTAGTCCTAAGTGTCCCAATACTTTTGTCCAGTGGTAGTTCTATGTGTCCCAATACTTTTGTCAAGTTTTAGTTCCAAGTGGCCCAATACTTTTGTCAAGTTTTAGTCCTAAGTATCCCAATACTTTCGTCCAGTGGTAATCCGAAGTGTCCCAATATTTATGTCAAGTGTCCCAATACTTTTGTCAAGTTTTAGTCCAAAGTGGCCCAAAACTTTTGTCAAGTTTTAGTCCCAAGTTTCCCAATACTTTTGTCTAGTTTTAGTAGTAAGTGTCCCAATACTTTTGTCAAGTTGTAGTCCTAAGTGTCCCAATACATTTGTCAGGTTTTAATCCTAAGTGTCCCAATACTTTTGTCCAGTTTTAGTCCTAAGTGTCCCAAAACATTTGTCCAGTTTTAGTCCTAAGTGTCCCAATACTTTTGTCCAGTGGTAGTTCTATGTGTCCCAATACTTTTGTCAAGTTTTAGTCCTAAGTGTCCCAATACTTTTGTCCAGTGGTAGTTCTATGTGTCCCAATACTTTTGTCAAGTTTTAGTCCCAAGTGGCCCAATACTTTTGTCAAGTTTTAGTCCTAAGTATCCCAATACTTTCGTCCAGTGGTAATCCGAAGTGTCCCAATATTTATGTCAAGTTGTAGTCCCAAGTGTCCCAATACTTTTGTCCAGTTGTCGTCCTAAGTGTCCCAATACTTTTGTCCGGTGGTAGTCATAAGTGTCCCAATACTTTTGTCTAGTGTACCTACCTTGTCTGCATTGTGTAGGCACGCTGGTGCTTCCTGCTTTTAAGCAGCCATCTTTAAAAAACAGCAGCGCAGCAGCATCAGCGCAGCGGGTCTTTGAGGGCTCATAAAATCCAAACCGGAGCAGTAATTAAAACTCTTTCATCAACTTTTAATCAGAAGGGTTCAATCTCTCTCCTGTGCTAATTTGAAACCAACACGACAAACGCGCTCAGAGGAGAAAATGTTTGAAAAAAGGTGACTGTTTTTACACAATTTTTGTTTTGAAGGGGGAATTGCAAACTTCCTGTTGATTTTTTGCTGGGGGGTTGTCAGTGTATGAAATATAGGTCTAAGTGAGACCTACATAGAGGTTTTTGTTTCATGTCTCTACGACATTCCTACTGGGAGTTACAGGCAGTTTTGTCTGTGTTTTCTTCCTAGGGGGCGCTAGAGCGCAATTTTGAGTTTTGGGGTTTGGTTTTTTGATTAGATCGCAATTTTTGCCAGTCCTGGTGTGTGGTGAGTTTTGACGCATGTTAAGGGGGTCAAATTACAGCTCAAAGAGGCGGCGGTATAATAATAAAACGCTACAAATACAATAGGGTCCTCTGTCCCAAAGGGACTCGGTCCCTAATTGCATGTTTTACTCAATATAGGTCAAAACATCTCAGCAACAAGCTGTAACATCTTACTGAGATCATTTAGGACCAAAACACTTAAAACAAGTAAAACACTCTAACATAAAATCTTATGTATGGCTGAGCAAGTCCCGGGTTGCCCAAAATGTCCATAACACACCCAGCCGAGTCCCCCGGGGAGGGGGGAGGGGATAAAAGTTGGAAAAGTCGGCAAAAGTCCCAAAAATGTTCAAAATACCTACCCAGGTTCGAGTCCCACAAGTCCAAAATGTCCGCCAAAATGTCCAAAACATGCCCAGCAAAGTCCCACAGGAAGGCGGGGAGAAAAGTGAGAAAAGTGAGAAAAGTCGGTAAAATGTTAAAAAATCACACCCGGGTTCGAGTGCCACAAGTCTTAAGACTTGTACCACTCCATGTGGGACTCCAACCTGGGTAGGTATTTTGAACATTTTTGGGACTTTTGCCGACTTTTCCAACTTTAATCTCCCCCTCCCCGTGGGACTCGGCTGGGTGTGTTATGGACATTTTGGGCATCCCGGGACTTGCGCAGGTTGGCGGCGGGACTTGTGGGACTCGAACCTGGGTAGGTATTTTGAACATTTTTGGGGACTTTTGTCGACTTTTCTCACTTTCCCCCCCCCCCACTTCCCGTGGGACTTTGCTGGGTGCGTTTTGGACATTTTTTGCATCCTGGGACTTGTGTGGGCCGGCGTCGGGACTCGTGGTACTGGAATCCGGGGAAGTATTTTTGACCATTTTGTGCCACCTTTTCCCCTCTTCTTCCCCGCCTTCCTGTCCACTATTGCTGGGCGTGTTTTGGACATTCGGACAAAAATAGTTTCAAGCATGTTTTCCTCAATATAGGTCATCAAATCTCAGCAACAAGCTGTAATATCTTACTGACATCACTTAGGACCAAAACACTTAAAACAAGTAAAACATTTTTAACATAAAATCTTATGTATGGCTGAGCAAGTCCCGGGTTGCCCAAAATGTCCATAACACACCCAGCCGAGTCCCCCGGGGAGGAGGGAGGGGATAAAAGTTGGAAAAGTCGACAAAAGTCCCAAAAATTTTCAAAATACCTACCCAGGTTCGAGTCCCACAAGTCCAAAATGTCCGCCAAAATGTCCAAAACATGCCCAGCAAAGTCCCACAGGAAGGCGGGGAGAAAAGTGAGAAAAGTGAGAAAAGTCGGTAAAATGTTCAAAAATCACACGCGGGTTCGAGTGCCACACGTCTTAAGACTTGTACCACTCCATGTGGGACTCCAACCTGGGTAGGTATTTTGAACATTTTTGGGACTTTTGCTGACTTTTCCAACTTTTATCCCCCCTCCTCGTGGGACTTTGCTTGGTGCGTTTTGGGACTTGCGCAGGCTGGCGGCGGGACTTGTGGGACTGGAACCTGGGTAGGTATTTTGAACATTTTTGGGGAATTTTGTCGACTTTTCTCACTTTTCTCCCCCACTTCCCGTGGGACTTTGCTTGGTGCGTTTTGGACATTTTTTGCATCCCGGGACTTGTGCGGGCCGGCGTCGGGACTCGTGGGACTGGAACCCGGGGAGGTATTTTTGACCATTTTGTGCCGCCTTTTTCCCCCTCTTTTACACCGCCTTCCTGTGCACCATTACTGGGTGTGTTTTGGACATTCGGACAAAAATAGTTTCAAGCATGTTTTACTCAATATAGGTCATCAAATCTCAGCAACAAGCTGTAATATCTTACTGACATCATTTAGGACCAAAACACTTAAAACAAGTAAAACACTCTAACATAAAATCTGCTTAGTGAGAAGAATTATCTTATCAGACAGAAAATAAGCAAATATCATCCTTATTTGAGATATTTCATCTTACTTATATTTCAGTTTTTGCAGTGCAGTTGTTTTATTTTATATTCTTGCATTTCCTGACTAAACAGTGTCTCATTGGAGGTAAGCATTAAGTTGAGTTTGTCCTCATTGTGACAGTCTTGTCATTTGTTGTGCCCTACAAAGTGTTTATACTGTGTGTATTGTACTCATTATGCATCATCTGTTTGGTTGTAATGTGCTTTTTAGTTATTTATTGGATTGTTCAGTTTGGAAGTGATGAAATGGCCTCATTGACTCGCCAATGCAAAACAGCAGCATGTATATGAACAATCCAATTTGTTTTAATACTTGTTTTCATTGTTGGAATGTCACAGAAAATGTATTTTGTATCCAATGTAAGTTATATTGACAAACTATATTTCTGTGTGTTTAGTTCTTACAGTGCTTGAAGTAAAAACTGCTGAACTAGCAAGAAGAGAACTCATCTAATTGCATATTTAATAAATACAATTCAAAAGATTCATTTAGAATAACGTGAACACGGAAAATATTTGCATTTTTGTTATTATTTCAGATTATTTATTTGTTATTATTTCCGCACAGTCCTGTTACCTAAATTAGTTTTGTATGTTTTTTTCTTTTCTTTTTTTCTTTTTCAAAACACCGTACATTTTGTTATTGAATCACTTGCTTATTGCGGCTGTGGCTTTATTTTATGAATTGCTGCATTGAATTGTTCACTCAAGAACACAATATAAAAACTGTGTGCACATCTGTGCTGATTTTTTATTTTATTTTATTTTTTTATTTATTTTTTAAATCAAAATGAGAAAGTCAGGTTTAATGAAATTTTGCCGTGCACGGCTTTTCAAAACGGGGTATTAATGCTAAGATAAATGTTATGTTGTGATGTTGTATTTTATTTTTTATCATAGGTTTAGGGTTACAGTTAGGGTTAGGGTTAGGGTTAGGTTTGGGGTTAGGGTTAGGATTAGGATTAGGATTAGGTTACAGTTAGGGTTAGGGTTAGATTTGGGGTTAGGGTTAGGATTAGGGTTAGGGTTAGGTTTAGAGTTGGGGTTAGGGTTAGGGTTGGGGTTGGGGTTAGGGTTAGGATTAGGGTTAGGATTAGGGTTAGGATTAGGCATTAAAAAAAGAGTTGGTTAGGGTTAGGGTTAGGGTTAGGGTTAGGGTTAGGGTTGGGGTTGGGGTTAGGATTAGGGTTAGGGTTAGGACGAGGATTAGGGTTAGTTTTAGGGTTAGGGTTAGGGTTAGGGTTAGGGTTGGGGTTGGGGTTAGGGTTAGGGTTAGACATAAAGAAAAAGAGTTGGTTAGGGTTAGGGCTAGGGTTGGGGGTGGTGTTGGGGTTAGGGTTAGGAATAGGGTTAGGATTAGTCATAAAGAAAAAGAGTGGGTTAGGGCTAGGGTTAGGGTAAGGATTAGGGTTAGGGTTAGGGTTGGGGTTGGGGTTGGGGTTAGGGTTAGGGTTAGGGTTAGGTTTAAGGTTAGGGTTAGGGTTGGGGTTGGGGTTATGATTAGCTTTAGAGTTGGGGTTAGGGTTAGGGTTAGGGTTAGGGTTAGGATTAGGGTTAGAATTAGGCATGAAGAAAAAGAGTTGGTTAGGTTTAGGGTTAGGGTTGGGGTTGGGGTTAGGATTAGGATTAGGGTTAGGACAAGGATTAGGATTAGGATTAGGGTTAGTTTTAGGGTTAGGGTTAGGGTTGGGGTTGGGGTAAGGGTTAGGGTTAGGTTTAGGGTTAGGGTTAGACATAAAGAAAAAGTGTTGGTTAGGGTTAGGGCTAGGGGTGGGGGTGGTGTTGGGGTTAGGGTTAGGATTAGGGTTAGGATTAGGCATAAAAAAGAGTGGGTTAGGGCTAGGGTTAGGGTTAGGATTAGGGTTAGGGTTAGGGTTAGGGTTAGGGTTAGGGTTGGGGTTGGGGTTGGGGTTGGGGTTAGGGTTGGGGTTGGGGATACAGTTAGGTTTAAGGTTAGGGTTGGGGTTGGGGTTAGGGTTAGGGTTAGGATTAGGGTTAGGCATAAAGAAAAATAGTTGGTTAGGGCTAGGGTTGGGGGTGGGGTTAGGATTAGGGTTAGGGGTTAGGGTTAGGGTTAGGGTTAGGGTTAGGGTTAGGGTTACGGTTAGGGTTAGGTTTAGGTTTAAGTTTAGGGTTAGGGTTAGGGTTGGGGTTAGGATTGGGGTTAGGATTAGGGTTAGGATTAGGCATAAAGAAAAGAGTTGGTTAGGGTTAGGGTTGGGGTTGGGGTTGGGGTTAGGGTTAGGACGAGGATTAGGATTAGGGTGAGTTTTAGGGGTAGGGTTGGGGTTGGGGTAAGGGTTAGGGTTAGGTTTAGGGTTAGGGTTAGACATAAAGAAAAATAGTTGGTTAGGGTTAGGGCTAGGATTGGGGGTGGTGTTGGGTTTAGGGTTAGGATTAGGGTTAGGATTAGGATTAGGGTTAGGATTAGGCATAAAGAAAAATAGTGGGTTAGGGTTAGGGTTAGGATTAGGGTTAGGGTTAGGGTTAGGGTTAGGTTTGGGAGTAGGTTTTAGGTAAGGAGAAGGGAATGGTTAGGGTTAGGGTTGGGGTTGGGGTTAGGGTTAGGGTTAGGGTTAGGATTAGGATTAGGGTTAGGGTTAGGCATAAAGGAAATAGTTGGTTAGGGTTAGGGCTAGGGTTGGGGGTGGGGTTAGAATTAGGGTTAGGGGTTAGGGTTAGGGTTAGGGTTAGGGTTAGGGCTAGGGTTAGGGTTAGGGTGAGAGTTAGGGTTGGGGTTGGGGTTGGGGTTAGGGTTAGGGTTACAGTTAGGGTTAGGGTTAGGGTTAGGTTTAAGGTTAGGGTTAGGTTTAAGGTTAGGGTTGGGGTTAGGGTTAGGATTAGGTTTAGGGTTAGGGTTAGGATTAGGGTTAGGATTAGGCATAAAGAAAAAGAGTTGGTTAGGTTTAGGGTTAGGGTTGGGGTTGGGGTTAGGGTTAGGACGAGGATTAGGGTTAGTTTTAGGGTTAGGGTTAGGGTTGGGGTTGGGGTTGGGGTAAGGGTTAGGTTTAGGGTTAGGGTTAGACATAAAGAAAAAGAGTTGGTTAGGGTTAGGGCTAGGGTTGGGGGTGGTGTTGGGGTTAGGGTTAGGATTAGGGTTTGGATTAGGATTAGGGTTAGGATTAGGCATAAAAAAAAGTGGGTTAGGGCTAGGGTTAGGGTTAGGGTTAGGGCTAGGGTTAGGGTTGGGGTTGGGGTTGGGGTTAGGGTTAGGGTTACAGTTAGGGTTAGGGTTAGGTTTAAGGTTAGGGTTAGGGTTAGGGTTGGGGTTAGGATTAGGGTTAGGATTAGGGTTAGGCATAAAGAAATATAGTCGGTTAGGGCTAGGGTTGGGGGTGGGGATAGGATTAGGGTTAGGGGTTAGGGTTAGGGTTACAGTTAGGGTTAGGTTTAGGGTTAGGGTTAGGATTAGGGTTAGGATTAGGGTTAGGGTTAGGGTTAGGCATAAAGTAAAAGAGTTGGTTAGGGTTAGGGTTAAGGTTAGGGTTAGGGTTGGGGTTAGGATTAGGTTTAGGGTTAGGACGAGGATTAGGGTTAGGGTTAGGGTTAGGGTTATGGTTGGGGTTGGGGTTAGGATTAGGTTTAGGGTTAGGACGAGGATTAGGATTAGGGTTAGTTTTAGGGTTAGGGTTGGGGTTGGGGTTGGGGTAAGGGTTAGGGTTAGGTTTCGGGTTAGGGTTAGACATAAAGAAAAATAGTTGGTTAGGGTTAGGGTTAGGGTTGGGGGTGGTGTTGGGTTTAGGGTTAGGATTAGGGTTAGGATTAGGATTAGGCATAAAGGAAAATAGTGGGTTAGGGTTAGGGTTAGGATTAGGGTTAGGGTTAGGTTTAAGGTTAGGGTTAGGTTTAAGGTTAGGGTTAGGGTTAGGGTTGGGGTTGGGGTTGGGGTTAGGGTTAGGGTTAGGATTAGGATTAGGGTTAGGGTTAGGCATAAAGAAAAATAGTTGGTTGGGGTTAGGGTTAGGGTTAGGGTTAGGGTTAGGGTTAGGGTTAGGGTTACGTTTGGGGTTGGTGTTAGGGTTAGGGTTAGGTTTAGAATTAGGGTTAGGGTTGGGGTTGGGGTTAGGGTTAGGGTTAGGGTTAGGGTTAGGGTTAGGGTTAGGGTTAGGTTTAGGGTTAGGGTTACAGTTAGGGTTAGGGTTAGGGTTACAGTTAGGGTTAGGGTTAGGGTTAGGTTTAGGGTTAGGGTTAGGGTTGGGGTTACGTTTGGGGTTGGGGTTGGGGTTGGTGTTATGGTTAGGTTTAGGTTTAGGGTTAGGGTTAGGGTTAGGGTTAGGGTTACGTTTGGGGTTGGGGTTGGTGTTAGGGTTAGGGTTAGGGTTATTGCTATGTATTGTGTGCTTTTTGTTAGGGTTAGGGTTAGGGTTAGGGTTAGGGTTAGGGTTAGGGTTAGGGTTAGGGTTAGGGTTAGGTTTAGGGTTAGGGTTAGGGTTGGGGTTACGTTTGGGGTTGGGGTTGGGGTTGGTGTTATGGTTAGGTTTAGGTTTAGGGTTAGGGTTAGGGTTAGGGTTACGTTTGGGGTTGGGGTTGGTGTTAGGGTTAGGGTTAGGGTTAGGGTTAGGGTTAGGGTTAGGGTTAGGGTTAGGGTTACGTTTGGGGTTGGGGTTGGTGTTAGGGTTAGGGTTAGGGTTATTGCTATGTATTGTGTGCTTTTTGTTCTTTTTCTCCATCTTTCTTTTCTTTTTCTTTTAAATTGTAATTTTACTGCCTTTTTTACATCAAGGCCAGGGGACTAATTCTGGCTTTTTTTAACCATGTGTAGTCATGTGTTTTATGAAATTGCATTGTCCCCTTTGAAATAAACTCATCTAATCTAAAATAATGACACTGCATGATACTGATAAAGCATGTTCCCACAAGGGCCCGCCCCACTATTTGAGAAGTACTGCCTTACCCTGATTTTGAAGGGCCCAGGGACGCTGGTTAAAGTGGGAGTCCTCCCTGCACTGCAAAAACTGAAATCTAAGTAAGATTAAATATGTCAAATAAGGGTGATATTTGCTTATTTTCTGTCTGATAAGATAATTCTTCTCATGAAGCAGATTTTATGTTGATGACCTATATTGAGTAAAACATGCTTGAAACTAGAATATCAAGTGTTGCAAAGCTGTGTCATCAACACTCACAAGTATAAAACTACTTTTTTAAAGTCATCATTTCTTATTTCAAGCATGAAATAAAAAAATCCTGACTTTGACACAATTGTGTCTCATAATTAAACTGACAGTTAATATTTAAACATTTAACATGTGACATTTCAAAACAATTTTGAACAGAAATAGTTTGTGCACATTCAGATAAATTCTTCAAAATTGGGTATGGTAATTTTTTTTTTTTTTAAATTCATTTTATTGTCATAAAATAATACAATCATGTGTGCTTACAGACTGTATCCCTTGCAGACTGTATTGATATATATTGATATATAATGTAGGAACCACAATATTAATAACAGAAAGAAACAACCCTTTTGTGTGAATGAGTGTGAATAAGGGAAGTTTTTTGGGTTGGTGCACTAATTGTAAGTGTATCTTGTGGTTTTTTTTTGTTTTTGTTTTTTTCTCATTTCTTGTGCGGCCCGGTACCAATCGATCCATGGACCGGTACTGGGCCGTGGCCCGGTGGTTGGGGACCACTGATGTTTTCAATGGGAAAATGCATTAGTAGACAATATGATTTGCTTGAGCGTTGCCTTTTTGCCTTTCCATTAAGAAAAATAAAAAATAAAAAATAAAAAATAAAAAATAAAAAATAAAAAATAAAAAATAAAAAATAAAAAATAAAAAATAAAAAATAAAAAATAAAAAATATTTATATAGTGACATACTGTATAATAATGAAGATTAAAAAACAATTACTAAAAACAAAACAAAAAACAAAAAAAGAAAAATAAACTAGTTTTTAGTATAAGTTTGCTGGTTTCAAGGAATGTAATGCCGAGCGCATATCATTATGTCAAGATAATGCATACTTGCCAACCCTCCCGGATTTTCCGGGAGACTCCCGAAATTCAGCGCCTCTCCCGAAAACCTCCCGGGACAATTTTTCTCCCGAAAATCTCCCGAAATTCAGGCGGAGCTGGAGGCCACGCCCCCTCCAGCTCCATGCGGACCTGAGTCCGCTTTCCCACGATATAAAGAACGTCTACAGTAAAGCAGTCCGTCTGCCGTAAACAGCAATGTTGTGACACTCTTAAACAGGACAATACTGCCATCTAGTGCATTTGATGAAAGCACTTTTGTGCGTGCCACACAGCAATGCATCATCAGTGTGGGTGTTCAGCATGGTTAGAAAGATAGTGACAGAGAATAGAACAAGGATGGACAATTCAACCCTTAACTCAACAATGAGTAGATGAGTGTTATGTGTGTGTATATGTGTAAATAAATGAACACTGAAATTCAAGTATTTATTTTATTTATATATATATATATATATATATATATATATATATATATATATATATATATATATATATATATATATATATATATATATATATATATATATATATATATATATATATATATATATATATATATATATATATATATATATATATATATATATCCATCTATTTTCTAACGCTTATTCCCTTCGGGGTCGCGGGGATATATATATATATATATATATATATATATATATATATATATATATATATATATATATATATATATATATATATATATATATACGCCCCCCTATATATATATATACGCCCCCTGCAACCACCCCCACCCCCCACCTCCCGAAATTGGAGGTCTCAAGCTTGGCAAGTATGAGATAATGGCACTAGCATTTACTTCATTTAAGAATATTTTTCAACATATTGAGAAAAAAGGTCTCATTTTTGTTTTTTCTACCAAGAAAAGTGCACTTGTTATTAGTGAGAATGTACTTATTTTAAGGTATTTTGGGGTTCATTGAGGTTAGCTAATTTTACTTGTTTTGGAAAACTTGACAAGCCGAATGTTCTTGTTCTATTGGCAGATCATTTAGTTTATCCATCCATCCATTTTCTACCGCTTATTCCCTTTGGGGTCGTGGGGGGCGCTGGAGCCTATCTCAACTGCAATCGGGCGGAAGGCGGGGTACACCCTGGACAAGTCGCCACCTCTTCGCAGGGCCAACACAGATAGAGAGACAACATTCACACTCACATTCACACACTAGGGCCAATTATAGGTAAAATATACTTGTAGAAATACTGCTTTAATCAGACCATGTTCAAAGACTAGATAGGACAGCCAGATCTAGTCTGAGGTGAAAAATAAATACATTAGTCTGAGGAGATGGTGCAGGATCAAAGACATTATAAGAAAGAAAGACGAAATACTATTTACATCAGATAATGCTCAAAGACTAGACAGGACAGCTCTAATCTGAGGGGACGGTGCTGGATTGAAGACTTGATAGGGAAAATAAACATAATACTGATATAGAAATACCACCTTCATCAGTTCATGCTAAAAGACTACATAGGACAGCTCTAATCTGAGGGGATGGTGCTGTATTGAAGACTTGATAGGGAAAATATATTTAATACTGCTATAGAAATGCCGCCTTCATCAGTTCAAGCTCAAAGACTAGATAGGACAGCTCTAATCTGAGGGGATGGTGCTGTATTGAAGACTTGATAGGGAAAATATATTTAATACTGATATAGAAATACCACCTTCATCAGTTCATGCTAAAAGACTACATAGGACAGCTCTAATCTGAGGGGATGGTGCTGTATTGAAGACTTAAAAGGACAACTTTACTTAATACTGATATAGAAATACCACAGTCATCAGTCCATGCTCAAAAACTAGATAGGACAGCTCTAGTCTGAGGGGATGGTGCAGGATCAAAAACTATCGAGATGGGTAAAATATACTTGTAGAAATACTGCTTTAATCAGACCATGTTCAAAGACTAGATAGGACAGCCAGCTCTAATCTCAGGTGAAAAATAAATACATTAGTCTGAGGAGATGGTGCAGGATCAAAGACATTATAAGAAAGAAAGACGAAATACTAATTACATCAGATAATGCTCAAAGACTAGACAGGACAGCTCTAATCTGAGGGGACGGTGCTGGATTGAAGACTTGATAGGGAAAATAAACATAATACTGATATAGAAATACCACCTTCATCAGTTCATGCTAAAAGACTACATAGGACAGCTCTAATCTGAGGGGATGGTGCTGTATTGAAGACTTGATAGGGAAAATATATTTAATACTGCAATAGAAATGCCGCCTTCATCAGTTCAAGCTCAAAGACTAGATAGGACAGCTCTAATCTGAGGGTATGGTGCTGGATTGAAGACTTAAAAGGACAACTTTACTTAATACTGATATAGAAATACCACAGTCATCAGTCCATGCTCAAAAACTAGATAGGACAGCTCTAGTCTGAGGGGATGGTGCAGGATCAAAAACTATCTAGATGGGTAAAATATACTTGTAGAAATACCGCTTTAATCAGACCATGTTCAAAGACTAGATAGGACAGCCAGCTTTAGTCTGAGGTGATGGTACAGTCATTTAGTTTATTTCATGTAAAATTCCCCTCATTTTTGTATTTTTGAACACTGACTTTTTGCAGTGATGTGCTTCATCGCCCTCCCATCATGGCTTCCTTCTCTTAGTCATGCACTTTTGGATGGGTGTTATTTTGGAGCTAATTAGGCCTCGATGCATGCTAAGAGGCGGACTCGCTCCTTCATGGCGTCAAAGATGGCCGTGAGAGCACACTGGCGGTGCGAGGCAAAGATCAGCACTATTAGACTAAACTAAGCAAGGTCTAAATTTGTGTGTGTGTGTGTGTGTGTGTGTGTGTGTGTGTGCATGTTGCTAAAAAGAAGTGAGCGGCTGCCTCTGAAACCTATGACTCATCCTCTCAGCGCCCGGCGGACCGCAGTCCCGGGAGCTCGTAGCGAAGAATTCTATTAGTTTCCATCCTACACCATCACGCCACGCAACAGCCCCCCCCCCCCCCCGCGTCTCCTCGTATGCCGTGTCTAATCCGCCCCGGATTGTAGCGACCACGCTGGCCCGTTTTATATAATTCGCACCGTGA
>NC_084550.2:6377500-6442500 GCF_033978685.3 Nerophis lumbriciformis
GTAAGTAACTGAGTTAGTAACTGAGTTACTTTTGAAATAAAGTAACTAGTAACTGTAACTAGTTACTGGTTTTCAGTAACTAACCCAACACTGCTGAGGAGACACGTTTTTTAATGTCCGGGGGTCTACATAGGTCTGGTGATAATGTTCCCCTTTAAAGATGGGATTAACATATCTAGAACATATCTAAATAGTCCCCTAGATAATTTGGTTTTGTTTTCAAAGAAATTTGATTTTTACAAAAAAGGCTAAATATTTGAATATGAATTTAAATAACCATTATTCACCTAAATATTGTTTATACCTATGTCAATTATTCCTCTACTTCAGAGTGTAAAGCTGAGATTATCTGATACAGGAAATATTTCATCAGTGGCTATTAGAGATCATAATAATACATCTTTATGCATCTCCTGGGGGTCAAGTCTACCCCTGTCTTTAAAATCCATTAAAGCCTCTCTTTCCAACGTTAATCGAGGGCCTTTGAACACACCACAGTTATAGGCAAAAGTCAAGTTTAAACATAACGTTCTCCTATGCTGCCACACATAGATTTATTATATTTACACCTTTCTTTTATCACCTAATACTTGCTCCGAAATATTGCTGCTGTGTGTGAATGCCTAAAGGTGAGCTTTGACGACCTTATAACGTCTGTGTTGAGTGAATGTCAGATGCTAGGTTGGCGTTATACAGGTGGAACAAACAATGTTGTGCACTAAGCCTTTAGAGGGTTTTAATATTAAAATTTTACAGCTAGAATAATGTTATATTAACATATAGATTTTTTTCTAAATACAATAAATGGCAAAAGGAAAAATGTTAAACATTTACAGAAGTGCTACAACAGCGCACACTCTTGTCGGAGACAAACGTAGCTCATTACTTTTCAACTTTTTAAATTTGAGACAACACCCGTCACTACAGTGTGACCTGACGCGTATTTAAAATTGCTGAAAAATACTTAATAATAGAACCTTTCGTATATTTATCAAACATTACGGTAACTTCCCCAGTCTTGGGAAATCACTCCCAATTAGAACCATGTTGTCGTACTACGCAATCACACAATTCCTAACAATTTGTTGTTTTTCCCCCCCGATTTGTTGTTTTTCTCCTGCAGCCCATTTGAGCAGTAAACCATTCATTGTTTGTACGTCCACAGTTTCCAAAAACAATATGAAATGTGGACTCCTCAGACCACAGAACACTTTCACACTTTGCATCAGTCCATCTTAGGTGAGCTCGGGGCTCAGCGAAGCCGGCAGCGTTTCCGGGTGTTGTTGATAAAATGGCTTTCGCTTTGCATAGTAGAGTTTTAACTTGAACTTAAAGATGTAATGACGAACTGTTGTTACTGACAGCGGTTTTCTGAAGTGTTCCTGAGCCCGTGTGGTGATATCCTTTACACACTGATGTCGCTTTTTGGTGCAGTACCGCCTGAGGGACCGAAGGTTCGTAATATCATCGCTTACGTGCAGTGGTTTCTCCGGATTCTCTGAACCTTTTTGATGATATTACGGACGATGGTGGAATCCCTAAATTCCTTGCAATAGCTGGTTGAGAAATGTTGTTCTTAAACTGCTGAAATTCTTATTGGCAAAAATGTGCACGTTTCCACTGACACAGATGACAGCGCATTATATGAATGTTCTTTTTCCAAGTTTGTAAGTAAACATTGAAGAGACGTCATTTCACTTTTTACAGTGTGCGTTTGACTGCCAGGCTAAATTTAGTCCAACATAACTCGTGCTTACGTTGGATTGGTAAAACCGAGTCATGTCCCAGCAGACACAAGACGTCAAAACAACGCTGAGAACTTGTTGAATTAGGTCCTGACGCCATACTTGCCAACCTTGAGACCTCCGATTTACAGCTAGAATTCACCAAGTCAAGTATTTCATATATATATATATATATATATATATATATATATATATATATATGTATGTGTGGGGAAAAAAATCACAAGACTACTTCATCTCTACAGGCCTGTTTCATGAGGGGTTCCCTCAATCATCAGGAGATTTTTTTTATTTTTTTTTTAAATATTTTTTTTTAATATATTTTATATTTTTATATATAAGAAATACTTGACTTTCAGCGAATTCTAGCCATATAAATATATATTTATTTTATTTTATATATATATAAATAAGAGAAATACTTGAATTTCAGTGTTCATTTATTTACACATATACACACACATAACACTCATCTACTCATTGTTGATTAAGGGTTGAATTGTCCATCCTTGTTCTATTCTCTGTCACTATTTTTCTAACCATGCAGAACACCCTCTCTGATGATGCATTCTGATTCGTCTCCTTGTTGTGTGCGCAGTTGTGCACTGCACTCTCTAAAAGCCGTAGATGTTATTGTCACATATGCATGTACAGTAGATGGCAGTATTGTGCTGTTTAAGAGTGTCACAACATTGCTGTTTACGGCAGACGGACTGCTTTACGGTAGACGAAAACGTGACTGCTGTTGTTGTGTGTTGTTGCCGCGCTGGGAGGACGTTAATGAAACTGCCTAACAATAAACCCACATAAGAAACCGAGAGACTCGCCCTCCATCATTCTACAGTTATAACGTCATTGGGCAGGCACGCTGTTTTATTGTGGGAAAGCGGACGTGAAAACAGGCTGTCGACACGTCACTCAGGAAGAATTTCGGGAGATTTTCGGGAGAAAATTTGTCTCCGGAAAATCCGGGAGGGTCGGCAAGTATGCCTGACGCTGAGCAACTCAAGCCTAAAGTTGAAACAACATGCTTTTTGACTACTTTTAATCAATGTTGGGTTCTGACACTGATTTGACCTTTGAATTTTGGTAACCGTTGGACAATTTGCTCACGCATTTGTTCACAAAGTGGTGACCCCTCGCCCCGTCCTTTGTTCGTAAATGACTGAGCATTTCATGGAAGCTGCTTTTATACCCAATCATAGCACCCACCTGTTCCCAATTAGCCTGTTCACCTGTGGGATGTTCCAAACAAGTGTTTGATGAGCATTCCTCGACGTTCTCAGTCTTTTTTGCCACGTGTGCCAGCTTTTTTGAAACATGTTGCAGGCATCAAATTCCAAAGGAGCTAATATTTGCAAAAAAATAACAAAGTTTTCCAGTTCGAATGTTAAGTATCTTGTCTTTTCAGTCTATTCAATTGATTAGTATCGCGGTACTATACTACAAACCCTGTTTCCATATGAGTTGGGAAATTGTGTTAGATGTAAATATAAACGGAATACAATGATTTGCAAATCCTTTTCAACCCATATTCAGTTGAATATGCTACAAAGACAACATATTTGATGTTCAAACTGATAAAACTTTTTTTTTTTTTTTGCAAATAATCATTAACTTTAGAATTTGATGCCAGCAACGCGTGACAAAGAAGTTGGGAAAGGTGGCAATAAATACTGATAAAGTTGAGGAATGCTCATCAAACACTTATTTGGAACATCCCACAGGTGAACAGGCTAATTGGGAACAGGTGGGTGCCATGATTGGGTGTAAAAGTAGATTCCATGAAATGCTCAGTCATTCGCAAACAAGGATGGGGCGAGGGTCACCACTTTGTCAACAAATGCGTGAGCAAATTGTTGAACGGTTTAAGAAAAACCTTTCTCAACCAGCTATTGCAAGGAATTTAGGGATTTCACCATCTACGCTCCGTAATATCATCAAAGGCTTCAGAGAATCTGGAGAAATCACTGCACGTAAGCAGCTAAGCCCGTGACCTTCGATCCCTCAGGCTGTACTGCATCAACAAGCGACATCAGTGTGTAAAGGATATCACCACATTGGCTCAGGAACACTTCAGAAACCCACTGTCAGTAACTACAGTTGGTCGCCACATCTGTAAGTGCATGTTAAAACTCTCCTATGCGAGGCGAAAACCGTTTATCAACAACACCCAGAAACTCCGTCGGCTTCGCTGGGCCTGAGCTCATCTAAGGTGGACTGATACAAAGTGGAAAAGTGTTCTGTGGTCTGACGAGTCCACATTTCAAATTGTTTTTGGAAACGTCGTGTCCTCCGGACCAAAGAGGAAAAGAACCATCCGGATTGTTATAGGCGCAAAGTTGAAAAGCCAGCATGTGTGATGTTTTGGGGGTGCATTAGTGCCCGAGACATGGGTGTCATGTCTGTGTTGATCATGTTTTTGTTTGGCCATGTGCTGTTTGGTTTTGGACTCTTTTTAGTTCCTGCTTTTCACTCCCTTGTCTTGTTTTCATGGTTACCCATTAGTTTCACCCAGAGGTGGGTAGTAACGCGCTACATTTACTCCGTTACATCTACTTGAGTAACTTTTGGGATAAATTGTACTTCTAAGAGTAGTTTTAATGCAACATACTTTTACTTTTACTTGAGTATATTTATAGAGAAGAAACGCTACTTTTACTCCGCTACTTTTATCTACATTCAGCTCGCTACTCGCTACTAATTTTTATCGATCTGTTAATGCACGCTTTGTTTGTTTTGGTCTGTCAGACAGACCTTCATAGTGCCTGCGTTTCAACAAATACAGTCACTGGTGGCGTTCACTCCGTTCCACCAATCAGATGCAGTCACTGGTGACGTTGGACCAATCAAACAGAGCCAGGCGGTCACATGACCTGACTTAAACTTATTGGGGTGTTACCATTTAGTGGTCAATTGTACGGAATATGTACTGTACTGTGCAATCTACTAATAAAAGTTCCAATCAATCAATCAAAAATGTGAAGGAAAAAAGACTCTTTTTTTATTTCAACCGTACTTCCCGTCAAAAGCCTAAAGACTGACTGCGCAGTTCCTGTCTTCACAATAAAAGTGCCGCTCCATCGCGCCTGCGCTTTCAAAATAAGAGTCTCCGAAAGCCAGCGCAAACAAGCTAGCAAGCTACGGAGTTTGCCGCCAATGTATTTCTTGTAAAGTGTATAGAAACGAATATGGAAGCTGGACAAATAAGATGCCAAAAACCAACCACTTTCATGTGGTATTGGACAGAAAGGAAGACTTTTTTTCTCTTCCATTCGAAAATGTGGACGTTATCAGCACTACTGTCTGATTCCAATCAATGCAAGTCATCGGAATCAGGTAATACACCAACTTATATTCTTGTCTTCATGAAAGAAAGGAATCTATATGTGTTAAACATGCATGTATATTCATTAAAACACCTTTAACATGTAAACAAAAACGGCAAAATAAATAAATATAAATTATATACTGTATATATCAATGTATGTAAATATATATATATATATATATATATATGATATGTGTGTGTATGTTACTCATTAGTTACTCAGTACTTGAGTAGTTTTTTCACAACATACTTTTTACTTTTACTCAAGTAAATATTTGGGTGACTACTCCTTACTTTTACTTGAGTATTAAATCTCTTTAGTAACAGTACTCTTACTTGAGTACAAATTCTGGCTACTCTACCCACCTCTGGTTTCACCTGTTCCACGTTTGGACTCATTGTGCACTCTTGTTTGTCACCATAGCAACCCATTAGTTTTCACCTGCCCTCACGACTCTCGCACCTGTCTTTAATCATGTCACTATTATTTAAACCCATTGTTGCCAGGATGTCTCCCTGGCGACATCATACCCCTGACACTACTTCATGCTCAGTTCACGCTGCTTTCTTCATAGTCTATGCCAAGTAAGTTTTTGTTTATTAATGCCACAGTATTCAAAGGATTTGTTGTATTCTGTTTTTATTTACCATTTCCACAAGGTGCCAACTTCACTGGTTTTGGGGATTTGTACATCACTATACAGCGACAATAATAAGTGTGCAAATCAATCACTCAGTTCCGTGGTTCGTTTAGCCACCCCAGGCAGGTCGCCGTAACGTCAACATTTTAACGAGCGAGTCCTCATTATCAGGAGGCAGACGGGTTAACCGTAAGTATTATTCTTATTTAGCTTTTTTTCCATGGTAGACAACAAGACTCTTGATTGCAGGCATGGCTCACTAGGAACTCAACTAATTTGATTAATTATCTCACTTAATTGGATTCTGCTTTGGCGTGCCAAAGAGTCTGTGAAGGCAATACACGGAGGAGTTGAGATGTTTTGGGGGGAAAAAACACAGAAAATGTTATTGCAAACAGCAAAGATACCACAACGTAAATGTGTTGCATTTATATAAGACAAAATTATTCGGATTACGCTCAGTGTGCATGTCAGGGTGTGCTAAAGGTAACAGTAAGGGTGGTCGGTTCAATTCAAATGTAGATAGTATCAATACTGTGGAAGGATGCAGATAGGTTTAAGAGTTCTTTCTTTCTACATAACCATGTTTTCAGGATCTAGTACTTTTCCTTTGTTTATTCTACCAGTCTCTCTTTGTCTTCAGATTGTCTGTTTTATGTCTCAACCTTGGAATGTGAAAACCTCACACACACACACACACACACACACTCTTGTATATGTTACCTTCTTGAGACCTCCGAAAAATGTCTACCTCTTTAGGACCACCCTTTCTAGATATATAAAGAAGTGTATTTACAACATGAATACATACTATGCAAATATAAAAAAGCTTGTTGTGAAAAATGAGTTGGAATTTCACAAGAAAAACATCAGAATTTTACAAGTGAAACTTTGAATTTTTGGCAGTATTATAATAAAAGTCGTCATTTTAAGTCCCAAATTTTCAAGAAAAACTGAACATTCGTGCAATGCTATGATAAAAGTTGGAATTTTACCCAATAACAGTGGCAATTTTACAAGAAAAGCTTCAAATGTTGGCAATTTTATTAAAAGGGTCGTAATTTTACCTGACAAAAGTCACAATTTTATAAGAAAACTTTAACATTTTGGCAATATTGTAATAATAATCGGAATTTTACTTGACAAAATTATGACAAAAGTCATAATTTTACTCATTTACTCATTTGCTCATTGTGTTCACCTGTCTCTGATTAGTGTTCGCCCGCTCACCTGCTACCCGAGCACTAATCAGAGGCATTATTTAAGCCTGCCTTTGGCGTCATTGTTTGTTTCATGCAACCTGGCAACGTAAGTTTTGCTTGTCTCCTAGCCAATGCTAAGTGGTAGCATGTCTACGTAAGTTTTGCTTGTTTCTAGTCCATGCTAAGTGGTAGCTTAGTTCCGAGTGCGATCAGCACATTATTCCTTTTGCTTGTTTTCTGTTTTTGGTACTGTGGAAGGATGCAGATATGTTTAAGAGTTCTTTCTTTTTACATAGCCATGTTTATAGTACCTAGTACTTTTCCTTTGTTTATTCTACCAGTCTCTCTTTGTCTTCAGATTGTCTGTTTTATGTCTCAACCTTGGAATGTGAAAACCTCCCCCATTGGTTTCTTATCAGTGTTGAGAGGGGGGAGAGGGGGGCTTTCTGTGTGTGAAAAGAGTGTGTTTGTCCCTTGGAATGCCAGATCAACTAGAGCAGTCGACATGAATGTATTGGTTAAGCTGATCTCCTAAAGCTTTGGTATTAAATTGAAAATATTCCAATTCTGTCTTGATGGTCCTACTTACTCAGCATATATGTCATCGAAAGAATTTGGGATTGACCAGTAACTTAGATGCCCTGGGAGGAAGAGCTGGTCTGATGCAACAATACCAAGGGTAGTATAATATTATTTTGATGAGATAAATGGTCATCATTTTGGTTCATTGTTTATTTTCACAAATATATATGTTTTGTAGTTGTGTTGTTAACGCTCCATTTTTATATTGTAACAAACTCAGGTAATAGTATTTTTTTTTTTTTTGTTAAGTTATTTTGCACAATTGACTTTATTTTGCTTTGAAAAAAATTAGTAAAAGGGTATTATAATGTCTTATATTATTGTATTGATATATTGTTAAATTGTTCCCACATATGTATTATATTCTGATTTTATCATCATCAATGGTTCAAAAGCAAAAAAAATCATAATATTATTCAATATTCCTGCAAAATGTTCGAATGAAAAGTATGGGTGATACTCATCCTGTATTTACTTGGTATCAGGTCCATATCAAAATGTGCAGTATCGCCCACCTATAAGCTAAGAGCATAACTAATGGTCTTACACTGCCCCCTTATGGTTGTATTCCGCCACTGCGGCAGCAGGAAACTAAACAACCAAAAACAAACCATGGTGTTTGTCGCCCCTACGTGGCTTAACGGGGAACAGCACACAGCCGTGTAAACAATAGAAGAAAAAAACACTCCAAAAAATAAGTTCCATCCATCCATCCATCCATTTTTTACCGCTTGTCCCTTTTGGGGTCGCGTGGGGTGCTGGAGCCTATCTCAGCTGCATTTGGGCGGAAGGCGGGGTACACCCTGGACAAGTCGCCACCTCATCACAGGACCCCCATCCTCCAAAAAAAAAAAAAAAATAATAATAATAATAATAAATAAATAAATAAAAAATAATAAGTTAATATAAAAAATGAATAGAAATGAACTTTATCCAAAATTACTCTCAGGCACATTTAAAATACTTGCAAATATCGTTGAGATGAGTGGCACGTAAACAACAGCTAATGGAAAGCAGGTGTGCTGGTTAATTGCTGACAATTAGGCTGGTGACGTCACAGCAGCAACAATTAATGCGTTTGATGGAGAAAAAAAAAATTTCAAAACAATCCGTGCACAAAATAAGAGTGTGTTGTATTATGAGACACTTTCACAAGCTCCGGTGTTTTAAAGGACGCACTTTAAAACTAATCATTTTATCGTTAAGCTTTCTATATTACATTAAAATGTTATAATGTATGTAAATACTGTCAGGGACACAGTTTGGTCAAGTTTTAGTTTTTCCTCCGTCATTTCCTGTCAACGCTCTTATTTTGGTTATTTCCTCATTGTCTCCCTGAGTGCTGCTTCCCCTCAGCTGCGGCTGATTGGCACCTGGCCACACCTGGTGTCAATCAGCCAGCTGCTATTTATACCTGCCCTGCCCTCCAATCACTCCTGGGTTATTGTCGCTTCTACCTGTCATTGTCGATGTCACTACTACCTGTCATAATACTTGTCGTTGTAGCTCTGCCTACTTTTGTTCACTCTGCTCATGTCATAGTTCCTTCGTGTCACAGCAAGTGTTTTTGTTTCTTGTCGACAGTTAGCCTTTGTGCTATTTTAGTTCATAGCCAAGTTTGTTCTCTGCCTTGTGCGCGCCTTTTGTTTGTACCCTTTTGTTTGTTTTTGCTATAGTGTTAAATTAAATCATGTTTTCCTGGACAATGCCTGCCACCTCTGCATCTTGGGGTTCGTCACCAACATGCACTGACAAATACATTACAAATACATTCAAAGTATTTGGAAAAAATTTAATTTAGGTATTTTGTTTTGATGTGACGTTTTAGGGCAGTTGTGTCTGTGCACACGCGGGCCGGACTATTAAAACCATGGCATTGAAACTAATAAATAAAGACAACTTCCGATTGTTTTCTTTGTCTAACTTTGGCCAAAAATAGAACAAACACATTCTGAAAATATACAATGAAAATATAGAAAAAAATACCGACTGCGGTAAAGTTTAAATCCATGAAGGAAAGAAGAAAGTGAATGAATGTTTATAACTGAATACATTTATATATTTTCTTTTTAATATATACAGGTAAAAGCCAGTAAATTAGAATATTTTGAAAAACTTGATTTATTTCAGTAATTGAATTCAAAAGGTGTAACTTGTACATTATATTTATTCATTGCACACAGACTGATGCATTCAAATGTTTATTTCATTTAATTTTGATGATTTGAAGTGGCAACAAATGAAAATCCAAAATTCCGTGTGTCACAAAATTAGAATATTACTTAAGGCTAATACAAAAAAGGGATTTTTAGAAATGTTGGCCAACTGAAAAGTATGAAAATGAAAAATATGAGCATGTACAATACTCAATACTTGGTTGGAGCTCCTTTTGCCTCAATTACTGCGTTAATGCGGCGTGGCATGGAGTCGATGAGTTTCTGGCACTGCTCAGGTGTTATGAGAGCCCAGGTTGCTCTGATAGTGGCCTTCAACTCTTCTGCGTTTTTGGGTCTGGCATTCTGCATCTTCCTTTTCACAATACCCCACAGATTTTCTATGGGGCTAAGGTCAGGGGAGTTGGCGGGCCAATTTAGAACAGAAATACCATGGTCCGTAAACCAGGCACGGGTAGATTTTGCGCTGTGTGCAGGCGCCAAGTCCTGTTGGAACTTGAAATCTCCATCTCCATAGAGCAGGTCAGCAGCAGGAAGCATGAAGTGCTCTAAAACTTGCTGGTAGACGGCTGCGTTGACCCTGGATCTCAGGAAACAGAGTGGACCGACACCAGCAGATGACATGGCACCCCAAACCATCACTGATGGTGGAAACTTTACACTAGACTTCAGGCAACGTGGATCCTGTGCCTCTCCTGTCTTCCTCCAGACTCTGGGACCTCGATTTCCAAAGGAAATGCAAAATTTGCATGGTTGGGTGATGGTTTGGGGTGCCATGTCATCTGCTGGTGTCGGTCCACTCTGTTTCCTGAGATCCAGGGTCAACGCAGCCGTCTACCAGCAAGTTTTAGAGCACTTCATGCTTCCTGCTGCTGACCTGCTCTATGGAGATGGAGATTTCAAGTTCCAACAGGACTTGGCGCCTGCACACAGCGCAAAATCTACCCGTGCCTGGTTTACGGACCATGGTATTTCTGTTCTAAATTGGCCCGCCAACTCCCCTGACCTTAGCCCCATAGAAAATCTGTGGGGTATTGTGAAAAGGAAGATGCAGAATGCCAGACCCAAAAACGCAGAAGAGTTGAAGGCCACTATCAGAGCAACCTGGGCTCTCATAACACCTGAGCAGTGCCAGAAACTAATCGACTCCATGCCACGCCGCATTATTGCAGTAATTGAGGCAAAAGGAGCTCCAACCAAGTATTGAGTATTGTACATGCTCATATTTTTCATTTTCATACTTTTCAGTTGGCCAACATTTCTAAAAATCCCTTTTTTGTATTAGCCTTAAGTAATATTCTAATTTTGTGACACACGGAATTTTGGATTTTCATTTGTTGCCACTTCAAATCATCAAAATTAAATGAAATAAACATTTGAATGCATCAGTCTGTGTGCAATGAATAAATATAATGTACAAGTTACACCTTTTGAATGCAATTACTGAAATAAATCAAGTTTTTCAAAATATTCTAATTTACTGGCTTTTACCTGTATATATTTTTTTATGAATTAAGTAACGTTTATAACAACATTTTTCCAAAACACAATATAGAATGTGAGATATAACAGGATAATGCACACATTTATCATTTGTTTTCAAAACGCTTACAAAAAAGTGGGACCCCCAAAAATGTACTGTGGGACCCCATTTGTATGACTTGATGGGGTCCCTGGGACCCCATTTTGAAAATTCCTAGCGCCAACACTGATGGAATATTGGTGCGTGCAAAACAGCAGCATTCGGCTGTGGCCTGCGGGCTGGTTCTATCCATCCATCTTCTTCCGCTTATCCGAGGTCAGGTTACGGGGGCAGCAGCCTAAGCAGGGAAGCTCAGACTTCCCTCTACTTCGTCCAGCTCCTCCCGGGGGATCCCGAGGCGTTCCCAGACCAGTCGGGAGACATAGTCTTCCCAACGTGTCCTGGGTCTTCCCCGTGGCCTCCTACCGGTCGGACGTGCCCTAAACACCTCCCTAGGGAGGCGTTCGGGTGGCATCCTGACCAGATGCCCGAACCACCTCATCTGGCTCCTCTCCATGTGGAGGAGCAGCGGCTTTACTTTGAGCTCCTCCCGGATGACAGAGCTTCTCACCCTATCTCTAAGGGAGAGACCCGCCACCTGGCGCTTGTACCCGTGATCTTGTCCTTTCGGTCATAACCCAAAGCTCATGACCATAGGTGAGGATGGGAACGTAGATCGATTGGTAAATTGAGAGCTTTGCCTTCCGGCTCAGCTCCTTCTTCACCACAACGGATCGATACAGCGTCCGCATTACTGAAGACGCCGCACCGATCCGCCTGTCGATCTCACCATCCACTCTTCCCTCACTCGTGAACAAGACTCCGAGGTACTTGAACTCCTCCACTTGGGGCAAGATCTCCTCCCCAACCCGGAGATGGCACTCCACCCTTTTCCAGGCGAGAACAATGGACTCGGACTCGGAGGTGCTGATTCTCATCTTCACACTCGGCTGCGAACCGATCCAGTGAGAGCTGAAGATCCTGGCCAGATGAAGCCATCAGGACCACATCATCTGCAAATAGCAGAGACCTAATCCTGCAGCCACCAAACCGGATCCCCTCAACGCCTTGACTGTGCCTAGAAATTCTGTCCATAAAAGTTATGAACAGAATGGGTGACAAAGGGCAGCCTTGGCGGAGTCCAACCCTCAATGAAAACGGGTCCGACTTACTGCCGGCAATGCGGACCAAGCTCTGACACTGATCATACAGGGAGCGGACCGCCACAATCAGACAGTCCGATACCCCATACTCTCTGGTTCTAATACTAATCAAATATCATCCATAGATCATTCATTCGGCCCGCGGGCCTTGACTTTGACACCTAGGATTCAAACAAAGAACAAAATCTGAAGTTGTCTTTACTTTTAAGTCATTATGCCATGATTTTACCAGTCCGGCCCACTTGGGAATATATTGTTCATTTGGCCTCTGAGCTAAAATGAGTTTGACACTCCTGTTTTAGGGTGTTGGCAACAATTAAGGCAGCAGATCCAGGTTTTTCTGCATTCAAGGTAGTTTGAGTTTCATCCATCCATCCATCCATTTTCTACCCGCCTGTCCCATTCGGGGTCGCGGGGGGTGCCGCAGCCTATCTCAGCTGCATTCGGGCGGAAGGCGGCGTACGCCCTGCACTCTTAGAAATAAGGGTTCTAAAAGGGTTCTTCTACAAGGGCTGAGGTTCTAACTGGAACCATTTGCTTCTGAAAAACCCTTTCCCGAAGAAAGGGTTTTTCAAGGGTTCTTGGTAACGCTAATGGTTCCAGTAAGAACCATTTTGATCCAGAGAACCCTTTAAAACCCCTTTTCTGAATAATTGGTTTTAAAAGGGTTCTCACTAACACTAAGGGTTCCAGTAAGAACTATTTTGATCCAGAGAACCGTTTTTGGAAGAAAGAGTTCTTCAGGGATTGTTGAAAGCATGGCTAAGATCCTGTGTCACCAGGGACATACTTCCTGATAACATTTGCCAATAATGGTGCCTATCTTTAAATAAATGTTTTTCTCATTAAAATGTTTTGAATGTTTGTTCAATGTCAACATGATAAATGACCACAATATAATATGAACTAAACTGATCTGTAGAATACAATATGGTTCTTTATAGAACCCTCAGAAGACAAGACGGTTATCGGTGAAAACCTTTGAAAAGGGATGTTTTTAGAACCCCCTGTGTCAGGTCTAGATGAAACCCTTGAAACATGAAAGAGTTCTTTGTGGAACTCCCTGTGTGGGTTCTAGATGAAACCCTTGAAACATGAAAGGGTTCTTAGTGGAACTCCCTGCGTGGGTTCTAGATGAAACCCTTGACAAACGAAAGGGTTCTTAGTGGAACTCCCTGTGTGGGTTCTAGATGAAACCCTTGAAATACGAAAGGGTTCTTAGTGGAACTCCCTGCGTGGGTTCTAGATGAAACCCTTGAAACATGAAAGAGTTCTTAGTGGAACTCCCTGCATGGGTTCTAGATGAAACCCTTGACAAACGAAAGGGTTCTTAGTGGAACTCCCTGTGTGGGTTCTAGATGAAACCCTTGAAATACGAAAGGGTTCTTAGTGGAACTCCCTGTGTGGGTTCTAGATGAAACCCTTGAAACATGAAAGAGTTCTTTGTGGAACTCCCTGTGTGGATTCTAGATGAAACCCTTGAAACATGAAAGGGTTCTTAGTGGAACTCCCTGTGTGGGTTCTTTGTAGAACCTCTCATGGGGGGTTCTGGGTGGAACCTTACACACACAGTTCTAGGTAGAACCCTCCAAAAGAGTTCCAGGTGGAACCTTTATAAAAAGGTTCTACCTGGAGCCAAAAAGGGTTCTCCTATGAGGACGAGCCGAAGAACCTTATATGGTTCTACTTAGCACTTTTATTTCTAAGAGTGTGGACAAGTCGCCACCTCATCACAGGGCCAACACAGACAACATTCACACACTAGGGACCATTTAGCATACTTGCCAACCTTGAGACCTGCGATTTCGGGAGGTGGGGGGTGGGGGCGGGGCGGGGGCGTGGTTGGGGGTGTGGTTAAGAGGGGAGGAGTATATTTACAGCTAGAATTCACCAAGTCAAGTATTTCATATATATATATATATATGTATATATATATATATATATATATATATATATATATATATATATATATATAAGAAATCATTTATTTATTTATTTACACATATACACACACATAACACTCATCTACTCATTGTTGAGTTAAGGGTTGAATTGTCCATCCTTGTTCTATTTGTCACTATTTTTCTAACCATGCTGAACATGCTGTGTGGCACGCAAAAAGTGCTTTCATCAAATGCACTAGATGGCAGTATTGCCCTGTTTAAGAGTGTCACAACATTGCTGTTTACGGCAGACGAACTGCTTTACGGTAGACGAAAACGTGACTGCTGTTGTTGTGTGTTGTTGCCGCGCTGGGAGGACGTTAATGAAACTGCCTAACAATAAACCCACATAAGAAACCAAGAACTCGCCCTCCATCATTCTACAGTTATAACATGATTGGGCAGGTACGCTGTTTGTATTGTGTGCCTGAATTTCGGGAGATTTTCGGGAGAAAATTTGTCCCGGGAGGTCTTCGGGAGAGGCGCTGAATTTCGGGAGTCTCCCGGAAAATCCGGGAGGGTTGGCAAGTATGGTGTTTGGGCAGGCATGCTGTTTATATCGTGGGAAAGCGGACTCAGGTCCGCATGGAGCTGGAGGGGGCGTGGCCTCCAGCTCCGCCTGAATTTCGGGAGATTTTCGGGAGAAAATTTGTCCCGGGAGGTTTTCGGGAGAGGCGCTGAATTTCGGGAGTCTCCCTGAAAATCTGGGAGGGTTGGCAAGTATGCCATTTAGTGTTGCCAATCAACCTATCCCCAGGTGCATGTCTTTGGAGGTGGGAGTGGCCTATCCCCAGGTGCATGTCTTTGGAGGTGGGAGGGGCCTATCCCCAGGTGCATGTCTTTGGAGGTGGGAGGAAGCCGGAGTACCCGGAGGGAACCCACGCAGTCACGGGGAGAACATGCAAACTCCACACAGAAAGATCCCGAGGGCAGGATCGAACCCATGACCTTCGTATTGTGAGGCAGACGCACTAACCCCTCTTCCACCGTCCTGGCCCTTTCATTTTCAATAATTCTCAAATATTTTTTTGTACCTCCAATACTAACAGAATAAATGAATTGATGAATATATAAAGAGATGGTTTGACAAAAAGAGACCATATTTGAATTGACGTAAAACTAAAATAATGCAATTCGGTATACAGTAGAAGAGAAATTTGAACACAAATACAAATAGACAGACATTGAAAGAGTAAAATAAACCGAATTTGGGGGTTAATATTAGATGAGAAATGAACTGGAGATATAACAAATATACAACAAAACAGCAAGAAATACATCAATAATGAATAAAGATGAGAGTGCGGAAATACGACCATATCACACCAACTCTCAAATCCCTTCACTGGCTTCTTGCTCCACTCAGCATTGAATTCAAAGTCTCCCTACTAACCCACCAGTGCCTCCATGGAAATGCCCCTCCCCCTCTACCTCAAAGAACTAGTCACCCCCAAATCCACCACACGACACCTCTGCTCCGGACAGGCTAACCTCCTCCAACCTCCGAGGACAAAGCTACGCCGCTCCCAGTCTGTGGAATGCTCTCCCTGACCACCTGAGGGCACCACAGACTGTGGATGCTTTTCAAAAAGGCTTAAAAACCCTTATTTAAAAAAAAAAAAAAAAAAGCCTTTTTTTAGATATATGCATACTAGTTCTAGATATTTGGCTGTTCTAGTTTTTATTTTTTTTTATTTTTATTATCTTTTTATTTCTTTTTAATACACTGTAGCACTTTGAGGTTGTTTACTCAATGTAAAGTGCTTTTTACAAATAAAATCTATTATTATTATTATTACGCCTACAACTCCCACGTGTGAGGCCGCTCCCAGTCTGTGGAACGCTCTCCCTGACCACCTGAGGGCACCACAGACTGTGGATGCTTTTAAAAAAGGCTTAAAAACCCTTATTTAAAAAAAAAAAAAAAAAAAGCCTTTTTTTAGATATATGCATACTAGTTCTAGATATTTGGCTGTTCTAGTTTTTATTTTTTTTTATTTTTATTATCTTTTTATTTCTTTTTAATACACTGTAGCACTTTGAGGTTGTTTACTCAATGTAAAGTGCTTTTTACAAATAAAATCTATTATTATTATTATTAAGCCTACAACTCCCACGTGTGAGGCCGCTCCCAGTCTGTGGAACGCTCTCCCTGACCACCTGAGGGCACCACAGACTGTGGATGCTTTTAAAAAAGGCTTAAAAACCCTTATTTTTAAAAAAGCCTTTTTTTAGATATATGCATACTAGTTCTAGATATTTGGCTGTTCTAGTTTTTTTTTTTTTTTTTTTTTTTATTATCTTTTTTTTTTTTTTTTTTTTTTTAATACACTGTAGCACTTTGAGGTTGTTTACTCAATGTAAAGTGCTTTTTACAAATAAAATCTATTATTATTATTATTAAGCCTACAACTCCCACGTGTGAGGCCGCTCCCAGTCTGTGGAACGCTCTCCCTGACCACCTGAGGGCACCACAGACTGTGGATGCTTTTAAAAAAGGCTTAAAAACCCTTATTTTTAAAAAAAAAAAGCCTTTTTTTTTAGATGTATGCATACTAGTTCTAGATATTTTGCTGTTCTAGTTTTTATTTGTATTTATTTTTATTATCTTTTTATTTTTTTATTTTTTTTTAATACACTGTAGCACTTTGCGGATGTTTACTCAATGTAAAGTGCTTTTTACAAATAAAATCTATTACTATTATTAAAGATGTCCGATAATGGCTTTTTGCCGATATCCGATATTCCGATATTGTCCAACTCTTAATTGCCGAAACCGATATCAACCGATATATACAGTCGTGGAATTAATACATTATTATGCCTAATTTGGACAACCCGGTATGGTGAAGATAAGGTCCTTTTTAAAAAAAATAATAAAATAAAATAAGATAAGTAAATAAATAAATAAATAAAAAATTCTTGAATAAAAAAGAAAGTAAAACAATACAAAAACAGTTACATAGAAACTAGTAATGAATGAAAATGAGTAAAATGAAGTGTTAAAGGTTAGTACTATTAGTGGAGCAGCAGCACGCACAATCATGTGTGCTTACGGACTGTATCCCTTGCAGACTGTATTGATATATATTGATATATAATGTAGGAACCACAATATTAATAACAGAAAGAAACAAACCTTTTGTGTAAATGGGGGGGAGAGTTTTTTTGGGTTGTTGCACTAATTGTAAGTGTATCTTGTGTTGTTTATGTTGATTTAATAAAAATTAAAAATTAAAAAATTAAAAAAGGATACCGATAAAAAAAAAAACCGATACCGATCATTTCCGATATTACATTTTTAAGCATTTATCATATTATCAGACATCTCTAATTATTATTATTATTATTATTATTATTATTATTATTATTATTATTATTATTATTAAATAGCAAGAAATACATAAATAATGAATAAAGCAAAATATGTTCTGGGTCAAACATCACTCTATATTCTCTACTGCTCGCCAGTGTTACCATATCTGAGTTATTGTGCAGAAATATTGGGAAAAAACTACAAAAGTACACTTATTCAGTTACCATGTGAAGGTCTTTTTTTAATAATACATAATGAGTGACACAGTGATTACGTATACATTGGTGGCAGCCACCCCAGTTGACATACTTCACACAAAAGTGATTTTTGCACTGCAAAAACTGAAATCTGAGTAAGATTGAATATGTCAAATAAGGGTAATATTTGCTTATTTTCTGTCTGATAAGATAATTCTTCTCACTAAGCCAGGGGTCGGCAACCCGCGGCTCCGGAGCCGCATGCGGCTCTTTGATCACTCTGATGCGGCTCAGCAGCTTACTTGCTGAACCCCCCAATTTTCCTGTGAGACTTCCGGATTTCAGTCCCTCTCGCAGAAAACTCCCGGGATTAATATTCACCGATTTTCACCCTTACGGCTATAATAAGGGCGTGCCATGATGGTACAATATTTGGCGCCCTCTACAGTCTGTACTAATAGAGTGCCAGCCCAACACTTGTTAGACAATATACATCTTTTGCTTGCACACATACGTAACAGCAAGGCATACTCGGTCAACAGCCACACAGGTTACACTGACGGTGGTCATATAAAACAACTTTAACACTCTTACTAATAATGCGCCACACTTTGAACCAAAACCAAACAAGAATGACAAACACATTTCGGGAGAACATCTGCACCTTAACACAACATAAACGCAACAGAACAAACACCCAGAATCCCATGCAGCCCTGACTCTTCCGGGCTACATTATACACCCCTGCTACCACCAAACCCCGCCCCCACCCCAACCCTGCTCCCTCACACATCAACCCCCCTCTGTGCGTCGGTTGAGGTGGGCGGGGTTTTGTGGGGAGGGGGGGGTGTATAATGTATCCCGGAAGAGTTAGGGCTGCATGGGATTCTGGGTATTTGTCCTGTTGTGTTTGTGTTGTGTTACGGTGCAGATGTTCTCCCGAAATGTGTTTGTCATTATTTTTATTGGTGTGGGTTCACAGTCTGGTGCATTATTAGTAAGAGTGTTAAAGTTTTTTTGTTTTTTTTTATACTGCCACCGTCAGTGTGAGCTGTGTGGTTGTTGAGCAAGTATGCCTTGCTGTCACCTACGTGAGCAAAGCGGAAGCCCCATACAACATGTGGCTGATCAGGCACTCTGACTGTAGTGGGTGCTATATGCTGTACCATCACGGCACACATGACGCTGACAAGCGCCATTAAATAAAAACCCGCGTGCCACACCAGCTTTTAAATTCCACATAAAGGTGTGGGCAGCGTGTCTGAGACCCCTAGATTATACATATCACAAAGCAAAAAAAAAAAAACTTCGTATGCAGTGTTATTTCATTTAAAATTTCAAAAAAAATTTGCGGCTCCCATTGTTTTCTATAATTTGTGGAACTGGTCAAAATGGTTCTTTGACTGGTAAAGGTTGCCGACCCCTGCACTAAGCAGATTTGTCCCGAGAGGTTTTCGGGAGAGGCGCTGAATTTCAGGAGTCTCCCGGAAAATCCGGGAGGGTTGGCAAGTATGGCTTATTTTCTGTCTGATAAGATAATAATTCTCACTATGCAGATTTTATGTTAGAGTGTTTTACTTGTTTTAAGGGTTTTGCTCCTAAATGATCTCAGTAAGATATTACAGCTTGTTGCTGAGATTTGATGACCTATATTGAGTAAAACATGCTTGAAACTAGAATATCAAGTGTTGCAAAGCTGTGTCATCAACACTCACAAGTATAAAACTACTTTTTTAAAGTCATCATTTCTTATTTCAAGCATGAATTTAAAAAAATCCTGACTTTGACACAATTGTGTCTCATAATTAAACTGACAGTTAATATTTAAACATTTAGCATGTGACATTTCAAAACAATTTTGAACAGAAATAGTTCGTGCACATTCAGATAAATTCTTCAAAATTGAGTATGGTAATTTTTTTTTTTTTTTTTTTTTTTTTTTTGTCATAAAAAAATACAATCATGTGTGCTTACGGACTGTATCCCTTGCAGACTGTATTGATATATATTGATATATAATGTAGGAACCACAATATTAATAACAGAAAGAAACAACCCTTTTGTGTGAATGAGTGTGAATAAGGGAGGTTTTTTGGGTTGGTGCACTAATTGTAAGTGTATCTTGTGTTTTGTTTGCATAAAAATATTGAGTAAAACATGCTTGAAACTAGAATATCAAGTGTTGCAAAGCTGTGTCATCAACACTCACAAGTATAAAACTGCTTTTTTAAAGTAATCATTTCTTATTTCAAGCATGAAAAAAAAAAATCATGATGCCAAGCGCATATCATTATGTCAAGATAATGGCACTAGCATTTGATTAATTTAAGAATATTTTTCAACATATTGAGCAAAAAGGTCTGGTTTTTTTCTACCAAGAAAAGTGCACTTGTTATTAGTGAGAATATACTTATTTTAAGGTATTTTTGGGTTCATTGAGGTTAGCTAATTTTACTTGTTTTGGAAAGTCTTGACAAGCCAAATTTTCTTGTTTTATTGGCAGATCATTTTGCTTAGTTCAAATAAAACATACTTGCCAACCCTCCCGGATTTTCCGGGAGACTCCCGAAATTCAGCGCCTCTCCCGAAAACCTCCCGGGACAAATTTTCTCCCGAAAATCTCCCGAAATTCAGGCGGACTCAGGTCCATATGAGGACCTGAGTCCGCTAACCCACAATATAACCAGCATACCTGCCCAATCACGTTATAACTGTAGAATGATGGAGGGCGAGTTCTTGGTTTCTTATGTGGGTTTATTGTTAGGCAGTTTCATTAACGTCCTCCCAGCGTGGCAACAACACACAACAACAGCAGTCACGTTTTTGTATACCGTAAAGCAGTTCGTCTGCCGTAAACAGCAATGTTGTGACACTCTTAAAGAGGACAATACTGCCATCGAGTGTTATGTGTGTGTATATGTGTAAATAAATGAACACTGAAATTCAAGTATTTATTTTATATATATATATATATATATATATATATATATATATATATATATATATATATATGTATATATATATATATATATATATATATATATATATATATAATAAAATTAATATATATATATATATATACGTATATATATATATATTAGAGATGCGCGGTTTGCGGGCACAACCGCGGAGTCCGCGGATTATCCGCGGATCGGGCGGATGAAATTTAAAAAAATTAGATTTTATCCGCGGGTCGGGTCGGGTCGGGTGGTTCAAATTATTAAAAAAAATTAGATTTTAAATAGATTCAGGCGGGTGGCAGTTAAACCAATTCGGAAATATATATACATAGTTAAATGTTGTTACCCACATACGAAAAACGAGCAGGCACCTGCAGCATATGCCACAACAGAAGAAAAAAAAGAAAAAGAGATGGACACTTTTACGGAGCGGAGAAGGGACGCCTCGCCGGGGTCCGGGACCGAGGCCCCTTCCCCCGACAGGGCCCCACCGGGAGCCGTAGCTGAGGCGATCCGCGAAAAGGGCCCGACGCACATCCAGGGTCACCACCGCGCCCACCGCACCGACACCCCGCCTCGTCCGCCTTCGCCGCGGCCGGCGTCACACGCAGCAGGTAAGCAGCTTACCTGCCCGCCACCCCCGTGGCCGGGGGCTCGTAACAGGGGTCACTCTGCGCGCTCCGCCCGCAGCTTACCTGCCCGCCACCCCTGTTGCCGGGGGCGCGTAACAGGGGTCACTCCGCGCGCAGTGCGCTCACGAAAGGGGTGGGGCTCACCCTGGTTGATATAGACAGCAGGACGGTGGCCATGGAAGTTGGAACCCGCTAAGGAGTGGGTTACAACCCACCTGCCGAATCAACTAGCCCTGAAAATGGATGGCGCTGGAGCGTCGGGCCCATACCCGGCCGTCGCCGGCAGCGAGACGCGCTTGGAGGTGCGCTCAGCGCGGCTCCCATATGATTGCGCACTGGTGTGCGTCTGGGCCGTGACAGCGTGGCACGCGAATGTCTGTGCTGCATTGGATCAGTCTCCTTTCTTTAACAGGCAAAAGCTTTATAACCTCACTAATGCCTTGCATCGTCTATATTAGATATATAACAACGGGCGGGTGCGGGCGGGTGCGGTTCTGATCAAATGTTAGATCGGGTGGATGGCGGATGGTTGACGACTTTCTGATGCGGTTGCGGATGAAATAATTGCCTATCCGCGCATCTCTAATAAACGTATATATATATATATATATATAGCTAGAATTCACTGAACGTCAAGTATTTGTTTATATATATATATATATATATATATATATATGAAATACTTGACTTGGTGAATTCTAGCTGTAAATATACTCCTCCCCTTTTAGCCACGCCCCCGACCACGCCCCCCCTCTCCCCCCACCTCCCGAAATCGGAGGTCTCAAGGTTGACAAGTATGAAATAAAATACCCCTCATTTTTGTATTTTTTTTTTCTTGTTTTTGAACACTGACTTTTTCCAGGGTAGTCCAGAGCTCATGAATACAAAATTAGTTACTAGGTTTAATTAAATTAATTAAATGTACAACCTGTAGGCCACTGCTTAAAATAGATATTCTTTCTATGGTCGCAAATGGCACTGATTTTGTGGAATGGCGCTTTCCTTTTCTTCGCCGCGTTCTTTATGCTCATTACCGCCACCCACAGGATTGTTGGGTAATGTCATTTCCAAAGAAATACCTTCACAATTAGGCTGTTTTTTTTTTTTATACTCATATTATCAGCACAAAAAACATTTCTTGTTCTCTTCCCTGCTTTCTTGTCACATTAACCCGCCAATGGTTAGCCGCGAGCATGTTGGGGTGTCTTACCGAGCTGGTGGGCCCCCCTGAGGCTGGACAGCGAGGCGTTGAGTCGGGCACATTCCTCCTCGCTGGCGCCGAACTTTTGAAGGAGTTCGCACACTTGTTGCTCGCTCATGTCCAGCAGACCCTCCAGAGTCACCTCGCCCGGGCTCATGTCCTGTTCAGAACACACACGCACCAAAAACAAAAAACATAAATGTTTACATGCACTAAAACAATGGGAAATATGATGGGCTTAAAATATACACCCATCCAAATGATGAGAATCAGGTGTCCTAATCACTTGGCCCGGCCACAGGTGTATAAAACCAAGCACTTAGGCATGGAGACTGTTTCTACAAACAGGAACTGTCATAGGATGCCACCTGTGCAACAAATCCAGTCATGAAATGTCCTCGCTTCTAAATATTCCAAAGTCAACTTTATTATAAGAAAAGTGAAGAGTTTGGGAACAACAGCAACTCAGCCACCAAGTGGTAGGCCACGTAAACTGACAGAGAGGGGTCAGCGGATGCTGAAGCGCATAGTGCGAAGACTTTCTGCACAGTCAGTTGCTACAGAGCTCCAAACTTCACGTGACCTTCCAATTAGTCCACGTACAGTACGCGGAGAGCTTCATGGAATGGGTTTTCATGGCCGAGCAGCTGCATCTAAGCCATACATCACCAAGTCCAATGCAAAGCGTGGGATGCAGTGGTGTAAAGCACGTCGCCACTGGACTCTAGAGCAGTGGAGCGTTCTCTGGAGTGATGAACCACGCTTTTCCATCTGGCAATCTGATGGACCAGTCTGGGTTTGGAGGTTGCCAGGAGAACGGTACATTTCGGACTGCATGGTGCGGAGTGTGAATTTTGGTGGAGGATGAATTATGGTGTGGGGTTGTTTTTCAGGAGTTGGGCTTGGCCCCTTAGTTCCAGTGAAAGGATCTTTGAATGCTCCAGGATACCAAAACATTTTGGACAATTCCATGCTCTCAACCTTGTGGGAACAGTTTGGAGCAGGCCCCTTCCTCTTCCAACATGACCAGTGCACAGAGCAAGGTCCATGAAGACATGGATGAATGACTCAAGATGATCCCATGTTGGCCCCACTATGGACTGGACTTTCACAATATTATGTTAGATCCACTATGGACTGGACTCTCACACTATTATGTTAGATCCACTATGGACTGGACTTTCACAATATTATGTTAGATCCACTATGGACTGGACTCTCACACTATTATGTTAGATCCACTATGGACTGGACTTTCACAATATTATGTTAGATCCACTATGGACTGGACTCTCACACTATTATGCTAGATCCACTATGGACTGGACTCTCACACTATTATGTTAGATCCACTATGGACTGGACTTTCACAATATTATGTTAGATCCACTATGGACTGGACTCTTACACTATTATGTTAGATCCACTATGGACTGAACTCTCACAATATTATGTTAGATCCACTATGGACTGGACTCTCACTATTATGTTAGATCCACTATGGACTGGACTCTCACACTATTATGTTAGATCCACTTTGGACTGGACTCTCACACTATTATGCTAGATCCACTATGGACTGGACTCTCACACTATTATGTTAGATCCACTATGGACTGGACTCTCACACTATTATGTTAGATCCACTATGGACTGGACTTTCACAATATTATGTTAGATCCACTATGGACTGGACTCTCACACTATTATGTTAGATCCACTATGGACTGGACTCTCACTATCATTTTAGATCCACTATGGACTGGACTCTCACACTATTATGTTAGATCCACTATGGACTGGACTCTCACACTATTATGTTAGATCCACTATGGACTGGACTCTCACTATTATGTTAGATCCACTATGGACTGGACTCTCACACTATTATGTTAGATCCACTATGGACTGGACTCTCACTATTATGTTAAATCCACTATGGATTGGACTCTCACACTATTATGTCAGATCCACTATGGACTGGACTCTCACACTATTATGTTAGATCCACTATAGACTGGACTCTCACACTATTATGTTAGATCCACTATGGACTGGACTCTCACTATTATTTTAGATCCACTATGGACTGGACTTTCACAATATTATGTTAGATCCACTATGGACTGGACTCTCACACTATTATGTTAGATCCACTATGGACTGGACTCTCACACTATTATGTTAGATCCAATATAGACTGGACTCTCACACTATTATGTTAGATCCACTATGGACTGGACTCTCACTATTATTTTAGATCCACTATGGACTGGACTTTCACAATATTATGTTAGATCCACTATGGACTGGACTCTCACACTATTACCGGGTATGTTAGATCCACTATGGACTGGACTCTCACACTTATGTTAGATCCACTATGGACTGGACTCTCACACTTATGTTAGATCCACTATGGACTGGACTCTCACACTATTATGTTAGATCCACTATGGACTGGACTCTCACACTATTATGTTAGATCCACTATGGACTGGACTCCCACACTATTATGTTAGATCCACTATGGACTGGACTCTCACACTATTATGTTAGATCCACTATGGACTGGACTCTCACTATTATGTTAGATCCACTATGGACTGGACTCTCACACTATTATGTTAGATCCACTATGGACAGAACTCTCACAATATTGTGTTAGATTTCACTATGGACTGGACTCTCTCACAATATTATGTTAGATCCACTATGGACTGGACTCTCACACTATTATGTTAGATCCACTATGGACTGGACTCTCACACTATTATGTTAGATCCACTATGGACTAGACTTTCACAATATTATGTTAGATCCACTATGGACTGGACTCTCACTATTATGTTGGATCCACTATGGACTGGACTCTCACACTATTATGTTAGATCCACTATGGACTGGACTCTCACACTATTATGTTATATCCACTATGGACTGGACTTTCACAATATTATGTTAGATCCACTATGGACTGGACTCTCACTATTATGTTAGATCCACTATGGACTGAACTCTCACACTATTATGTTAGATCCACTATGGACTGGACTCTCACTATTATGTTAGATCCACTATGGACTGGACTCTCACTATTATGTTAGATCCACTATGGACTAAACTCTCACACTATTATGCTAGATCCACTATGGACTGGACTCTCACAATATTATGTTAGATCCACTATGGACTGGACTCTCACACTATTATGTTAGATCCACTATGGACTGGACTTTCACAATATTATGTTAGATCCACTATGGACTGGACTTTCACAATATTATGTTAGATCCACTATGGACTGGACTCTCACACTATTATGTTAGATCCACTATGGACTGGACTTTCACAATATTATGTTAGATCCACTATGGACTGGACTCTCACTATTATGTTAGATCCACTATGGACTGAACTCTCACACTATTATGTTAGATCCACTATGGACTGGACTCTCACTATTATGTTAGATCCACTATGGACTGGACTCTCACACTATTATGTTAGATCCACTATGGACTGGACTCTCACATTATTATGTTAGATCCACTATGGGCTGGACTCTCACACTATTATGTTAGATCCACTACGGACTGGACTCTCACTATTATGTTAGATCCACTATGGACTGGACTCTCATACTATTATGTTAGATCCACTACGGACTGGACTCTCACTATTATGTTAGATCCACTATGGACTGGACTCTCACACTATTATGTTAGATCCACTATGGACTGGACTTGCACAATATTATGTTAGATCCACTATGGACTGGACTCTCACACTATTATGTTAGATCCACTATGGACTGGACTTTCACAATATTATGTTAGATCCACTATGGACTGGACTCTCACTATTATGTTAGATCCACTATGGACTGGACTCTCACACTATTATGTTAGATCCACTATGGACTGGACTCTCACTATTATGTTAGATCCACTATGGACTGGACTCTCACACTATTATGTTAGATCCACTATGGACTGGACTCTCACACTATTATGTTAGATCCACTATGGACTGGACTTGCACAATATTATGTTAGATCCACTATGGACTGGACTCTCACACTATTATGTTAGATCCACAATGGACTGGACTTTCACAATATTATGTTAGATCCACTATGGACTGGACTCTCACTATTATGTTACATGCACTATGGACTGAACTCTCACACTATTATGCTAGATCCACTATGGACTGGACTCTCACAATATTATGTTAGATCCACTATGGACTGGACTCTCACAATATTACGTTAGATCACTAAACACTGGACTCTCACTATTATGTTAGATCCACTATGGACTGAACTCTCACACTATTATGTTAGATCCACTATGGACTGGACTCTCACACTATTATGCTAGATCCACTATGGACTGGACTCTCACACTATTATGTTAGATCCACTATGGACTGGACTTTCACAATATTATGTTAGATCCACTATGGACTGGACTCTTACACTATTATGTTAGATCCACTATGGACTGGACTCTTACACTATTATGTTAGATCCACTATGGACTGGACTCTCTCACAATATTATGTTACATCCACTATGGACTGGACTCTCACTATTATGTTAGATCCACTATGGACTGGGCTCTCACACTATTATGTTGGATCCACTATGGACTGGACTCTCACACTATTAACTAGATCCACTCGACGTCCATTGCACCGGTCGCCCATGGGGGTGGTCCCCTCCGAGGTTTGTCATTGTCATCCCATTAAGTTGAGTTTTTCTTTGCCCTGATGTGGGATCTGAACCGAGGATGTCGTTGTGGCTTTTGCAGCCTTTTGAGACACTTGTGATTTAGGGCTTCATAAATACACTTTGATTGATTGACTTATGCTAGTTGGGGGCTATTGAATCACAGGAGATGGACGCCGATTCCGTAGCTGGTACTGTTGCTGCTTGAGCAAGGCAGTGAACTTTCCTACTTTGACGCCATCCTTTTCACTGCTCCCCTAAACAAACAAGTACCAGTCCTTCGAAACAGGCTCGTTGGCGTTTGACGTGTCAGAATGTCGCTACGTTCAGGTTGTAGTCAAATCTGTAGGCGTGGGTTCAAAAACCACTTCTGACACATTTGTGCCGACAGTTTGTTCTAAGACGTGCCAAAACAGAAGCTGAGCACCAATTCTAGTCGACAGATGTTCACCCTGAACAACAGGACGTTCAAAGTGTCATTCACTGTTACTCCCCCCAAAAACTGATTTGCAGAGTTTTAATCCAAGCTAGGGACCACAGAAGAAAAAACTATTCTTTACTCCTTGAGCACCCTAAAACCCTAACACCCTAGACCAGGGGTCAGCAACCCGCGGCTCTAGAGCCACATGCGGCTCTTTAGTGGCGCCCTGGTGGCTCCATGGAGCTTTTTCAAAAATGTATGGAAATGGGGGGAAAAAATGGGGACAAACACGATACAAACCTTCCTAATTGTCCACTGTTTAATATTGTTGTGCTTCACTGATGAGAGTATTTGGTGAGCGCCGTTTTGTCCTACTAATTTCAGCGACCCTTGAACTCACCGTTGCGTGGTCTGTGACTCAACAGTTTGTTTACATGCATAACTTTCTCCGACGATGCCACAGAAAGACGTGTTTTACGTCACTCCTTCTTTGTCTCATTTTGTCCACCAAACGTTTTATACTGTGCTTGAATGCACAAAAGTGAGCTTTGTTGATGTTATCGTCTTGTTATGGGGTGCTAATCAGGAATATTTGGTCACTGCATGACTGCAAGCTAATCCATGCTAACATGCTATTTAGGCTAGCTGTATGTACATATTGCATCATTATGCCTCGTTGGTAGGTATATTTGATATCATTTAATTTCCTTTACTTATGTCCTCTGTGTATTTAGTTTATTTGTGTTTCATGACACATTATTTGTATGTAATATTGGCTACATTTCTGATTGTTGTTTGTGCGCCATGTTGTTCCAGACCACAGCAAACATTACCCAGCTTGCCAAAGATTGTAATAAATCCATCAGAAGAAGACGGCCTGCCGTTTCCTTAAACTTGGACACACACATCTATACCTTTGTCATTTCCAGGAGTTATCTCACCCTCTGAAAAGTTTTAATAACGTTTTCCAATGTTGTAAAAATGTGTAGAATAAATATTACATTTCAACATTTCTGTCAACGAAGATTTGCCTGCGACACATATTCATTTTGATAGTAGGTTAATATAGACACTTAGATCATGTGTTGCCATCATTATAACACTTAAATAAGTATTTTAATTTCTTGCGGCTCCAGACTGATTACTTTTTTGTATTTGTGGTTCAATATGGCTCTTTCAACATTTTGGGTTGCCGACCCCTGCCCTAGACTAACACCCTCCCCCCACCACATCCCACCTCCCCGGATTGTAATCAATCAAATGTAAATAATCAAATGTATATACTTGTTCTTATGCTTTCTGAACTCACTATGTTCTCTGCTCGCTGTACATATCCTACCAAGTCAGACCTACACTGTTTCTCTGATGATATAATTGTTGATGACTGAAGTGCTGATATCAACCAAACCTAATAAATCCATGTTGGAACCACATACCCTTTGGTGTAAAAATGTTAGGTGTCATGCTCAAAAGAACATCAACAGTTCAGAGTGTGAGCATGTTCTAAAACGTGTTTAGGACCTTTAGGGGCATATTTCAGACCCATTTGTTCACATCCAATTGCTGGGTTGCAATCACGTGACCGAGAGGCACTTCCGGGTTTCAGGCAATGGTCTAGAGCAGTGTTTTTCAACCACTGTTCCGCGCGTGAGATACAGTCTGGTGTGCCGTGGGAGATTATCTAATTTCACCTATTTGGGTTAAAAATATTTTTTGCAAACCAGGAATTATAGTCTGCAAATGATGTGTTGTTGTTGAGTGTCGGTACTGTCTAGAGCTCGGCAGAGTAACCATGTAATACTCTTCCATATCAGTAAGTGGCAGCAGGTAGCTAATTGCTTTGTAGATGTCGGAAACAGCGGGAGGCAGTGTGCAGGTAAAAAGGTGTCTAATGCTTAAACCAAAAATAAACAAAAGGTGAGTGCCGCTAAGAAAAGGCATTGAAGTTTAGGGAAGGCTATGCAGAACGAAACTAAGACTGAACTGGCTACAAAGTAAACAAAAAGCGAATGCTGGACGACAGCAAAGACTTACTGTGGAGCAAAGACGGCGTCCACAAAGTACATCCGAACATGACATGACAATCAATAATGTCCCCGCAAAGAAGGATAAAAACAAATGAAATATTATTGATTGCTAAAACAAAGTAGATGTTGGAAATATCGCTCAAAGGAAGACATGAAACTGCTACAGGAAAATACCAAAAAAAGAGAAAAAGCCACCAAAGAAGGAGCGCAGGACAAGAACTAAAACACTACACACAGTAACACACCACAAAACTCCAAATAAGTCACGGTGTGATGTGACAGGACATGACAGTACACCTACTTTGAGACAAGAGCTACATTGATGCATGCTTGGTTATGGTTTGAAATCATATCCAACAATTGCGACAACAACTTTTTACTGTCAACTGAGTTTCGTTTTTTAAAGATTTCTGTTGGTGGTGTGCCTCTGGATTTTTTCAACGCAAAAAATGTACCTTGGCTCAAAAAAGGTTGAAAAACACTGGTATAATTGTTAACGGTTTTTAGGGGGTCTCCATAGGGTTGTGAGCAAAGAGACACACTGCATAACTTCTACAAATGTACTCACTTTAAAATACAACTATCCAGTTTCTGGTGCGGGTTGAAGTTTAGGGAAGGCTATGCAGAACGAAACTAAGACTGAACTGGCTACAAAGTAAACAAAAAGCGAATGCTGGACGACAGCAAAGACTTACTGCGGAGCAACGACGGCGTCCACGATGTACATCCGAACATGACATGACAATCAACAATGTCCCCGCAAAGAAGGATAAAAACAAATGAAATATTATTGATTGCTAAAACAAAGTAGATGCTGGAAATATCGCTCAAAGGAAGACATGAAACTGCTACAGGAAAATACCAAAAAAAGAGAAAAAGCCACCAAAATAGGAGCGCAGGACAAGAACTAAAACACTACACACAGGAAAATATAAAAAAAAACTCCAAATAAATCAAGGTGTGATGTGACAGGTCGTGACAGTACACCTACTTTGAGACAAGAGCTATATTGATGCATAGTTGGTTATGTCAAGACTTGATCCTGGGTGTTTGCTTTTCCGGGATGCAACGGAAAGTTGGCTCGGGCGAGACGGGAATGTAAGTACATGATTTATTTAATTTTATCCAAAAAAAAGTACAAACGAAAAGCGCGCACAGTGGCGGAGAAACAACTTGGCTATGAAAACAAATACTTGCACAAAGGCAGAAACTATGAACAATTAAACAAAAACACTAACTGTGGTATTAATAAACAAAACTTACTTGGCATGGACAAAAGAAGCAGCATGAACGATGGACATGAAAAAAGTGTCAGGAATGTGCAGAGCATAAATGTGGGATGTCGTCAGAACGACAAACTGAAAACAATGAACTTAAATACTATGGACATGATTAGTGAAAGCAGGTGCGTGACTCAAAACGTGAAACAGGTGCGTGACGTGACAGGTGAAAACTAATGGTTGCTATGGTGACAAAACAAAACAAAAGTGCACAAAAAGTCCAAAAACAAAACCGAACATGACTAAAACAAAACATGATCACACAGACATGACAGGTTATGGTTTAAAGTCATATCCAACAACTGCGACGACGACTTTTTACTGTCAACTGAGTTTCGTGTTTTAATGATTTCTGCTGGTGGTGTGCCTCCGCATTTTTTCAACGCAAAAAATGTGCCTAGGCTCAAAAAGGTTGAAAAACATTGGTGTAGAGTCCCATTAGACTACAGTTTGTATACCTGAATCAGTGCAAATTTGGGCGTATTTTGAAAAGTTTTGAGGAAAATATATAAGCGATTATTAAAAAATATTTAAAATGGGATGGCGTTGATTTTATACACTCTTACAAAAACAATTTTTTAGAAAAATGTAAATCATTCATCATCATCAAGACGTTGCTGCTCGCTACGAATTCATTTCATTTGACACTGTCACGACTGGGACTGTGGCGTGGTTTGTTCTCCCGAGGTGCAAAAGATTTGGACCATACGTGGCGTGAAGGGGAGTACATGATTTATTTAAACACTATAACTACAAAAAAAAAGGATCAAACAAAAGGTGCGCACAGGGGCGGAAGTACAAAACTTGACTATAAACACAAAACTTGCACAAAGGCAGAAACTATGGACAACTAAACAAAACTTGCAAACTATGGCATGAATAAAGAAAACTTACTTGGATGAAAAAACGGCATGAAAAAGCGCAGCAAGGGTCTTAAGGGTGTGTGGAGAGTGTGCTGAAGCATACATGCGGGATGTCACCAGAAAGACAAACTGAAAACAATGAACTTAAATACTACAGACATGATTAATGAAAACAGGTGCGTGACTCAAAGCGTGAAACAGGTGCGTGACGTGACAGGTGAAAACTAATGGTTGCTATGGTGACAAAAACAAAAAGTGCACAAAAAGTCCAAAGACAAAACCGAACATGACTAAAACAAAACATGATCACACAGACATGACAGACACTCACAGTATTTGTCGAAGAAAAGATTGGACACACATGTCTTTACATCTGAGGGGCTCTACAAATATCTATCTAAGTAATGATCTACCCAGTGGCCTAGTGGTTAGAGTGTCCGCCCTGAGATCGGTAGGTTGTGAGTTCAAACCCTGGCTGAGTCATACCAAAGACTATAAAAATGGGAGCCATTACCTCCCTGCTTGGCACTCAGCATCAAGGGTTGGAATTGGGGGTTAAATCACCAAAAAATGATTCCCGGGCGCGACCACCGCTGCTGCCCATTGCTCCCCTCACCTCCCAGGGGGTGAACAAGGGTGATTGGTCAAATGCAGAGGACACATTTCACCACACCTAGTGTGTGTGTGACAATCATTGGTATTTTACTTTATTTATTTTCCACTCCATGCCTTCAGCTGTTGCTCAATTATTTTCCACTCCATGCCTTAAGCAAACTTTATTTTATAATAACTGTAGAGTAAACAACATATGTACATGAATTAATTAATAATTAACTAAATGAAGTGGAAGTGGAGTGGTAATTGATTTTTTTCTTGCGACCCCTAGTGGCCACAGAAATTCATTAAGTTAAGTTCATGACGCAGTAAATTGAATGATGCGGACACATTTGTTACTGGATATGCTTCTGCCTTGCAAGTAATACGCAACTATAGTTATTTGGTATTTGTTTATATTGACAAATGTGCTATTTTAGACTGCAATATTGTTGAAATAAGGACACTTATTACTTATGTCTAGCTTGTGTGCTATTGTGTGCTTAGCTGCTGTGTAACTGCCAGCCCCTTGTGGCTTATAGCCTACCGTATTTACCGTTTGTAAATGAGTTCTAGAAAATAAAAAGACCGACCTTGTGTGTTTATTGGAGGATATTTACAGTAGGGAAGGGATTCATATGGCCCCATTCCTGGGTGGATCTTGCGTGAGCGGAAGAAGGGAGTTAATCATTTTGGAGAAGGAGTCGTAAAATGTTCTCATTCTTAGGCTCCACCATAAACACGTGTCACGAACCAGGACAATTTATTGTACTGGAGCAGGGATGTCAAACTGGTTTTCATTGAGGGCCACATGGCAGTTATGTCTGCCATCAGAGGGCCGCTGGTAATAGCAAATAATGTATGAATTTGCCTCTGGATTTCATTATTAATTATATAAATATGTTTAAGTAGACTGTCGATTTTACAGTAGAAACTTTACGTTTACAAAATTTTACTGTAAAACAGTGTTTTTTGGGGGGGGGGGGGGTTTACAACATTTTACAGTAAATGGTAAAACAGTACCACTGATTTTTGGGAGGGTTTTACAGAAAAAGCTGGCGGCTTATTTGCCAGAATTTTAGTGTTAAATTGGTTTTTACAACATTATACTGTTAATGGGGAAACAGCATACTTGCCAACCTTGAGGCCTCCGATTTCGGGAGGTGGGGGGAATGGGGTGGGGGTGGGGGTGGTCGGGGTGGGACGGGGGCGTGGTTGGGGGCGTGGCTAAAAGGGGAGGAGTATATTTACAGCTAGAATTCACCAAGTCAAGTATTTCATAGATTATATATATATATATATATATATAAGAAATACTTGACGTTCAGTGAATTCTAGCTATATATATATATACGTATATATATATGTATTTTATTATATATATATATATATATATATATTTATTTTATTATATATATATATATGTATGTATATATATATATATATATATATATATATAGGTAAAAGCCAGTAAATTAGAATATTTTGAAAAACTTGATTTATTTCAGTAATTGCATTCAAAAGGTGTAACTTGTACATTATATTTATTCATTGCACACATACTGATGCATTCAAATGTTTATTTCATTTAATTTTGATGATTTGAAGTGGCAACAAATGAAAATCCAAAATTCCGTGTGTCACAAAATTAGAATATTACTTAAGGCTGATACAAAAAAGGGATTTTTAGAAATGTTAGCCAACTGAAAAGTATGAAAATGAAAAATATGAGCATGTACAATACTCAATACTTGGTTGGAGCTCCTTTTGCCTCAATTACTGCGTTAATGCGGCGTGGCATGGAGTCGATGAGTTTCTGGCACTGCTCAGGTGTTATGAGAGCCCAGGTTGCTCTGATAGTGGCCTTCAACTCTTCTGCGTTTTTGGGTCTGGTATTCTGCATCTTCCTTTTCACAATACCCCACAGATTTTCTATGAGGCTAAGGTCAGGGGAGTTGGCGGGCCAATTTAGAACAGAAATACCATGGTCCGTAAACCAGGCACGGGTAGATTTTGCGCTGTGTGCAGGCGCCAAGTCCTGTTGGAACTTGAAATCTCCATCTCCATAGAGCAGGTCAGCAGCAGGAAGCATGAAGTGCTCTAAAACTTGCTGGTAGACGGCTGCGTTGACCCTGGATCTCAGGAAACAGAGTGGACCGACACCAGCAGATGACATGGCACCCCAAACCATCACTGATGGTGGAAACTTTACACTAGACTTCAGGCAACGTGGATCCTGTGCCTCTCCTGTCTTCCTCCAGACTCTGGGACCTCGATTTCCAAAGGAAATACAAAATTTGCATGGTTGGGTGATGGTTTGGGGTGCCATGTCATCTGCTGGTGTCGGTCCACTCTGTTTCCTGAGATCCAATTCAATTTACAGTAATAAGCTGTAAAGAACGTCATTTTGATGGGTAGTGTTGCGTTGGACCAGTTGTTCCTCACAGGGAATTCAAGTTGCTGGTCACTCCCAAGCTCTTTTATGACATGTAAAGCTGAGTAGAAGAACCACCAGAGACAGAATAGGTATTTTGTAATTTTATTTCCAAAGCCTTTGGAAATAAACTTGAGACCAAATCCCGCTCACTCGCACAGCTAAATTGGTCTAACTTTTCATACGGCAAAACTTCTTCTTTTATCTCGTCTCTCTTGCCCCCACCCTCCTTGTCCCTTTCTCCACAGCTGGGCAAAGGGAAAGATAAGAGAAATAATTTATTACAACTCCCCCCTTTCTCCCAGCTCACTCCAGGTCTCTTTTGTTTATTATCTAAAGTCGGTTTTAGACGAGAAGCAGAGAAGATCTCCCCCTTGACATTCTCAAAAGTTGGCACACAGTATTTGCAGACAACCAAAAGATAAGAAATAAAGAACACTAGCTGTTTTGTAATATGACTATAGTTTAAAAGAAGTAACGCACAAATATGGATATATCTAATTATCTGCCTCCGTCAGTAGTTTGCTGTAAAGTTAAGTATTTTTATTTAGACAAAAACATGTTTGGAAAGTATGATAATATATGTTGCAATATTGGCTACTATTAAAGTTTAAAAAGGTGTGCAATTTCAAGCAGTACCTATATTTTCAAAATGAAAAAAAGTACATTGCATTTAGTGAGAACATATTAAGTACTTTATTGACACATATCATTTCCAGGTGTTTGCGGCCCAGATAAAATGATGTCGCGAGCCAGATCCGGCCCCCGGGCCTTGAGTTTGACACCTGTGTATTTAGAATAGAGTGCAAGGATATACTTGCCAACCCTCCCGGATTTTCCGGGAGACTCCCGAAATTCAGCGCCTCTCCCGAAAACCTCCCGGGACAAATTTTCTCCCGAAAATCTCCCGAAATTCAGGCGGAGCTAGAGGCCACGCCCCCTCCAGCTCCATGCGGACCTGAGTGACGTGTTGACAGCCTGTTCACAACATTGCGGTAAACAGCAATGTTGTGACACTTTTAAACAGGACAATACTGCCATCTACTGTACATGCATATGTGACCCACCCATAATGTGTCACATTTTTGTGTTGATTTATTTATTTTATTTTGTGGTTTGAATTCGTTTTTGGAGCTGTCATTCCACATTTATCAGTATTCACATTGGTCAGTAGGGGGCAGTAGGGCGTTTCTTCCCAATTGAATGCTATCACCTGCAGACCGGAAGTGTCTTGTCATTCTGATGAGAGCGACCAGTCTGTGAACAATTGAAACGTCCTGTGTGCTTTTTCCTCCTGTATAACAGGTTAGTTTTGGTGAATCAACTCACTGAATAATATCCATGTGATCTTTATAAGTTTAAGTACACATTCTGATGGTGGAGCCTAACTCTAAAGTGTTTGTGAGTTGTAGTTTGTATTTGTGAATGAATCCAGTGCACAGCTGCAGTAATCAATACAAAAAGGCGACGTGAGTACGCAATGTTTATATAGGAACTTCTGATCCTAATTCAGACTCCCATATTAGAGCACCCGTTTTCTTATTGATTTTATAATGTATATTTGTATAATGTGTGTGTTCTGAAATAGTGACAGAGAATAGAACAAGGATGGCCAATTCAACCCTTAACTCAACAATGAGTAGATGAGTGTTATGTGTGTGTAAATGTGTAAATAAATGAACACTGAAATTCAAGTATTTGTTTATATATATATATATATATGTGTAATAACATATATATATATATATATATATATAGAATTCACTGAAAGTCAAGTATTTCTTATATATATATATATATATATATATATATATATATATATATATATATATATATATATATATATATATCTTAACCACGTCCCCAACCACGCCCCCCACCCCCCACCTCCCGAAATCGGAGGTCTCAAGGTTGGCAAGTATGTGCAAGGATGTTAAAAATGTGTCCCATTTATTTTGGCCCTCGACATATTCTTCAAACCACAAAAAATATTAGACCATTACACAGAAAATAAAGAAATAGCTCGTGAAATGTTGCCGTAATAACTCGTGAGACAGCGGCCTCTGCTGGATTCACAGCTGCACGGCATCGAACCACTTTCTGTTTATGTTGCTATTAAAAAAGCCAAATCATTCACATTTTAAAGCAGAGAACGGAAACACTGTAAATGTAACAAACAAGTCATTTGTTTAAACATTGCTATAGAAACCAACTTCCTGTTGGCCACCTGACCCTGGTTTGACTCACCTGCGTGACCTCTTTCCTCAGGTTGACGATGCGGAACCAGTGGCCAAGGCGGGGGAAGTCCTCCAGCTCGGCGCATCGCTCCTCTAAGGCCACTTTGCACTTGCAGGACAGCTGGCGGCTGAAGTACTTGACCAGCTTCCCCTGGGACACAGAGACAGAACATATGTGGTCCGAGTCCTTTATTACGCTTTGGACAACATCAGCTGGAAAGGTTTTACCAATCTAACGTCTGACCTCAGCTGTCACGCTGCAAGCCACATTCGCCATTACAATAGTGTTTCCCTTTTTAAATGGAAACCAGCATTTAAAAATATTAATATTTTAAATAGCACAAATTTAATTTTTTCTAAGACCAAAAAATATGAAGAAATATATAAAGAAATTAAAGCTGCAAGCAGCGATGGACGGGACCGACTTTGAGGGCTCATAAAAGCCAAACCGGAGCAGTAATTAAAACTCTTTCATCAACTTTTAATCAGAAGGGTTCAATCTCTCTCCTGTGCTAATTTGAAGCCGACACGACAAACGCGCTCAGAGGAGATAATGTTTGAAAAAAGGTGACTGTTTTTACACAACTTTTGTTTTGAAGGGGGAATTGAAAACTACCTGCTGATTTTTGCTGGGGGTTGTCAGTGTATGAAATATAGGACTAAGTGAGACCTACATAGAGGTTTTTGTTTCATGTCTCTACGACAGGGGTGCTCATTACGTCGATCGCGATCTACCGGTCGATCTCGGAGGGTGTGTCAGTCGATCACCAGCCAGGCATTAAAAAAATAGTCCTAAAAATGAGCGATCATAAATCTTCACTATGACGTCACTTTCGTCACTTGATTGACATTCACGGCACCCGAGGGTCTTCTGAGATGACGCTGGCTGCTGCCAGCTCATCAAAATTACCGACTGGAAGGCGAGAAACACTTTATTTCAACAGACTCTGGCGCCGTACCTGTTGTCAAAACTCCAAAGACCGACTGCACAGTTGCACAATAAAAGCGCTTCTTCATCCTGCCTGCGCTAACAAAATAAGAGTCTCAGAAAGCTGGCGTGCACAAGCTAGCAAGCTACGGAGTTTGCCGACAATGTATTTCTTGTAAAGTGTATACAAAGGAGTACGGAAGCTGGACAAATAAGATGCCAAAAACCAACCACTTTCATGTGGTATTGGACAGAAAGGAGGACTTTTTTTCTCCTCCATTCGAAAATGCTGACGTTATCATCACCACCGTCTGATTCCAATCAATGCAAGTCATCACAATCAGGTAATACACCAACTTATATTCTTGTCTTCATGAAAGAAAGGAATCTATATGTGTTAAACATGCTTGTATTATCTTTAACCACCTTTAACTTGTTAACAATATTAACTATATATGTTAAACATGCTTTTATTATCTTTAACCACCTTTAAGTTGTTAACAATATTAACTATATGTGTTAAACATGCTTGTATTATCTTTAACCACCTTTAAGTTGTTAACAATATTAACTATATGTGTTAAACATGCTTGTTTTATCTTTAACCACCTTTAAGTTGTTAACAATATTGACTATTTGTGTTAAACATGCTTGTATTATTTTTAATCACCTTTAACTTGTTAACAATATTAACTATATGTGTTAAACATGCTTGCATTATCTTTAAACACCTTTAACTTGTGAACAATATTAACTATATGTATTAAACATACTTGTATTATCATTAAACACCTTTAATGTATTAACAATATTAACTATATGTGTTAAACATGCTTGCATTATCATTAAACACCTTTAACTTGTTAACAAAAACATATATTTCATAAATAAGTAAATATAAATGATATATATGAATGAGGTAGATCCCCACGACTTGATCAATTGAAAAGTAGCTCGCCTGCAGAAAAAGTGTGAGCACCCCTGCTCTACGACATTCCTACTGGGAGTTACAGGCAAGTTTTATCTGTGTTTTCTTCCTAGGGGGCGCTAGAGCGCAATTTTGAGTTTTGGGGTTTGGTTTTTTTGATTAGATCGCAATTTTCGCCAGTCCTGATGTGTGTGTCCAATTTGGTGAGTTTTGAAACATGTTAAGGGGGTCAAATTACAGCTCAAATTACAGAGGTGGCGGTATAATAATAAAACGCTAGAAATACAATCGGGTCCTCTGTCCCAAAGGGACTCGGTCCCTAAAAATATAACGGTTAGAGGTTATATTTTATTTATAGAGGTTAAAATATGGAAAAAAAATACTACCACAGAACTTTCCTCCAGACGGTCTTATCTTTGTACAATTGTATTGGGACTAGGGCTGCAGCTAACGATTATTTTTCTATCGATTAATCTATAGATAATTTTTTCGATTAATCGGTTAATCTATAGATTATTTTTTCGATTAATCTATAGATTATTTTTCCTTTTACCGATTTTTTTTTTTTATTTAAAATGAAGAGGAAAAAATAAATGTAGGCCAGTTTTTTCAAAAGGCATGGCTTTTATTTACAAAAAAAAAAGTATGGCCACTCAGTCAACATTGACAACAACATGACAAAATATTCTGTAACAATGTAAACATTTAAAACTTTTAACATTTAACAAAATTAAAAGTAGCTTATTTGCTTTTTAATGTGCAAATATAAAAGTAAACATCCAGTGCAAATCTTAATATTCTGGAATAGTATAAGCATTTCAAAAGTAAAAGTATTGCTTATTTTGCTTTAAAATGTGCAAAAATAAAGATAAACATCCAATACAAAAAAAGTGCAAAACGGAAATATTCTGTAACAAGTGTAAACATTTCAACAAAAGTAAAAGTATTGCTTATTTGCTAAAATGTGCAAAAATAAAGCTAAACATCCAAAAAGGTGTACAGTGTAAACATTTCAACAAAAGTAAAAGTATTGCTTATTTTGCTTAATAACACAACAATGATAGTATGATTAAAGTGAAAGTTAATTGTTGGTTTGTACATAGTATATGTAACTGTTAATGTTGTAAAAGGTATTTGCACAACTAATTAACGTTAGCGTTTGTGACACGTCTTGTGCCGTGGGGTTCTTTCAGGACCGACAGACTGAACGCCAGACGGCTTTGCCAGGTTTACAATCTTTTAATTTTACACAAAGTCTTTTCTCTTCCAACTGCGCGGATCGCGCACCTGGGCACGATTGCGGCGTCGCTCCCGGCGCGCCCCGCCTCGCCGCTCGCTCGCCGCCGCCGCCTCTCCACAGCGTTAAAGAGGAGCGCGTCTTTGTAAACACTGAACAGGCACGCCAAACGCGCCTCTCAGAGCGAAACGGTGCTTTAGTTTATGAATTTACAACGCAGATACAAATGACACATTCATGTTTTTGTGTAATAATGACAACGTATACGCACGTGGACGATTGACTTGTTGATGGTGATGGCAAGAACGCTGTCGGGGGTTTTCTTTTCAAATGTTCGTTCATAGCCGTTGTGCTGCTATGATAGGCCATTTCCGCTCGACACAGTGTGCATACAACAACATTATTAGGCCGTTTATTGAAATACTCCCACACTTTTGACGACTTTTGGCGTGCTTTTTCCCCCTCGCTCGCATCGTCTGCTTTGCGCTCCGCCATGACAGTAAAGTAGAGTGACGTAAATATGCGACGCGCCGACGCACAAAAACGGCGTCGACGTATTTACGTAACCGATGACGTCGACTACGTCGACGCGTCGTTTCAGCCTTAATTGGGACACCCCTATTAAATACATTAAATAAAAATACTTAATAATGTTATATAATATTTATAGAACCATTTATTATGTAGCTAATAATTAAAAAAAGAGTTCTGCCCTTACCAAGACATTGTTATTTTTAAGTGACGGTTAAGTTACCACCTAATAAACATTGTTGATTATATCATTCATCCTTTTTATTCAATTCATGGTTAAATGAATACGACTTTGATATGAACATTTTTCATTTCCAAAAGGATTAAACAGTGGGTATGGCTTTTGCACGGGGTACCACCGCATTGCGCAGGTGTGCATAATGTTGTGGTTAGTGCAGACGTGATGTATTCTTGTAACCTGTTGCTAAAATAAGGCACAGTGTGAGACACCACATTCGGAAAAAAAAAAAAAAAAAAAAAAAAAGTCCCGGATGATTGATGTGGTTTTAAAAAGCAGCAAATGTTCGCCTGCAAACTGACTGCCGGCTCACTCTACATCAGGGTGACTAAAGTAGAAAGTAGTGGAGGAGGGAGCACCTCAGCAGCTGCCCACAAGGTGTGTTGTAACACACTTACCCATACACACACACACACACACACACACACACACACACACAGTCCCATGCATGTCTAATGAGTCTTTAAGGTCACGCACAAGCGAAGCTTGAGGGCGGATGGACGAAACTGAAATGTGGTTGATGAAAACACAGGAAAGCATGACACAAAACCAAAACGGTCATAACGGATCATGGCAGACACGTTGTTTAGTGATAGTAGTTGAGATTTCAGAGAAATAAAAGTATCTCTCTTTCTCTAGACAAGCAAATTTTATTTTCACTCGTATACAAAACATTCTAACTTGGATTGTTTCCCTGGCTTGGAGACTCTCCTGAAGGACAGTGCAGTGAAGACACAACAAACTCCCTTCTTGTCTCTCATGGACACACACCTGTTGTTGTTGTTGACTTTGGACTAGCGACTGCACTACATCAAGGCCGCGGAACACAGACACACTGCAGGGGTGATGAAAGGATGGTCAGTGTATGAGAGCTGCGGCCTGCCACCATGACCCCGCACTCCCTTCCCTCTGTTGCTAGATATCTCGAGATGTATGTTGTAATATGTATATGTGCTTTGCTATGCACGTTTTTTCCCACTCCAGACTGGGCCCCCTTAGGAGCCCAGTCTAGATTGTATTTTTTACTCATCCTTCCCCAGCATTTTACCGTTTTCCCATCTTTTACGGGGCGCCTTGTGGCGACCATCAGCGTTCCTGTTCTGTAACCCTGTACACTGTTTGTTTGTCTAATCTTGTGCTGAAAACAAAGTTTCGTTGTACTGGTGCAATGACAATAAAGACCCATCCTATCCTATCCTCTCTTTCTCATCCTCTTTATCCACAAACATACAAACCCCAAAACTAGTGAGGTTGGCACGTTGTGTAAATGGTTAATAAAAACAGAATACAATGATTTGCAAATCCTTTTCAACTTATATTCAATTGAATAGACTGCTGAGATAAGATAATTAATGTTTGAACTGGAATACTTTGTTATCATTTGGAAAATCCCACAGGTGGACAGGCAAATTGGGAACAGGTGGGTGCCATGATTGGGTATAAAAGCAGCTTCCATGAAATGCTCAGTCATTCACAGACAAGGATGGGGCGAGGGTCACCACTTTGTGAACAAATTGTCGAACGGTTACCAAAATTAAATGGTCAAATCAGTGTCAGAACCCAACTGTGGAGGGGGGGAGTGAGCAAAGGTCACCGCCTCTGTCCATGGTGCTGAAGACAGAGCACCATCAGACGGCATACTTGCCAACCTTGAGACCTTCGAATTCGGGAGATTGGGTGGGGTTGAGGTGTGGGGGGTTGGGGGGTTGGGGGGTTGGGGGGGTTTGGTGGTAGCGGGGGTGTATATTGTAGCCCGGAAGAGTTAGGGATGCAAGGGATTCTGGGTATTTGTTCTGTTGTGTTTATGTTGTGTTACGGTGCGGATGTTCTCCCGAAATGTGTTTGTCATTCTTGTTTGGTGTGGGTTCACAGTGTGGCGCATATTTGTAACAGTGTTAAAGTTGTTTACCTGTATGGATGTTGATCAAGTAAGTATTGCAGTCACTTTCGTGGGTATGCAGAAGCCGCATACAACATGCGGCTGGGCCGGCACGCTGTTTGTAGGTTAAAAAAGCGGACGCGTCGACAGGTTGTAGAGGACGCTAAAGGCAGTGTCATCATGGCACGCCCTTAATATTGTTGTCCGGGTGAAAATCGGGAGTAATTCGGGAGAATGGTTGCCCTGGGAGATTTTCGGGGGGGGCACTGACATTCGGGAGTCTCCCGGAAAAATCGGGAGGGTTGGCAAGTATGTCAGACGGGGGCGTGGCAGAGCTGACGGCGAGACACAGCTGGCAGGTGAATAGATTTCCCAGGTGGTACGAGTTGTCTAACCACCTGTTGTCTTTAACAGTAGTGGTCGGGAACAGCAGGAGGAGGAGGATTGGAGGGTTGGAGAGGAAGACGACAGACTGAAAAGTCCAGACAGCAAAATATATTGATGGTTAATAAACCTTGTTCAACTCTGAACGGCAGACTCCGGTGGAAGTGTGTGTGATCAGCGGCACCCGCTAGGACGCAACTTCCACACCAACATTGATTAAAAGTCATCAAAGAGCATGTTGTTTCAACTTTAGGTTTGAGTTGGTAGAGTGGCCGTGCCAGCAATCGGAGGGTTGCTGGTTACTGGGGTTCAATCCCCACCTTCTACCATCCTAGTCACGTCCGTTGTGTCCTTGGGCAAGACACTTCACCCCTTGCTCCTGATGGCTGCTGATTAGCGCCTTGCATGGCAGCTCCCGCCATCAGTGTGTGAATGTGTGTGTGAATGGGTGAATGTGGAAATACTGTCAAAGCGCTTTGAGTACCTTGAAGGTAGAAAAGCGCTATACAAGTATAACCCATTTATCATTTAAAAGAGTTAGGGATGCATGGGATTCTGGGTATTTGTTCTGTTGTGTTTATGTTGTGTTTTGATGCGGATGTTCTCCCGAAATGTGTTTGTCATTCTTGTTTGGTGTGGGTTCACAGTGTGGCGCATATTTGTAACAGTGTTAAAGTTGTTTATACGGCCACCCTCAGTGTGACCTGTATGGATGTTGATCAAGTTTGTCTTGCAGTCACTTTTGTGTGTATGCAGAAGCTGCATACAACATGCGGCTGGGCCGGCACGCTGTTTGTAGGTTGAAAAAGCGGACGCGTCGGCAGGTTGTTGAGGATGCTAAAGGCAGTGTCATCATGGCACGCCCTTAATATTGTTGTCCGGGTGAAAATCGGGAGAAATTCGGGAGAATGGTTGCCCTGGGAGATTTTCGGGAGGGGCACTGACATTCGGGAGTCTCCCGGAAAAATCGGGAGGGTTGGCAAGTATGTCAGACGGGGGCGTGGCAGAGCTGACGGCGAGACACAGCTGGCAGGTGAATAGATTTCCCAGGTGGTACGAGTTGTCTAACCACCTGTTGTCTTTAACAGTAGTGGTCGGGAACAGCAGGAGGAGGAGGATTGGAGGGTTGGAGAGGAAGATGACAGACTGAAAAGTCCAGACAGCAAAATATATTGATGGTTAATAAACCTTGTTCAACTCTGAACGGCAGACTCCGGTGGAAGTGTGTGATCAGCGGCACTCGCTAGGACGCAACTTCCACACCAACATTGATTAAAAGTCATCAAAGAGCATGTTGTTTCAACTTTAGGTTTGAGTTGGTAGAGTGGCCGTGCCAGCAATCGGAGGGTTGCTGGTTACTGGGGTTCAATCCCCACCTTCTACCATCCTAGTGACGTCCGTTGTGTCCTTGGGCAAGACACTTCACCCCTTGCTCCTGATGGCTGCTGATTAGCGCCTTGCATGGCAGCTCCCGCCATCAGTGTGTGAATGTGTGTGTGAATGGGTGAATGTGGAAATACTGTCAAAGCGCTTTGAGTACCTTGAAGGTAGAAAAGCGCTATACAAGTATAACCCATTTATCATTTAAAAGAGTTAGGGATGCATGGGATTCTGGGTATTTGTTCTGTTGTGTTTATGTTGTGTTTTGATGCGGATGTTCTCCCGAAATGTGTTTGTCATTCTTGTTTGGTGTGGGTTCACAGTGTGGCGCATATTTGTAACAGTGTTAAAGTTGTTTATACGGCCACCCTCAGTGTGACCTGTATGGATGGATGGTACGAGTTGTCTAACCACCTGTTGTCTTTAACAGTAGCGGCCGGGAACAGCAGGAGGAGGAGGATTGGAGGGTTGGAGAGGAAGACGACAGACTGAAAAGTCCAGACAGCAAAATATATTGATGTTGAACCTGAAAAAAATTTTCAAGGTACATTTTTTTTTTCAAGGTTAAAAATGATTTTGAAGGTAAAAAACGATTTTCAAGGTAAAAAAAATTTTCAAGGTAAAAAAAATGATTACGGTAAAAAAAAATTTTCAAGGTAAAATTTTGTTTTCAAGGTTAAAAGTGATTTTCAAGGTAAAACATGATTTTCAAGGGGAAAAAAAATTTCAAGGTAACATTTTTTTTTCAAGGTAAAAAATGATTTTCAAGGTAAAAAATGATTTTCTAGGTAAAAAAAATTGTTCAACTCTGAACGGCAGACTCCGGTGAAAGTGTGTGATCAGCGGCACTCGCTAGGACGCAACTTCCCCACCAACATTGATCAAAAGTCATCAAAGAGCATGTTGTTTCAACTTTAGGTTTGAGTTGCTCAACGTCAGGACCTAATTCAACACGTTCTCAGCGTTGTTTTAATGTCTTGTGTCTGCTGGGACATGACTCGGTTTTACCAATCCAACGAGTTACGTTTGACTAAATTTACCTTATCAAAGAGAGCCTGGCAGTCACATGACCGCACTCAAAATACACACTGGAAAAAAAGTGAAATGACGTCTGACCAGGCAGCACAACTCTTCAATGTTTACTTACAAACTTGGAAAAAGAACATTCATATAATGCGCTGTCATCTGTGTCAGTGGAAACGTGCACATTTTTGCCCAGAAGAATTTCACTTCCAACTAAAGAAAACATGTTGCAGTAAGTTGTAGATCAGACCTGGGCAAATTAAAGCCCGTTAAGGTTTTCCATCTGTCCTGCCGGACATTCCCAAATAATTTTTTTAGATCTTTAAGATTAAAACTGTAGCTGCCATTATGATGTGCAGTGATGTTTTCAAATGACCGTAAGTCTTGAACTATTCAAAGTATTTCAATGGTTGGAATCTGCACTTTTGCATGATATACTAGTTACTATGGTAATCTAATTAGTTACTATAGTAATCTAAGTCACGGCAGCTCAGACGAGGCACCAAGCAGAAGGAGATTTTTACAGCAAAGTTCTAAAGCTTAGTGATATATCAAATATATCAGATTGTAGGTAGGGTTTTTTTATTACCCTTCACGTTTATATTTTGCTGTGTTTGTTGCATTTTTGTCGCGTTTTTCTTGATTGTAAAATATGTCGATGGAGAGGGGGTGTGACGTTCATATGTTGTCAATATTCAGTGTTTTATCCTTCATAGTCATACTTGCCAACCTTGAGACCTCCGATTTCGGGAGGTGGGGGGTGGGGGGGTGTGGTGGGGTTGGGGCGGTGGCGTGGTTGGGGGCGTGGTTGGGGGCGTGGCTAAGAGGGGAGGAGTATATTTACAGCTAGAATTCACCAAGTCAAGTATTTCATATATATATATATATATATATATAAGAAATACTTGACTTTCAGTGAATTCTAGCTATATATATAATTATTTTATTATATATATATATATATATATATATATATATATATATATATATATCCATCCATCCATTTTCTACCGCTTAATCCCTTCGGGGTCGCGGGGGGTGCTGGAGCCTATCTCAGCTATAATCGGGCGGAAGGCAGAGTACACCCTGGACAAGTCGCCACCTCATCACAGGGCCAACACAGATAGACAGACAACATTCACACTCACATTCACATATATATATATATATATATATATATATATATATATATATATATATATATATATATATATATATATATATATATATATATATATATATATATATATTTATGAATAAAATAAATACTTGAATTTCAGTGTTCATTTATTTACACATATACACACACATAACACTCATCTACTCATTGTTGAGTTAAGGGTTGAATTGTCCATCCTTGTTCTATTCTCTGTCACTATTTTTCTAACCATGCTGAACACCCTTTCGCAGGTACCCAGAAAGGTTTCGAGTACCACCAAAAAAACTGAATCTATGAAGACAGTATAAAAATCTGTGTTAAAGGTGTACAAATACTGTTTGTATAATAAGCATGTTATTGTTTACAAATGAGGGTTAAGAGTTCAATACTAAAAAAAAAAAAAAAAAGAATGTGGCTTAAGTACAGTTTTTTAATTGAGCTGCTGCATTTTTTGGTTGGGTTGTTTATTTATTTTGAGGAACTTCTCCATTTCTAAAAGGGGAGGAATTTTATAGAGTGATCTATGTTTGTCTGTTGCCATCTCCTGGTGAATGTTGGCTATAGCGTACTGGGGTTACTTTTTGGTTGACCAACGATTTACGTGGTGTTGCGCACCTGACGTCAAGTGTGTGAGTCTGTTCTGAAGTCTACAGTAAAGAGAAGTACTTCATCACCTCGCCTGGTTATTGCCTCCAACTCAATATATTACAACAACATTGCTGTTTACGGCAGACGAACTGCTTTACGGTAGAATAAAACGTGACTGCTGTTGTTGTGTGTTGTTACCGCGCTGGGAGGACGTTAATGAAACTGCCTAACAATAAACCCACATAAGAAACCAAGAACTAGCCCTCCATCATTCTAGGTTATAACGTGTTTGGGCAGGCACACTGTTTATACTGTGGGAAAGCGGACATGAATACAGGCTGTTGACACGTCACTCAGGTCCGCATGGAGCTGGAGGGGGCGTGGCTTCCAGCTCCGCCTGAATTTCGGGAGATTTTCGGGAGAAAATTTGTCCCGGGAGGTTTTCGGGAGAGGCGCTGAATTTCGGGAGTCTCCCGGAAAATCCGGGAGGGTTGGCAAGCATGTTCATAGTTAATATTGTAAATCCCACATTCTTTATTTTCATGTACATTCTGGGTGTCTCATTCAGTAAAAAAATTAAAAATTCCATTCCGTTTTTAAAGGCGGTCTGTCGTAACGTTTTTAGCATTCAATCAGACATTATTGTGAGGTTTTGTATTAGTGTTCCTAAAAATAGACAACATTTTTTTCTCTAAATTTGGCCCCCTTAGTCAAAATAATTGCCCATCTACAACAGGTTTTGTTGCACACACACAGGGCCGGCCCGTGGCATAGGCCGTATAGGCAAACGCTAAGGGCGCCGTCCATCAGGGGGCGCTACGCCAGTGCCACAAATGTTGGAGAAAAAAAAAGAAGAAAAAAAAGTTGGTACTATTATTTCTAAATACAAAAAATAATCCCACGTTAATTAAAATGCAAAGTAAAGCCTATTTATTAGAAATATTATTTGTTACAACATTACGCCACCCCCCCCGTCCCCTCGCACGGTGCGCCCCCTCCCTTCCCGTATCACGACTCTTTTTGGACGTCACCACATCAAAAAATCAACACAAGATGTCAAAACGGCCAAAACTGTCAGGTGCCCAGGGAAGAAAAAAGAGAAAAGAAGAGGAGGAGAAACGAGAAAAGACAGAGGTAGCAGGTAGGTAACGTTAGCCTACATGAAATTATTTGTCTGTTACAGAATGTGATAGTAACCTGGCTTTTTAGCATTAAGCTAATGTTACATGATTCGGCAATTGCTAATCAATAAATAGCTAGTTCTGTTTTAACGTCGGGTTAATATTGTGGAGGGGGCTAAATTGTTATGGAAAATAAGAATGTAACGTTAGGTAATTACAATACTCCCACCTTACATTCCTCAGGGACATTTGTATTAGATCTTTTAAGCAGGTGTTTTTTGTTTACATTGTTATTGCCTTCTGGTTAGCTAATGTTTGCCCTGCAGGTAATAGTCACTTTTCCACCCCTTTATATATTAGGTATAGTTGTAAGTAAAAAAAAAAAAGGTCAAAGACAAAGCTATTCAGTTTCTTGTGAGTATATACACTTCACTGCCGATGTGGGGGGGCGCCACCTAAAATCTTGCCTAGGGCGCCAGATTGGTTAGGGCCGGGCCTGCACACACACACACACACACTACGTTTGTAGTCTAAGTACTATTAAAAAATAGTTTCTAAACAAAGCCAAAGTTACTCACCAGTTAATCATTACTTGAGTATTTTTTTTCACTAATTGCTTACTTCTACACAAGTACTTATTTGGATTACTACTTTTTACTTGTACTTGCATGGTACAACTCCAAAGTAACTTGAGTACAATTTCTGGCTCCATTTGACCCACCTGTGGTCGTAACAAGGTTTCTGTAGGTGAACTTGTGGAAGGATCGTTACCTTTGCCAGAAGAAGCAGTGAATAAGGCTTCCTGCCCAAAAACGGTTTCAAACTACATCTTTTATGTTCCTATATCCGACCAAAATGATATATAAATAGGAGTTTCTAAACCTGCTTACATCTATGTCAGGGGTGTCTAAACGTTTTCCACTGAGGGCTGCACACTATAAAATTTAAGCATGCAGGGGGAAAATTTTCAAAACCAATACAATACAAAAAAAAAAAAGTTTAACCTTTATGGCTCCTCTCAAGTTTGGTCCGAGGGCCGGAAGAGTCTCAGTCATAAAATTAGTAAAAATGAGTCATGTGTTATTTTTTTTTAAATTATTATTCAGCGCTTAATTCTCTTGATCAACTTCAGGTTTATGTGTTAAAATAAAGTACAACAAATATTGTATGCCCTTTTTGTCAAAGAAAACCCTTTTTTATGGCAAAAACACAAAATATGCAACATTTTTTCCTCAAAAAATGTCAAAGTGGATTAGTTAATGTGACGTATTTGGAGCCTTAAATATGTCAATAATGTGTCAATAATGCAATAATAAGCCAATAATTAATTATTTTTAATTAATTACTATTTTTCGAGTTTTGACACAAAAAAAAATCCCACCAAAATTATTGGGGATCCAAAAGGACCCCACTCATAAAATTGTTAAAAACAATTTTTTTTTACTATTTATTTTATTTTTTTACTTTCAACATTTAAGTTTCCAGACCACTGGATCAGGCCCGCGAACAAGTTTTATTCGGCCCGAGAGATGAGTCTGCTGAGTATAAAAAATGAGCTGATATTTTGGAATTAAATAAATTGCTGTTCTAAATGTGTCCACCAGATGTCCCAATAGCAATTCTTTGTATCCCCTACAGCAGGGGTCGGCAACCCAACATGTTGAAAGAGCCATATTGGACCAAAAATACAAAAAACAAATCTGTTTGGAGCCGCAAAAAGTAAAAGGACTTATGTAAGTGTTATAATGAAGGCAACACATTAAGTAAGTGTCTCAGAGGGTGAGATAACTCCTGGAAATTACTGGGTTAAAACTACCAAATGTATAGATGTGTGTGTCTAAGTTAAAGGAAAAGACAGGTTGTCTTCTTCTAATAGATTTATTACAATATTTGCAAGCTGGATAATGTTTCCTGTGGTCTGGAACAACATGATAAACTTTGCTGTGGTCTGGAACAACATGACAGACAATCAGAAATGCAGCCAATATGACATACAGAAAATGTGTCATGAGACATGCAAATATAAATTAAATACACAGAGGACATAAGTAAAGGAAATTTAAATGAGCTCAAATATAGCAACAAACGATGCAATATGTACACAGAGCTAGCCTGAATAGCATGTTAGCATGGATTATTAGCACTCCACACAAGTCAGTAACATCAACAAAGCTCACCTTTGTGCATTCACGCACAACATAAAAAGTTTGGTGGACAAAATTAGACAAAGAGGGAGTGGCATAAAACACGTCTTTCTGTGGCAGCGTATGTAAACAAACTACGGTGCGTTCAAGGGCCAACAAAATTAGTAGGACAAAACGGCGCTGGCCAAATACTGTCATCAGTGAAGCATGTTTAATATAAACAGTGGGATTTCCAACAATTAGGAAGATTTGCGTCATGTTTGTTCTCCTACAGAAACAAGTTGAAAAACTTATTGGGGTGTTACCATTTAGTGGTCAATTGTACGGAATATGTACTGTACTGTACAATCTACTAATACACGTTTCAATCAATCAATCAAACATTATCAAAACAACAAATATATGTTTCCCTCTATCTTTTTCTATTTTTGAAAGAGCTCCAGGGAGCCACTAGGGCGGTGCTAAAGAGCCGCATGTGGCTCAAGACCCGCGGGTTGCTGACCCCTGCTCTAACCACTAGGCCACTGAGTAGGTTGTGAGTATATAGTATTTTTTGTTTTTACTCAGAGGGTGAGATAACTCCTGGAAATTACTGGTTCAAAACTACCAAATGTATAGATGTGTGTGTCTAAGTTAAAGGAAAGGACAGGTTGTCTTCTTCTAATAGATTTATTACAATATTTGCAAGCTGGGTAATGTTTCCTGTGGTCTGGAACAACATGATAAACTTTGCTGTGGTCTGGAACAACATGACAGACAATCAGAAATGCAGCCAATATGACATACAGAAAATGTGTCATGAGACATGCAAATATAAATTAAATACACAGAGGACATAAGTAAAGGAAATTTAAATGAGCTCAAATATAGCAACAAACGATGCAATATGTACACAGAGCTAGCCTGAATAGCATCTTAGCATGGATTATTAGCACTCCACACAAGTCAATAACATCAACAAAGCTCACCTTTGTGCATTCACGCACAACATAAAAAGTTTGGTGGACAAAATTAGACAAAGAGGGAGTGGCATAAAACACGTCTTTCTGTGGCAGCGTATGTAAACAAACTACGGTGCGTTCAAGGGCCAACAAAATTAGTAGGACAAAACGGCGCTGGCCAAATACTGTCGTCAGTGAAGCATGTTTAATATAAACAGTGGGATTTCTAACAATTAGGAAGATTTGCGTCATGTTTGTTCTCCTACAGAAACAAGTTGAAAAACTTACTGGGGTGTTACCATTTAGTGGTCAATTGTACGGAATATGTACTGTACTGTGCAATCTACTAATACACGTTTCAATCAATCAATCAAACATTATCAAAACAACAAATATATGTTTCCCTCTATCTTTTTCTATTTTTGAAAGAGCTCCAGGGAGCCACTAGGGCGGTGCTAAAGAGCCGCATGTGGATCAAGAGCCGCGGGTTGCTGACCCCTGCTCTAACCACTAGGCCACTGAGTAGGTTGTGAGTATATAGTATTTTTTGTTTTTACTCAGAGGGTGAGATAACTCCTGGAAATTACTGGTTTAAAACTACCAAATGTATAGATGTGTGTGTCTAAGTTAAAGGAAAGGACAGGTTGTCTTCTTCTAATAGATTTATTACAATATTTGCAAGCTGGGTAATGTTTCCTGTGGTCTGGAACAACATGATAAACTTTGCTGTGGTCTGGAACAACATGACAGACAATCAGAAATGCAGCCAATATGACATACAGAAAATGTGTCATGAGACATGCAAATATAAATTAAATACACAGAGGACATAAGTAAAGGAAATTTAAATGAGCTCAAATATAGCAACAAACGATGCAATATGTACACAGAGCTAGCCTGAATAGCATGTTAGCATGGATTATTAGCACTCCACACAAGTCAGTAACATCAACAAAGCTCACCTTTGTGCATTCACGCACAACATAAAAAGTTTGGTGGACAAAATTAGACAAAGAGGGAGTGGCATAAAACACGTCTTTCTGTGGCAGCGTATGTAAACAAACTACGGTGCGTTCAAGGGCCAACAAAATTAGCAGGACAAAACGGCGCTGGCCAAATACTGTCGCCAGTGAAGCATGTTTAATATAAACAGTGGGATTTCTAACAATTAGGAAGATTTGCGTCATGTTTGTTCTCCTACAGAAACGTGGAACCCGACTTAAACTAGTTGAAAACTTTATTGGGGTGTTACCATTTAGTGGTCAATTGTACGGAATATGTACTGTACTGTGCAATCTACTAATACAAGTTTCAATCAATCAATCAAACATTATCAAAACAACAAATATATGTTTCCCTCTATCTTTTTCTATTTTTGAAAAAGCTCCAGGGAGCCACTAGGGCGGTGCTAAAGAGCCGCATGTGGCTCAAGAGCCGCGGGTTGCTGACCCCTGCTCTAACCACTAGGTCACTGAGTAGGTTGTGAGTATATAGTATTTTTTGTTTTTACTCAGAGGGTGAGATAACTCCTGGAAATTACTGGTTCAAAACTACCAAATGTATAGATGTGTGTGTCTAAGTTAAAGGAAAGGACAGGTTGTCTTCTTCTAATAGATTTATTACAATATTTGCAAGCTGGGTAATGTTTCCTGTGGTCTGGAACAACATGATAAACTTTGCTGTGGTCTGGAACAACATGACAGACAATCAGAAATGCAGCCAATATGACATACAGAAAATGTGTCACGAGACATGCAAATATAAATTAAATACACAGAGGACATAAGTAAAGGAAATTTAAATGAGCTCAAATATAGCAACAAACGATGCAATATGTACACAGAGCTAGCCTGAAGAGCATGTTAGCATGGATTATTAGCACTCCACACAAGTCAGTAACATCAACAAAGCTCACCTTTGTGCATTCACGCACAACATAAAAAGTTTGGTGGACAAAATTAGACAAAGAGGGAGTGGCATAAAACACGTCTTTCTGTGGCAGCGTATGTAAACAAACTACGGTGCGTTCAAGGGCCAACAAAATTAGTAGGACAAAACGGCGCTGGCCAAATACTGTCGCCAGTGAAGCATGTTTAATATAAACAGTGGGATTTCTAACAATTAGGAAGATTTGCGTCATGTTTGTTCTCCTACAGAAACGTGGAACCCGACTTAAACAAGTTGAAAAACTTTATTGGGGTGTTACCATTTAGTGGTCAATTGTACGGAATATGTACTGTACTGTGCAATCTACTAATAAAAGTTTCAATCAATCAATCAAACATTATCAAAACAACAAATATATGTTTCCCTCTATCTTTTTCTATTTTTGAAAAAGCTCCAGGGAGCCACTAGGGCGGTGCTAAAGAGCCGCATGTGGCTCAAGAGCCGCGGGTTGCTGACCCCTGCTCTAACCACTAGGCCACTGAGTAGGTTGTGAGTATATAGTATTTTTTGTTTTTACTCAGAGGGTGAGATAATTCCTGGAAATTACTGGTTTAAAACTACCAAATGTATAGATGTGTGTGTCTAAGTTAAAGGAAAGGACAGGTTGTCTTCTTCTAATAGATCTATTACAATATTTGCAAGCTGGGTAATGTTTCCTGTGGTCTGGAACAACATGATAAACGTTGCTGTGGTCTGGAACAACATGACAGACAATCAGAAATGTGTCATGAGACATGCAAATATAAATTAAATACACAGAGGACATAAGTAAAGGAAATTTAAAGGAGCTCAAATATAGCAACAAACGATGCAATATGTACAAAGAGCTAGCCTGAATAGCATCTTAGCATGGATTATTAGCACTCCACACAAGTCAATAACATCAACAAAGCTCACCTTTGTGCATGCACGCACAACATAAAAAGTTTGGTGGACAAAATTAGACAAAGAGGGAGTGGCATAAAACACGTCTTTCTGTGGCGGCGGCGGAGAAAGTTGTATGTAAGCAAACTAGGGTGCGTTCAAGGGCCAACAAAATTAGTAGGACAAAACGGCGCTGGCCAAATACTGTCGCCAGTGAAGCATGTTTAATATAAACAGTGGGATTTCTAACAATTAGGAAGATTTGCGTCATGTTTGTTCTCCTACAGAAACAAGTTGAAAAACGTATTGGGGTGTTACCATTTAGTGGTCAATTGTACGGAATATGTACTGTACTGTACAATCTACTAATACACGTTTCAATCAATCAATCAAACATTGTCAAAACAACAAATATATGTTTCCCTCTATCTTTTTCTATTTTTGAAAAAGCTCCAGGGAGCCACTAGGGCGGTGCTAAAGAGCCGCATGTGGATCAAGAGCCGCGGGTTGCTGACCCCTGCTCTAACCACTAGGCCACTGAGTAGGTTGTGAGTATATAGTTTTGTTTTTTTTTTTACTCAGGCCGGAATTTGGACGCTGGCGGTCCGTAATTTGGGGGACCCCTGGATTAATTAGATGTACATTATTTCCTACAGAAAAAAAATGGCTTCAGATTCCAATTTTGGTCTGACCTTTTTGGAACGGATTGCTAACAAAAACTGTGCTTTGTGTTATGATGCAAACTAAATGTTTTCGAGTTGGATTTAGCGTTCGAAAAAAAAGGCTCACCCAAAAGTGGTCAGCAAAAATGACTTAATTCAATAAAAGTGACATTACAACTTGGCATGTTGTCATCGGGGGCCGCCTGGCTTTTATGGCGTCCGTGCTGTTACGTAACAATCCAGCCCACCGGGACTCCAAGCAACTTTTACGAGCGCCTTATCGCCCTTTAATGGTGTTTGTTTCTATCTCCCGAGGCGTCGCCCTCGCATGCTTACAGCTCCTCCACGCTCAAGTGAGTCTTAGAGACTCGCTTGTCGAGTTAGACGCCCGCCCCTTATCGCGCTTTTAACGGCGTCCTGTAAAAAAGGTCCCGTAAACCCAGCTGGCTGATGGAGCGGACGCCGTATTTGAAAGAAAACACGACAACCAGCAAGGTTACGTAACGCGGCTTTCTCATCAAAGATAACAAACGCCACTTTTGATTGGCGTGTGACCTCAGTATAATGTTCACTTTCTTTTTGTCTCTTCTTGTTTCAGTATGTTTGAGTGTGTCTCCAAGGAGCGCTATTGTGTACTTTATGTACTTTTTACATAAACTCTTATTGTCAGGTTCAAACACTGATGACATCTATTAAACAAGACAAGAGGCAAAGAATTAAACAGAGACAGAATTCAAATTGGACTCAATATTGAGGAGAGTCGTCTGTACACTGTACCCTTGCACGGTATCTCAGCACGCTCTGCCAAAAGATTGCACGCCTCCTTCTTTTATTTTGGACCCTCCCCGACCACATGGCCACCGCTGTTTCCAAAGGACAAAGGTCGCAAGACGTTCACAGAAAAGGTCGTAAACAATTCGCAGAAAAGGTCAGTTCAAAAAGAGTTCGTAAAATACTTCAAAAAGAGGTCCATAAAATAGTTCAAAAAGAGTTCGTCTGGAAATTGGGCAGATCCTGCCGTCTCTCCGCTTTGAAGTCCTTGGGTTAGAACAGGGGTCGGCAACCTTTACCAGTCAAAGAGCCATTTTGACCAGTTTCGCAAATTATAGAAAACAATGGGAGCCGCAAAATTTTTTTGAAATTTTAAATGAAATAACACTGCATACAAAGGTTTCTTTTTGCTTTGTGCTATGTATAAACCAGGGGTCTCAGACACGCTGCCCACACCTTTATATGGAATTTGACAGCTGGTGCGGCACGCGGGTTTTAAATGAATGGCGCTTGTCAGCGCCATGCGTCATGCGTGCCGTGATGGTACAGCATATAGCACCCACTATAACCAGCGTGCCTGATCAGCCACACGTTGTAGGGTGTTTCCGCTTGCTCACGTAGGTGACAGCAAGGCATACTTGGTCAACAACCACACAGGTTACACTGCCGGTGGCGGTATAAAAAAAAACTATAACACTCTTACTAATAATGCGCCACACTGTGAACCCACACCAAACAAGAATGACAAACACATTTCGGGAGAACATCTGCACAGTAACACAACATAAACACAACAGGACAAATACCCAGAATCCCATGCAGCCCTAACTCTTCCGGGATACATTATACAACCCCGTTACCAAACCCCGCCCCCCTCTACCGACGCACAGAGGGGGGGGGTTGATGTGTGAGGGAGCAGGGTTGGGGTGGGGGCGGGGTTTGGTGGTAGCAGGGGTGTATAATGTAGCCCGGAAGAGTCAGGGCTGCATGGGATTCTGGGTGTTTGTTGATTGGCGTGTGACCTCAGTATAATGTTCACTTTCTTTTTGTCTCTTCTTGTTTCCGTAACTTTGATGTTTGTCCCCGCCTGAGCGTGTCTCCAAGGAGCGCTATTGTGTACTTTATGCACTTTTTACATAAACTCTTATTGTCAGGTTCAAACACTGATGACATCTATTAAACAAGACAAGAGGCAAAGAATTAAACAGAGACAGAATTCAAATTGGACTCAATATTGAGGAGAGTCGTCTGTACACTGTACCCTTGCACGGTATCCCAGCACTCTCTGCCAAAAGATTGCATGCCTCCTTCTTTTATTTTGGACCCTCCCCGACCACATGGCCACCGCTGTTTCCAAAGGACAAAGGTCGCAAGACGTTCACAGAAAAGGTCAGTTCAAAAAGAGTTCGTAAAATACTTCAAAAAGAGGTCCATAAAATAGTTCAAAAAGAGTTCGTCTGGAAATTGGGCAGATCCTGCCATCTCTCCGCTTTGAAGTCCTTGGGTTAGAACAGGGGTCGGCAACCTTTACCAGTCAAAGAGCCATTTTGACCAGTTTCGCAAATTATAGAAAACAATGGGCGCCGCAAAATTTTTTGGGAAATTTTAAATGAAATAACACTACATACAAAGTTTTCTTTTTGCTTTGTGCTATGTATAAACCAGGGGTCTCAGACACGCTGCCCACACCTTTATATGGAATTTGACAGCTGGTGCGGCACGCGGGTTTTAAATGAATGGCGCTTGTCAGCGTCATGCGTCATGCGTGCCGTGATGGCACAGCTTATAGCACCCACTATAACCAGCGTGCCTGATCAGCCACACGTTGTAGGGTGTTTCCGCTTGCTCACGTCGGTGACAGCAAGGCATACTTGGTCAACAACCACACAGGTTACACTGACGGTGGCGGTATAAAAAAAAACTATAACACTCTTACTAATAATGCGCCACACTGTGAACCCACACCAAACAAGAATGACAAACACATTTCGGGAGAACATCTGCACAGTAACACAACATAAACACAACAGGACAAATACCCAGAATCCCATGCAGCCCTAACTCTTCCGGGATACATTATACACCCCCGCTACCAAACCCCGCCCACCTCTACCGACGCACTGAAATCCGGAAGTCTCTCGCGAAAATTGGGGGGTTCAGCAAGTAAGCTGCTGAGCCGCATCAGAGTGATCAAAGAGCCGAATGCGGCTCCGGAGCCGCGGGTTGCCGACCCCTGGGTTAGAACAATATCTTTCTGTTGATTACCATACATGAGAGAAAACAGAAACACCTTCATCTTGCTTACCCCCTACACAGTGGAGTTTCACGAGCCTTACTCTTGGTAGGTTTCAAAGACAGCTTTTGTCTTCTCACCAGACCCTCAATGTAACACAAAGTTTTTGTGATAATTTAGAAACAATTATTCTAACACTATCTACACAATTCAACGTAATAAACGCCATACATCGCATACAACAACAGGACATTAAGAAGTTACCAGGAGGACACAAACAACAACAACATTAGCATAGCTATGTAAGCTACATGCTAACGTAGCGCTCACATTTGAACAGCAACATCACGCTAGGTTAGCCTATTTGCTGGAGAAAATCTAAATGATCAAACGTCAGAGCTGAGGGCTGCATTTTAAGACGTGTAGCAAAGCCTGCTTTCCCCCCCCCCTACAAAGTGGTGGCCGTATACACAAGGCAAGCTAATCCAGCGGGGAGAAGAAACAAGCGTTTGAGTCCCTCCAAAGCGAGGGAGATGAAAACATACACACTACTGTTGTAGTCTTATTTCAGGGGTGTCCAAAGTGCAGCCCCGGGGTCCATTTGCGGCCCGCAACTTGTTTTTATTGGCCCCGCGACCATACATGTTAAAGATAAAATAAAAACTGTCAGTAACCACAGTTCGTCGCTACATCTGTAAGTGCAAGTTAAAACTCTACTATGCAGAGCGAAAGCCATTTATCAACAACACCCAGAAACGCCGCCGGCTTCGCTGGGCCCGAGCTCATCTAAGATGGACTGATGAAAAGTGTAAAAATTATCTGTGGTCTGACGAGTGCACATTTCAAATGTGGACTTCGTGTCCTCCGGAAGAAAGAGGAAAAGAACCATTCGGATTGTTATAGGCGCAAAGTTGAAAAGCCAGCATGTGTGATGCCCAAGGCATGGGTAACTTACACATCTGTGAAGGCACCATTAATGCTGAAAGGTACATACAGGTTCTGGAGCAACATATGTTGCCATCCAAGCAACGTTATCATGGACGCCCGTGCTTATTTCAGCAATTCAATGCCAAGCCACGTGTTACAACAGTGGGGCTTCATAGTAAAAGAGTGCGGGTACTAGACTGGCCTGCCTGCAGTCCAGACCTGTCTCCCACTGAAAATGTGTGGTGCATTATGAAATGTTAAATACGACAATGGAGACCCCCGGACTGTTGAACAACTTAACCTGTACATCAAGCAAGAATGGGAAAGAATTACACCTAAATAGCTAAAGTAATAAACCTACTCAGTGGCCTAGTGGTTAGAGTGTCCGCCCTGAGATCGGTAGGTTGTGAGTTCAAAATCCCGGCCGAGTCATACCAAAGACTATAAAAATGGGACCCATTACCTCCCTGCTTGGCACTCAGCATCAAGGGTTGGAATTGGGGGTTAAATCACCAAAAATGATTCCCGGGCGCGGCCACCGCTGCTGCTCACTGCTCCCCTCACCTCCCAGGGGGTGATCAAGGGTGATGGGTCAAATGCAGAGAATAATTTCGCCACACCTAGTGTGTGTGTGACAATCATTGGTACTTTAACTTTAACTTTAACTTTAATGTTTAACTTTCTATTTTACTTTTCATATCACATAAATGTGGAGCAAGGGTGAAGTGTCTTGCTCAAGGACACAACGGACATGATGAGGTTGGTAGAAGGTGGAGATTGAACCAGGAATCCTCAGGTTACTGGCACAGCCACCCTCCCAACGGCGCCACGCCGTCCGTTTCAAATTCGAATGACAATAAAACGAGTAAGCCGGACCCGTTTCCATTGAGGGTTGGACTCCGCCAAGGCTGCCCTTTGTCACCCATTCTGTTCATAACTTTTATGGACATAATTTCTAGGCGCAGTCAAGGCGTTGAGGGGATCCGGTTTGGTGGCTGCAGGATTAGGTCTCTGCTTTTTGCAGATGATGTGGTCCTGATGGCTTCATCTGGCCAGGATCTTCAGCTCTCACTGGATCGGTTCGCAGCCGAGTGTGAAGCGACTGGGATGAGAATCAGCACCTCCAAGTCCGAGTCCATGGTTCTCACCCGGAAAAAGGGTGGAGTGCCATCTCCGGGTTGGGGAGGAGATCTTGCCCCAAGTGGAGGAGTTTTAGTACCGAGGAGTCTTGTTCACGAGTGAGGGAAGAGTGGATCGTGAGATCGACAGGCGGATCGGTGCGGCGTCTTCAGTAATGCGGACGCTGCATCGATCCGTTGTGGTGAAGAAGGAGCTGAGCCGGAAGGCAAAGCTCTCAATTTACCGGTCGATCTACGTTCCCATCCTCACCTATGGTCATGAGCTTTGGGTTATGACCGAAAGGACAAGATCACGGGTACAAGCGCCGGGTGGCGGGGCTCTCCCTTAGAGATAGGGTGAGAAGCTCTGTCATTCGGGAGGAGCTCAAAGTAAAGCCACTGCTCCTCCACATGGAGAGGAGCCAGATGAGGTGGTTCGGGCATCTGGTCAGGATGCCACCCGAACGCCTCTCTAGGGAGGTGTTTCGGGCACGTCCGACCGGTAGGAGGCCACGGGGAAGACCCAGGACACGTTGGGAAGACTATGTCTCCCGGCTGGCCTGGGAACGCCTCAGGATCCCCCGTGAGGAGCTGGACCAAGTGGCTGGGGAGAGGGAAGTCTGGGCTTCCCTGCTTAGGCTGCTACCCCCGCGATCCGACCTCGGATAAGCGGAAGAAGAGGGATCAATCAATCAATGTTTATTTATATAGTCCTAAATCACAAGTGTCTCAAAGGGCTGCACAAGCCACAACGACATCCTCGGTTCAGAGCCCACATAAGGGCAAGGAAAAACTCACAACCCAGTGGGATGTCAAAATGAATGACTATGAGAAACCTTGGAGAGGTCCGCAGATGTAGGTGACCCTTCCCATTCCCCCCTCTCGGGGAGACCGGATGCAATGGATGTCAAGTGGGTCTATCATAATATTGTGAAAGTCCAGTGCATAGTGGATCTAACATAATAGTGAGAGTCCAGTCCATAGTGGATCTAACATAATAGTGAAAGTCCAGTCCATAATGGATCTAACATAATAGTGTGAGAGTCCAGTCCATAGTGGATCTAACATAATAGTGAAAGTCCAGTCCATAATGGATCTAACATAATAGTGTGAGAGTCCAGTCCATAGTGGATCTAACATAATATTGTAAGAGTTCAGTCCATAGTGTATCTAACATAAGAGTGTGAGGGTCCAGTCCATAATGGATCTAACATAATATTGTGAGAGTTCAGTCCATAGTGGATCTAACATAATAGTGTGAGTCCAGTCCATAGTGGATCTAACATAATATTATAAGAGTTCAGTCCATAGTGGATCTAACATAATAGTGTGAGGGTCCAGTCCATAGTGGATCTAACATAATATTGTGAGAGTTCAGTCCATAGTGGATCTAACATAATATTGTAAGAGTCCAGTCCATAGTGGATCTAACATAATAGTGTGAGTCCAATCCATAGTGGATCTAACATAATATTGTGAGAGTTCAGTCCATAGTGGATCTAACATAATAGTGTGAGTCCAGTCCATAGTGGATCTAACATAATATTGTGAGAATTCAGTCCATAGTGGGTCTAACAAAATAGTGAGAGTTCAGTCCATAGTGGATCTAACATAATATTGTGAGAGTTCAGTCCACAGTGGATCTAACATAATAGTGAGAGTCCAGTCCATAGTGGATCTAACATAATAGTGTGAGACTCCAGTCCATAGTGGATCTAACATAATATAGTGAGAGTCCAGTCCATAGTGGATTTAACATAATAGTGAGAGTCCAGTCCATAGTGGATCTAACATAATAGTGAGAGTCCAGTCCATAGTGGATCTAACATAATAGTGAGAGTCCAGTCCATAGTGGATCCAACATAATAGTGAGAGTCCAGTCCATAGTGGATCTAACATAATAGTGAGAGTCCAGTCCATAGTGGATCTAACATAATAGTGAGAGTCCAGTCCATAGTGGATCTAACATAATAGTGAAAGTCCAGTCCATAGTGGATCTAACATAATAGTGAGACTCCAGTCCATAGTGGGTCTAACATAATAGTGAAAGTCCAGTCCATAGTGGATCTAACATAATAGTGTGAAAGTCCAGTCCATAGTGGGTCTAACATAATAGTGAAAGTCCAGTCCATAGTGGATCTAACATAATTGTGAGAGAGTCCAGTCCATAGTGGATCTAACATAATAGAGTGAGAGTTCAGTCCATAGTGGATCTAACATAATATTGTGAGAGAGTCCAGTCCATAGTGGATCTAACATAATATTGTGAGAGTTCAGTCCATAGTGGGTCTAACATAATAGTGAGAGTCCAGTCCATAGTGGATCTAACATAATAGTGAAAGTCCAGTCCATAGTGGATCTAACATAATATTGTGAGAGAGTCCAGTCCATAGTGGATCTAACATAATATTGTGAGAGTTCAGTCCATAGTGGATCTAACATAATAGTGAGAGTCCAGTCCATAGTGGATCTAACATAATAGTGAGAGTCCAGTCCATAGTAGATCTAACATAATAGTGAGAGTCCAGTCCATAGTGGATCTAACATAATAGTGAGAGTCCAGTCCATAGTGGATCTAACATAATAGTGAGAGTCCAGTCCATAGTAGATCTAACATAATAGTGAGAGTCCAGTCCATAGTGGATCTAACATAATATTGTGAGAGTTCAGTCCATAGTGGGTCTAACATAATAGTGAGAGTCCAGTCCATAGTGGATCTAACATAATAGTGAAAGTCCAGTCCATAGTGGATCTAACATAATATTGTGAGAGAGTCCAGTCCATAGTGGATCTAACATAATATTGTGAGAGTTCAGTCCATAGTGGATCTAACATAATAGTGAGAGTCCAGTCCATAGTGGATCTAACATAATAGTGAGAGTCCAGTCCATAGTAGATCTAACATAATAGTGAGAGTCCAGTCCATAGTGGATCTAACATAATAGTGTGAGTCCAATCCATAGTGGATCTAACATAATATTGTGAGAGTTCAGTCCATAGTGGATCTAACATAATAGTGTGAGTCCAGTCCATAGTGGATCTAACATAATATTGTGAGAATTCAGTCCATAGTGGGTCTAACAAAATAGTGAGAGTTCAGTCCATAGTGGATCTAACATAATATTGTGAGAGTTCAGTCCACAGTGGATCTAACATAATAGTGAGAGTCCAGTCCATAGTGGATCTAACATAATAGTGTGAGACTCCAGTCCATAGTGGATCTAACATAATATAGTGAGAGTCCAGTCCATAGTGGATTTAACATAATAGTGAGAGTCCAGTCCATAGTGGATCTAACATAATAGTGAGAGTCCAGTCCATAGTGGATCTAACATAATAGTGAGAGTCCAGTCCATAGTGGATCCAACATAATAGTGAGAGTCCAGTCCATAGTGGATCTAACATAATAGTGAGAGTCCAGTCCATAGTGGATCTAACATAATAGTGAGAGTCCAGTCCATAGTGGATCTAACATAATAGTGAAAGTCCAGTCCATAGTGGATCTAACATAATAGTGAGACTCCAGTCCATAGTGGGTCTAACATAATAGTGAAAGTCCAGTCCATAGTGGATCTAACATAATAGTGTGAAAGTCCAGTCCATAGTGGGTCTAACATAATAGTGAAAGTCCAGTCCATAGTGGATCTAACATAATTGTGAGAGAGTCCAGTCCATAGTGGATCTAACATAATAGAGTGAGAGTTCAGTCCATAGTGGATCTAACATAATATTGTGAGAGAGTCCAGTCCATAGTGGATCTAACATAATATTGTGAGAGTTCAGTCCATAGTGGGTCTAACATAATAGTGAGAGTCCAGTCCATAGTGGATCTAACATAATAGTGAAAGTCCAGTCCATAGTGGATCTAACATAATATTGTGAGAGAGTCCAGTCCATAGTGGATCTAACATAATATTGTGAGAGTTCAGTCCATAGTGGATCTAACATAATAGTGAGAGTCCAGTCCATAGTGGATCTAACATAATAGTGAGAGTCCAGTCCATAGTAGATCTAACATAATAGTGAGAGTCCAGTCCATAGTGGATCTAACATAATAGTGAGAGTCCAGTCCATAGTGGATCTAACATAATAGTGAGAGTCCAGTCCATAGTAGATCTAACATAATAGTGAGAGTCCAGTCCATAGTGGATCTAACATAATATTGTGAGAGTTCAGTCCATAGTGGGTCTAACATAATAGTGAGAGTCCAGTCCATAGTGGATCTAACATAATAGTGAAAGTCCAGTCCATAGTGGATCTAACATAATATTGTGAGAGAGTCCAGTCCATAGTGGATCTAACATAATATTGTGAGAGTTCAGTCCATAGTGGATCTAACATAATAGTGAGAGTCCAGTCCATAGTGGATCTAACATAATAGTGAGAGTCCAGTCCATAGTAGATCTAACATAATAGTGAGAGTCCAGTCCATAGTGGGGCCAGCAGGAGACCATCCCGAGCGGAGACGGGTCAGCAGCGCAGAGATGTCCCCAACCGATGCACAGGCGAGCGGTCCACCCCGGGTCCCGACTCTGGACAGCCAGCACTTCATCCATGGCCATGGATGGATAAAAGGAAGTCTAAGTCTAAGTTTAATGATTGAAGAGTGTAATAATAATCATGAATAAGTAATATTACTGTACAAAAAGGGGGCCACAAACAACTTCTGGAAAAAGTTTGCAACACCCCTGGCCAGGAGAGTCAAAGCACTACAAACTTGAACAATGTTTTTTTTTTTTTTTTTATCAATCCAAAGTGATCAGAATGTTTGATTAGATGAAGTCATTGCATAATAAT
>NC_084550.2:6445000-6540000 GCF_033978685.3 Nerophis lumbriciformis
GCTGGCTTTCGGAGACTCTTATTTTGAAAGCGCAGGCGCGATGGAGCGGCACTTTTATTGTGAAGACAGGAACTGTGCAGTCAGTCTTTAGGCTTTTGACGGGATGTACGGTTGAAATGGAAAAGGGTCTTTTTTCCTTCACACTTTTGATTGATTGGAACTTTTATTAGTAGATTGCACAGTACAGTACATATTCCATACAAATGACCACTAAATGGTAACACCCGAATAAGTTTTTCAACTTGTTTAAGTCAGGTCATGTGACCCCTGGCTCTGTTTGATTGGTCCAACGTCACCAGTGACTGCATCTGATTGGTGGAACGGAGTGAACGTCACCAGTGACTGTATTTGTTGAAACCCAGGCACTATGAAGGTCTGTCTGACAGACCAAAACAAACAAAGCGTGCATTAACAGATCGATAAAAATTAGTAGCGAGTAGCGAGCTGAATGTAGATAAAAGTAGCGGAGTAAAAGTAGCGTTTCTTCTCTATAAATATACTCAAGTAAAAGTAAAAGTATGTTGCATTAAAACTACTCTTAGAAGTACAATTTATCCCAAAAGTTACTCAAGTAGATGTAACGGAGTAAATGTAGCGCGTTACTACCCACCTCTGGACCTGAGTGGGGGTGGGTCGTTTGGGTTTTAAGGGAAAGGGTGTGAATCATTTACTGACTTTAAAATTGTACTGTTTTGACTTGCACTTTTTTCTGTCTATTTGAAAATGCCAATAAAAAAAGTTGGGGGAAAAAAAAAAAAAAAGGTCTAAAAATAAAAAGGTGCGTCGTGAAGGTATGCTAAAAAAAACACAATTTCTCCCATTAAAGTATGTTCAGCGATTAAATTGAATTAAATATATTCACTTCACAGCGGAATTACGCTATAAATGGTTACGTCATGACGTCGGCTAGGCCCCGCCCATAATACCAGAGCGCGCCGCTGCCATTGGCTGTACGTCGACGGTTCTTCCGGGTCCGCGTACTGCGCGCCAAACACCGGCCACTCGGAAGTTCACGACACAGCGGCGACTTTGTGACCGGATAAAAGTAGTTATTCTGCGGTCCCCAGAGGAGTTTTGTCAAAGTATAATTGAGCCATGGAGTCTTCCAGTAAAGTGCCGCTGCAGTCCAGGAACTTACCCTGGTGAGGGAAACACGGCGAGGGGGCATGCTAGCAAGCCAGCTAGCTACAGATAAAGTCGCTTCCAGTCGCCATTGTTATTGTCACATAGTTATCATTATACTGCTTAAATAATCTATTAATGCATCAGTATCATAGTTAGTGAAACAGATAGCCTGTGTCCACTCGGGTTTAAAGCTATGTTATAATAAAGTGTGTCGTTATCCATCCATTTCCTACCGCTTGTCCCTTTCCGGGTCGCGTTATATGGAGCCGAATTTAATAGTTGCTTAAGAAGTTGACTTGGGAGTTTTATCATTTAGCCGTTCCGCAGTGGGAATAAAGGCTTAAATAACGAGTTTTTCCAACGCCCTACTTATCATGCTGTATTTTGCTTTAAAGGTACTAGTTCACAATGACATTGATGTCTGGTTATTGTCTTGTTTTTCTTTAGGGTGGAAAAATACAGACCGCAGAAACTCGACGACCTGATCTCTCACAAAGATATTCTCAGCACCAGTAAGTTCATGGCTAGGTTTTTGATTGATTGAAACTTTTATTAGTAGATTGCACAGTACAGTACATATTCCTCAAACCTCAACCCTTGACTAACACCCTCCCCCTTCCACATCCCACCTCCCCGGATTGTAAATAATCAAATGTATATACTTGTTCTTATGCTTTCTGAACCCACTATGTTCTCTGCTCGCTGTACATATCCTACCAAGTCAGACCTATACTGTTTCAATGTCCATTTCTCTGATGCAATAATTGTTGATGACTGAAGCCCTGCGATGAGGTGGCGACTTGTCCAGGGTGTACCCCGCCTTCCGCCCGATTGTAGCTGAGATAGGCTCCAGCGACCCCAAAGGGAATAAGTGGTAGAAAATGGATGGATGGATGAAGTGCTGATATCAACTAAACCCTCCACATCCCACCCCCCGGACTGTAAATATTGTACATAATGTAAATAAGTCAATGTATACAGGTAAAAGCCAGTAAATTAGAATATTTTGAAAAACTTGATTTATTTCAGTAATTGCATTCAAAAGGTGTAACTTGTACATTATATTTATTCATTGCACACAGACTGATGCATTCAAATGTTTATTTCATTTAATTTTGATGATTTGAAGTGGCAACAAATGAAAATCCAAAATTCCGTGTGTCACAAAATTAGAATATTACTTAAGGCTAATACAAAAAAGGGATTTTTAGAAATGTTGGCCAACTGAAAAGTATGAAAATGAAAAATATGAGCATGTACAATACTCAATACTTGGTTGGAGCTCCTTTTGCCTCAATTACTGCGTTAATGCGGCGTGGCATGGAGTCGATGAGTTTCTGGCACTGCTCAGGTGTTATGAGAGCCCAGGTTGCTCTGATAGTGGCCTTCAACTCTTCTGCGTTTTTGGGTCTGGCATTCTGCATCTTCCTTTTCACAATACCCCACAGATTTTCTATGGGGCTAAGGTCAGGGGAGTTGGCGGGCCAATTTAGAACAGAAATACCATGGTCCGTAAACCAGGCACGGGTAGATTTTGCGCTGTGTGCAGGCGCCAAGTCCTGTTGGAACTTGAAATCTCCATCTCCATAGAGCAGGTCAGCAGCAGGAAGCATGAAGCGCTCTAAAACTTGCTGGTAGACTGCTGCGTTGACACTGGATCTCAGGAAACAGAGTGGACCGACACCAGCAGATGGCATGGCACCCCAAACCATCACTGATGGTGGAAACTTTACACTAGACTTCAGGCAACGTGGATCCTGTGCCTCTCCTGTCTTCCTCCAGACTCTGGGACCTCGATTTCCAAAGAAAATGCAAAATTTGCATGGTTGGGTGATGGTTTGGGGTGCCATGTCATCTGCTGGTGTCGGTCCACTCTGTTTCCTGAGATCCAGGGTCAACGCAGCCGTCTACCAGCAAGTTTTAGAGCACTTCATGCTTCCTGCTGCTGACCTGCTCTATGGAGATGGAGATTTCAAGTTCCAAAAGGACTTGGCGCCTGCACACAGCGCAAAATCTACCCGTGCCTGGTTTACGGACCATGGTATTTCTGTTCTAAATTGGCCCGCCAACTCCCCTGACCTTAGCCCCATAGAAAATCTGTGGGGTATTGTGAAAAGGAAGATGCAGAATGCCAGACCCAAAAACGCAGAAGAGTTGAAGGCCACTATCAGAGCAACCTGGGCTCTCATAACACCTGAGCAGTGCCAGAAACTCATCGACTCCATGCCACGCCGCATTAACGCAGTAATTGAGGCAAAAGGAGCTCCAACCAAGTATTGAGTATTGTACATGCTCATATTTTTCATTTTCATACTTTTCAGTTGGCCAACATTTCTAAAAATCCCTTTTTTGTATTAGCCTTAAGTAATATTCTAATTTTGTGACACACGGAATTTTGGATTTTCATTTGTTGCCACTTCAAATCATCAAAATTAAATGAAATAAACATTTGAATGCATCAGTCTGTGTGCAATGAATAAATATAATGTACAAGTTACACCTTTTGAATGCAATTACTGAAATAAATCAAGTTTTTCAAAATATTCTAATTTACTGGCTTTTACCTGTATACTCTGATGATTAACTTGTGTGATGACTGTATTATGATGATAGTATATATTTGTACCATGAATTGATTTACGTGGACCCAGACTTAAACAAGTTGAAAAACTTATTCGGGTGTTACCATTTAGTGGTCAATTGTACGGAATATGTACTGTACTGTGCAATCTACTAATAAAAGTTTCAATCAATCAATCAATGAAACTGTACAATTGACCACTAAATGGTAACACCCGAATACGTTTTTCAACTTGTTTAAGTCAATTCATGGTACAAATATATACTATCAGCATAATGCAGTCATCACACAAGTTAAACATCAGAGTACCGTATTTTCCGCACTATAAGGCGCACCGGATTATTAGCCGCACCTTCTATGAATTACATATTTCATAATTTTGTCCACCAATAAGCCGCCCCGGACTATAAGCCGCGCCTACGCTGCGCTAAAGTGAATGTCAAAAAAACGCTGCGCTAAAGTGAATGTCAAAAAAACAGTCAGATAGTTCAGTCAAACTTTAATAATATATTGAAAACCAGCGTTCTAACAACTCTGTCCCAAAATGTACGCAAATGTGCAATCACAAACATAGTAAAATTCAAAATGGTGTAGAGCAATAGCAACATAATGTTGCTCGAACGTTAATGTCACAACACACAAAATAAACATAGCGCTCACCTTCTGAAGTTATTCTTCATTCGTAAATCCTTCGAATTCTTCGTCTTCGGTGTCCGAATTGAAAAGTTGCGCAAGCGTGGGATCCAAAAATGGCCGGCTCCGCCTCGTCGAAGTCATCGGATTCAGTGTCGCTGTTGTTGTGCAGCAGTTCTGTGAATCCTGCCTTCCGGAAAGCTCGGACCACAGTTGTGACCGAAACTATCTGCCCAGGCATTTACGATCCACTGGCAGATGTTGGCGTATGTCGACCGGCGCTATCTGCCCGTCTTAGTGAAGGTGTGTTCGCCTTCGGAGCTGTGTGAAAAAAGCCACCCGGCCTCTTCGCGTAAACTTCCCTTAACCACTCGCTCATCTTTTCTTCATCCATCCCTTCGAGTTAGCTTTTATGATGACGCCGGCTGGAAAGGTCTCTTTTGGCAAGGTCTTCCTTTTGAATATCATCATGGGTGGAAGTTAGCATGGCAAGCTAGAACCACAGTGAAGGATGACTTCTCATTCCCTGTGGTGCGAATATTCACCGTACGTGCTCCCGTTCCACAGTGCGGTTCACAGGAATATCAGCTGTGAAATACGGTAGTAATCCGTGTGCGGATGGAGAGATTGCGTCTTTTTATGAACCGGGTCGCTTAGTAGGAGCCATTTTGTGGTCTTTACAGATGTAAACAGGAAATGAAACGTACGGTGATATCCGCGCGTTTTTTCTTCTTCTTCCGGGGGCGGGTGAAGCGCTTCCTGTTCTATGGGGGCGGGTGCTTTCCTTGGCGGTTGCTTGCGTAGAAGAAGAAGCGCTTCCTGTTCTACCGGGAAAAAAGATGGCGGCTGTTTACCGAAGTTGCGAGACCGAAACTTTATGAAAATGAATCGTAATAAAGCGCACCGGGTTATAAGGCGCACTGTCAGCTTTTGAGAAAAATTGTGATTTTTAGGTGCGCCTTATAGTGCGGAAAATACGGTATATACATTGAATTATTTACATTGTTTACAATGCGGGGTGTGGAGGTGGGGGTTAGGTTTAGTTGATATCAACACTTCAGTCATCAACAATTGCATCATCAGAGAAACAGTGTAGGACTGACTTGGTAGGATATGTACAGCGAGCAGTGAACATAGTGAGTTCAGAAAGTATAAGAACAAGTTTATACCGTATTTTTCGGACTATAAGTCGCAGTTTTTTTCAGTTTGGCCGGGGGTTCGACTTATACTCGGGAGCGACTTATGTGTGAAATTATTAACACATTACCGTAAAACATCAAATAATATTATTTATCTCATTCACGTAAGAGACTAGACGTATAAGATTTTATGGGATTTAGCGATTAGGAGTGACAGATTGTTTGGTAAACGTATAGCATGTTCTATATGTTATAGTTATTTAAATGACTTTTACCATAATATGTTACGTTAACATACCAGGCACGTTCTCAGTTGGTTATTTATGCGTCATATAACATACACTTATTCAGCCTGTTGTTCACTATTCTTTATTTATTTTAAATTGCCTTTCAAATGTCTATTCGTGGTGTTGGCTTTTATCAAATACATTTCCCCAAAATATGCGACTTATACTCCAGTGCGACTTATATGTTTTTTCCTTCTTTATTGTGCATTTTCGGCCGGTGCGACTTATACTCCGGAGCGACTTATACTCTGAAAAATACGGTACATTTGATTATTTACAATCCGGGGAGGTGGGATGTGGAAGGGAGGGTGTTAGTCTAGGGTTGTAGTTGCCTGGAGGTGTTCTTTGAGTGCGGTTTTGAAGGAGGATAGAGATGCACTTTCTTTTACACCTGTTGGGAGTGCATTACATATGGATGTGGCATAGAAGGAGAATGAGTAAAAGACCTTTGTTAGATCGGAATCTGGGTTTAACGTGGTTTGTGGAGCTCCCCCCTGGTGTTGTGGTAATGGCGGTCAATTACGTGGAATAACTCACAAAAAAAAAAATGTTGTTAAAGCTGCCGGATTTTAACCCTTGTCGCAATCCTCCTGCTCTTCACGTTCCAGTCCAGAAATTCATCAGCGAGGACCGACTTCCACACCTTTTGTTCTACGGGCCTCCCGGTACTGGCAAAACCTCCACAATACTGGCCTGTGCCAAGCAGCTATACAAGGCCAAGGAATTCAGCTCCATGGTCCTGGAGGTACGTCCCACCTGAACGTTCCTTCGTAGAGTTTCAAAATGTCTCTGTTTTGATCGATATTTTTGATGTGAAGCTAAACGCATCAGACGACCGAGGCATCGACGTTGTCCGAGGTCCCGTCCTCAGCTTTGCCAGCACCAGAACCATCTTCAAGTAAGACTGATCACCAGCAGCCTGTATTGTAGACATGATAGCATCTTTTGTTTTCTCTTTTTCTTCTTTCTCCCTCTTGTGGCGCAGGAAAGGCTTCAAGCTGGTGATACTGGACGAGGCGGACGCCATGACTCAGGATGCCCAGAATGCATTGCGGCGAGGTGAGTCAGGAGACATTTACCGCATCTAACATCCGGGTTGGGTTTTGTCCTTAAACGTATTTCACCGTCTTCCTCTTAGTGATCGAGAAGTTCACAGAGAACACTCGCTTCTGTTTGATCTGCAACTACCTGTCCAAAATCATCCCGGCGCTGCAGTCACGTTGCACAAGGTTTCGCTTCGGGCCGCTCTCGCCGGACCAGATGATCCCTAGGCTGGAGTACGTCATTCAGCAGGAGAGGTCAGTGTCCCTTTTCTAAGGTTTTTGTTTATTTGGAATGCTAAATTTAATTACCGTGGGCGTTTATGTCTGTGACAAGTGGACCCATGACTATAATGCTGCATTCAAGAAACATGTGAATTTTTACCTCTGACTTAGAAATAAATGTTTTATTATGCCAGCCTTTGTCACAAAGTAAAACAGAGAAGTCCTGAATGCATTTTAAGGAGTTATAAAGTCAAAACACATGTTCAGTGTGTCAAAACCACTCATTCATCCTCAACAAATTACAAAATGCTTTCAAATGCGCTTAATTGCTTGATGAAGTTGATTTCCGATCCAAAGCGTGGCTTGCGACGACCTTTACGAATGGTCTTTATTGTGCACATGTGACCAATTACGCCATAAAAAATGTTCCGTATTCTTTGTTGTCGGCAGATACTATGAAAACAAAATAACACAGAGAAACAAAAAAAGAAAAATTATTCAACACAAAGGCAGTAAAAAGACAAGTGCTGACCTCGCCAATTGTTATTTTTTGCCCACCTATTGCAAATATGGCACCTTCCTGCTGTACTACTAATACTGCTAATACCATTTTTTGTTTGAATATTGCTAGGAACTATGGGAATAATACTATGGGTGTCCCAACTCCCGATCTAATATTAATACTGGATATCGGTCCAATTACAGCAAAAAAGACAAAAGTTTGGACACACCTCATTTCAATGCGTTTTCTTTATTTTCATGACTATTTATATTGTAGATTGTCACTGAAGGCATCGAAACCATGACACCTGTGAAGTGAAAACCCTCTTGAAGCTCATCGAGAGAATGCCAAGAGTGTGCAAAACAGTAATCAGAGCAAAGGGTGGCAATTTTGAAGAAAAGATCATATAAAACATGTTTTCAGTTATTTCACCTTTTTTTGTTAAGTACATAACTCCACATTTGTTCATTCCTAGTTTTGATGCCTACGGTGACAATCTACAATGTAAATAGTCGTGAAAATAAAGAAAATCATTAAAGGGGAACATTATCACAATTTCAGAAGGGTTAAAACCATTAAAAATCAGTTCCCAGTGGCTTATTTTATTTTTCAAAGTTTTTTTAAAAATGTTACCCATCACGCAATATCCCTAAAAAAAGCTTCAAAGTGCCTGATTTTAACCATCGTTATATACACCCGTCCATTTTCCTGTGACGTCACATAGTGATGCCAATACAAACAAACATGGCGGATAGAACAGCAAGGTAGCGACATTAGCTCGGATTCAGACTCGGATTTCAGCGGCTTAAGCGAAATTGAAGAAGAAACTGAAGCTATTGAGCCATATTGGTTTGAACCGTATGCAAGCGAAACCGACGAAAACGACACGACAGCCAGCGACACGGGAGAAAGCGAGGACGAATTTGGCAATCGCCTTCTAACCAACGATTGGTATGTGTTTGTTTTTAAGTGTTGTAATGTTTTTAAGCTAAATTATTGGTAAACCCAGTTTATGTATAATAATTTACGTAAAACCGCGAGTAATGAATAAAGTTTTCATCAATTAATATATTCTGTAGACATACCCTCATCCGCTCTCTTTTCCTGAAAGTTGATCTGTCCAGTTTTGGAGTTGATGTCAGCAGGCCAGGGAAGCTAGGGTCGGTATTCTTCTCTTGATCATCTTCAGTGGCATAAGGGACGGTGTGAGCCAAGACATCCAGGGGGTTTAGCTCGCTCGTCTGCGGGAACAAACTGCCGCCATTGCTTGCCGTGCTATCGAGGTCCTTTGTCCCCGAATTGCTCACACACTCCGGCAGATTCAATGGGGGTCTGGCGGCAGATTTCTTTGACTTTATCGTTGGAAATGCATCTGCTTTGAGTGTCGCAGGATATCCACACATTCTTGCCATCTCTGTCGTAGCATAGCTTTCGTCGGTAAAGTGTGCGGAACAAACGACTGACCATTTTCGTCGGCTTTCCCCACACCCTCGTATTTTGAACAAATTTCGTCCAATTTCTTGCCACTTTCGCATCTTTGGGCCACTGGTGCAACTTGAATCCGTCCCTCTTCGTGTTGTTACACCCTCCAACAACACACCGACGAGGCATGATGTCTCCAAGGTACGGAAAACAGTCGAAAAAACGGAAAATAACAGAGCTGATTTGATTCGGTGTTTGTAAAGTGTTTGAGAAAATGGCGGATTGCTTCCCGATGTGACGTCACGTTGTGACGTCATCGCTCCGAGAGCGAATAATAGAAAGGCGTTTTAATTCGCCAAAATTCACCCATTTAGAATTCGGAAATCGGTTAAAAAAATATATGGTCTTTTTTCTGCAACATCAAGGTATATATTGACGCTTACATAGGTCTGGTGATAATGTTCCCCTTTAATTAACCTTAATAGAATATGTTGGTTGTGTTAGCGTTGGGCGACGGAACACTTTTCTTGCATACTTTGCATATGACCGTTTTCTGCTCTGAATTATTCGCTTTGAAACCAAACGTTCATTTAACATAATGTCATTTTTTGCTGCTTCAACACAGCTCAATCAACACAGAACAAGGTAAAGTGAAATAACTTAGTTGTTAACTGTAGGTCGAAAATGCTTGACTTTCTCTCAGACAGACAGGGCTTTGCAGTCCGTTTCATGTGGGCACTCCGCACAGTGAGCTAACGTTAAGCTAAAAGCTAATTAGCCTTCACTTCAAGGACTGCGAGCGAGCTGAGCTGCCGCTTATGTTTCTAGAACGTCAACGGGCTCATACTGATGTTACTAGTAGTTGACTGGGAGGTGTTTATTATAATTTGGGGAGAGTCCGCTGCCTTATGCTGCCATACCATGAATTGATTAACGTGGACCCCGACTTAAACAAGTTGAAAAACTTATTGGGGTGTTGCCATTTAGTGGTCAAGTGTACGGAATATGTACTGTACTGTCCAATCTACTAATAAAAGTTTCAATCAATCAATGCTTACCTGCTAAACACCTTTCTGCTCATCACACTGCTGATTGGCTGTTACCGCTCTGTGGGTAACCAATCAGATGGTTCTGTGGGTGGGACAATGCTGGGTGCTGCAGAGACATACTGACAGAGGCAGTACGAAGCGTAGCAGCTTGTTAAGACATTAGTTTAGGCGGTGGCTCTTTGTTGTTAAGGCGCCCACCTTAACAACAAAGCGCTGTGGGAAACCCTGCACAAACTTACTGAATGTGCAATTATTGTTGTTGTTACTATGAATCATCTGATGGCACAAGCCCTATGGATAAAATACAGCCTATCGCTTGAAACGATATTACATAAACATATTGTGCCCACCATATGTATCGTCATATCGCCCAGCACTACCCCTACATAATACTGTATCCATAAATAACTTATGTAACTTAATCTATAAATGAAATATTACCCGAGTAGGTGTTGTAATGCTGCGGTGTGTAAAAACACACTTTACCTTCTTAAGTAATGCTCACTGTAGCGTCCTTCACTGGACATTTATTCTTTTTTTACCTCTCCACAGTATCGACATAACTCCAGACGGAATGAAGGCGGTCGTCACCTTGTCATCGGGTGATATGAGAAGATCCCTCAACATCCTGCAGGTAGGTCCATCGTCTCCTTCTTTTTTAGCTTTGTGTGTGCGATGGACTGCGGTGACTGCAGAGCACCAGCATGGCGTACTCCAAAGTCACAGAGGAAACGGTCTACACCTGCACGGGTCACCCCCTCCGCTCGGACATCGCCAACATCCTCGACTGGTCCCTCAATAAAGACTTCAACACCGCCTACAGACGTATCCTTTCGTCAACTGGCTAAGAGGCAAATTAAAAAAGAACATTTTTTAAAGAGCCCCTAAATTTACCACATCAGAGATCCTGGAGCTGAAGACGTTAAAAGGTTTGGCGCTGCAGGACATCCTCACTGAAGTCCACCTGCTCATCCATCGAGGTAAGAACAAACTGAAAGTGTGTGTTTCTTGGTCCTAACATGGCAAATAATAAAAGTGGAAATAATCTGTTTCAGGGTCTAACTATGGCAATCATAAACGCTTTAAAGAGGTTTTAGTCACATTTCATATTGTTGCTTACTAATTCCAAATCAAGAATATTGTGACCAAAAGTTGTCGTTATTATCACAGCATATGCTCAAAAAGTACTTATACACACACTGGAATTAGGGCTTGGCGATATGGCCCTTTATTAATATCTCAATATTTTTAGACCATGTCACGATACACCATATATATGTGGATATTTTGCCTTAGCCTTGAATGAACACTTGATGCATATAATCACAGCAGTATGATGATTCTATGTGTCTACATTAAAACATTCTTCTTCATACTGCATTAATACATGCTCATTTTAGACTTTCATGCAGAGAGGGAAATCACATCTAAGTCAATTTAGCAAAACTGTATTTATTAAACAGTGGCACAAACATTCATGTCATTTCAAAACAAAGTGCAAGATTGTCAGAGACATTTTAAAACAAGCTATTAGTGCACTTTTGTGCATGATGTCACGAAGATGACGTATCAAAACACTAAATTAAAGTGCACTTTTTGTACAGAACGCCACTACAACAGTTTACAACTAATAAATAATTAATGTCACACAAGATATTTCAATAACTGTCAAATAAAAATTAGCTGCATAATAGGAAATCAAATCATTTGAAAAGTCACCCGCTAGAGAATGAAGAGTGCTTACTCCGCATGTCAACATCTCCGTTCGGTGCCACACCAACAAAATGCCGAGGCAACCATTTCCACATCAACACCGTATGAAAAAAATAGTCAAATGATTTGATTTCCTATTATGCAGCTCATTTTTATTTGACACTTATTGAAATATCTTGTGTGACATCATGCACAAAAGTGCACTTTATTTGTTTTTAACTATTGTAGTGGCGTTCTGTACAAAAAGTGCACTTTAATTTAGTGTTGTTTTGATACGTCATCTTAGTGACATCATGCACAAAAGTGCACTCATAGCTTGTTTTAAAATGTCTGACAATCTTGCACTTTCTGTTTTGAAATGAGATGAATGTTTGTGCCACTGCTTAATAACTGTTTAATAAATACACTTTTACTTGTGATTTCCCTCTCTGCATGAAAGTTTAAAAGTAGCATATCTTAATGCAGTATGAAGAAGAATGTTTTAAGCCCTATAACATACCGTATTTTCCGCACCATAAGCCGCCCTGGGTTATAAGCCACGCCTTCAATGAACGGCATATTTCAAAACTTTGTCCACCTATAAGCCGCCCCGTGTTATAAGCCGCATCTAACTGCGCTAAAGGAATGTCAAAAAAACAGTCAGATAGGTCAGTCAAACTTTAATAATATATTAAAAACCAGCGTGATATGGGCGCGCATGGAGTCGTATATCAACATGGACGGAGCTGCGTGAAAAAAGCCACCCGGCCTCTTCGCGTAAACTTACCTTAACCACTCGCTCATCTTTTCTTCATCCATCCATCCCTTCGAGTTAGCTTTTATGATGACGCCGGCTGGAAAAGTCTCTTTTGGCAAGGTCTTCCTTTTGAATATCACCATGGGTGGAAGTTTCTGGCCATTAGCATGGCAAGCTAGAACCACAGTGAAGGATGACTTCTCATTCCCTGTGGTGCGAATATTCACCGTACGTGCTCCCGTTGTATCCACAGTGCGGTTCACAGGAATATCAAAAGTCAGTGGAACCTCGTCCATGTTGATAATGTTCTCTGGCCGGATCTTTTTTTCAGCTATCTTGTTTTTACAATATGCACGGAAAGTAGCCAGCTTTTCTTGAAAGTCTTTAGGCAGTTGCTGTGAAATAGTAGTCCGTGTGCGGATGGAGAGATTGCGTCTTTTCATGAACCGGAAACCTGTCGCTTAGTAGGAGCCATTTTGTGGTCTTTACAGATGTAAACACACAAAGGAAATGAAACGTAATATCCGCGCGCTTCTTCTTCTTCTACGCGGGCGGGTGGTTGCTTACAGTAGAAGAAGAAGCGCTTCCTGTTCTATGGGGGCGGGTGCTTACCTTGGAGGTTGCTTGCGTAGAAGAAGAAGCACTTCCTCTTCTACGGGGAAAAAAGATGGCAGCTGTTTACCGTAGTTGCGAGACTGAAACTTTATGAAAATGAATCTTAATATTAATCCATATATAAAGCGCACCGGGTTATAAGCCGCACTGTCAGCTTTTGAGTAAATTTGTGGTTTTTAGGTGCGGCTAATAGTGCGGAAAATACGGTATACGCTGTGTATATTTACATTTTGTAACAGGCAGAATATTCACAGATTGAAGCCCATTTTCTTTTTAATTACTAGAAAGCTTTCCAAAGGACGTGGATAATATGGACTTTGTGTGTTTGTTGCAGTCTGGTTATAATTTTTATTTTATTTTCCTTGTAGTGGACTTCCCGGCCTCTGTCCGAATGGGTTTGCTCATCAAGCTGGCTGACGTGGAGTAAGTCACGTGACTTTGACGGTGCGCCAAAGTTAAAAGTGTTGACTAAAAAGCGGCGTCCTCTCCATCCGTAGGCACAGGTTAGCATCCGGCACAAACGAGAAGATCCAGCTAAGCTCCATGGTGGCGGCGTTCCAAGCGGTCAGGGACCTGGTGGTCAGCGAGGCCTCTTAAGGGTCACCAAGGCAGCCTTACAGTCAGTCAGTATTTACGTTACATGTTTATTTCCCACATCCACCACAATAAAACACAAAGAACGACGCAGATGTGTTCGTAAATGTTTTTAATAAAACTACTTCCTGTGGTTTGTTTATGCAGCAGTTAGCATGCAGGTACAGTAGTGGTGCATGAGATCAGAGGTGGAACATTAGAAACAAGTTTCCTATATACAAAATAAATTAGCAGCAGTATTATATATATTTAAGAATATATATCATTTAACAGTGACTTGCTAGTGCAATAAAACTTTAGTGTGGGAATGTCTCAGCCAATCAAACGACAGGCTCCATTAAAATCTAACAAACAAACTAAACATTTTCATCATGAGGCAGTTAAACAATCACTAGCTGTAAATGAGGCCCGCTGTGTTGCTTAAAAAAAGGCAGGGCTTCCTCTTTTTCGCTTAAGTTTGCCGCCAAGTGGTGTCTGATGAGGCTCGGCGGCCCGTAAAGCAGTCAGGGATGTCGCGGTATGTGAGGTACTCCAGGATCCTCTTGGGGAGGGGCAGCGGCTCCATCTGGTGCGTGGACACCGAGTGGCGCAGGATGGAGCGGCAAAGGTGGCGCAGGTTGGGCACGGTCCGGGGCGCCTTCCAGAACCGCACGTGGCCATCGCGGGTCCTGGCGCAACATACATTTTTATTGTCAGAAATATCAAGCACACTTGACCTCTGACTCTAATTGGTACAAAAAAATGCTTGGTTTTGATTTACACGGACAGTGAGGTATTTAACACAATGTAGATACAAAGATGTCCTGTTTGGCACGTAGTGGATTTGTACCCGCATGCATGTCATGTTTTAATATAAAAGTTTTAGGTGGCATAACTGCACCGCATCATACATGTTTCCAATTAACTTTAATTAGCAAAAACTAAATATTAGGCACAGCTCGCAGTATAATACAATACCAAAAACTATTTATATTATTTTATGTATTTATATTCCTACCAAGGCTGCTAAATTTGCATTTGTTTATAAATATTTTTGGCCTTTATATAAAAATAAATAAAAAACACTTGTGTCCTCGGTAGGCAGAGGTGGGTAGTAACGCGCTACATTTACTCCGTTACATCTACTTGAGTAACTTTTGGGATAAATTGTACTTCTAAGAGTAGTTTTAATGCAACATAGTTTTACTTTTACTTGAGTATATTTATAGAGAAGAAAGGCTACTTTTACTACGCTCCATTTATCTACATTCAGCTCGCTACTCGCTACTGATTTTTATCGATCTGTTAATACACGCTTTGTTTGTTTTGGTTTGTCAGACAGACCTTCAAAGTAGGATCTATCGCATGCCTGAGTTTCACCAATGAAATGCAGTCACTGGTGACGTTTCACTAATCAAAGAGCCAGGCGGTCACAGGATTAACAAGCTTAAGCTTACATGAACTCAACGTCAAATTTGAGGAAGCACATCACGGTAAGTAACGTTAGTAGATATTTTGGCTGTCACCGTAGGCTGATGTTAGCTTCCCTGCTATGAATCACTGTCAAATGTACATCGTGTAGGGACATTTATTAACGCACTGCAGCCTCATAGACAGACAGAGACACACACTCACACACACATTCACGCATTTATAGAAACACCAATCAGAAGTGCACAGTGTGTTCCCAGGTGCAGCCCACACCTATCAGTTTATGGTTTGCATAAAGGCTAACTTGTTATTTTCCTTTGTAATCTCTGCCTACTGAGCCTATGGTGCTGTTAAGTTATTGTGGCTCAATTTGCCTTAATTGTTGTTTATGTTGATGTATTATTATTTAATATATATTATTGTTTTAGTTGCTTAAGAGATATTCCTGGCTCTGAATTTGCTCATTGCTATTTTTATGTTTTTGTGCATTATTTGTTGCCGTCATCATTAAACGAACAGGTAGTAACCTGTTCGTTTAATGATGACGGCAACAAATAATGCACAAAAAAAAGTATGTTTTTTCACAACATACTTTTTACTTTTACTCAAGTAAATATTTGGGTGACTACTCCTTACATTTACTTGAGTAACAAATCTGTAAAGTAACAGTACTCTTACTTGAGTACAATTTCTGGCTACTCTACCCACCTCTGTCGGTAGGACATTTTAGTACTAAAAATTTGGAATGTTAATATTCCACTTTGTGTGATTTTTTTATTGTCCATATTTAATTTAAAAAATTACTTATTTTTGTATATTTTTTTATGTATTAAAAAACAAAAACACTATTGTATATAAAAATGTTTTTTTAAATAATTTTTAAAATTATTAATATTTAAAATGTTATATTTTATTTTATAAACATTTTAATGCTATACTATATTTTGTAATTTGTATATATTTGAAAAATATACATTATAATTTAAAAACATGTCATTGCGGCACCTAAAATTAAAAAATATTGGATCCTCTTGGTCTCTTTAAAGGGGAACATTATCACAATTTCAGAATGGTTAAAACCATTAAAAATCAGTTCCCAGTGGCTTATATTTTTCGAAGTTTTTTTCAAAATTTTACCCATCACGCAATATCCCTAAAAAAAGCTTCAAAGTGCCTGATTTTAACCATCGTTATAAACACCCGTCCATTTTCCTGTGACGTCACATAGTGAAGCCAACACAAACAAACATGGTGGAAAGAACAGCAAGCTATAGCGACATTAGCTCGAATTCAGACTCGGATTTCAGCGGCTTAAGCGATTCAACAGATTACGAATGTATTGAAACGGATGGTTGTAGTGTGGAGGCAGGTAGCGAAAACGAAATTGAAGAAGAAACTGAAGCTATTGAGCCATATCGGTTTGAACCGTATGCAAGCGAAACCGACGAAAACGACACGACAGCCAGCGACACGGGAGAAAGCTAGGACGAAGTCGGCGATCGCCTTCTAACCAACGATTGGTATGTGTTTGTTTGGCATTAAAGGAAACTAACAACTATGAACTAGGTTTACAGCATATGAAATACATTTGGCAACAACATGCACTTTGAGAGTGCAGACAGCCCAATTTTCATCAATTGATATATTCTGTAGACATACCCTCATCCGCTCTCTTTTCCTGAAAGCTGATCTGTCCAGTTTTGGAGTTGATGTCAGCAGGCCAGGGAAGCTAGGGTCGATATTCTTCTCTGGATCATCTTCGGTGGCATAAGGGACGGTGTGAGCCAAGACATCCAGGGGGTTTAGCTTGCTCGTCTGCGGGAACGAACTGTCGCCATTGCTTGCCGTGCTACCGAGGTCCTTTGTCCCTGAATTGCTCACACACTCCGGCAGATTCAATGGGGGTCTGGCGGCAGATTTCTTTGACTTTATCGTTGGAAATGCATCTGCTTTGAGTGTCGCAGGATATCCACACATTCTTGCCATCTCTGTCGTAGCATAGCTTTCGTCGGTAAAGTGTGCGGAACAAACGTCCAATTTCTTGCCACTTTCGCTTCTTTGGGCCACTGGTGCAACTTGAATCCGTCCCTGTTCGTGTTGTTACACCCTCCGACAACACACCGACGAGGCATGATGTCTCCAAGGTACGGAAAACAGTCGAAAAAACGGAAAATAACAGAGCTGATTTGACTCGGTGTTTGAGAAAATGGCGGATTGCTTCCCGATGTGACGTCACAACCCGAGAGCGAATATTAGAAAGGCGTTTAATTCGCCAAAATTCACCCATTTAGAGTTCGGAAATCGGTTAAAAAAATATATGGTCTTTTTTCTGTAACATCAAGGTATATATTGACGCTTACATAGGTCTGGTGATAATGTTCCCCTTTAAATCGAGGTTAAAAACAGTTTTACTCCGTGGCGTTCACATCCAGGTAGGCAGGATATCTTAGTCGTTTTCTTTCTTGTTTTATAATTTTTCAAATGTATTTATTACATTTGAGTATTTTTAGGTGATATATTTTGCATTGTTTTTAAGGTATATTTTTCTATTGTTTTTTTTTTTCATCCTTCTACGTTACAAATGTCACAACACGTGCACTTTGTCCAACAGGGTTGTTTTTAAATGTGCTATATACGTTAATAAACGGAACATTTTAAACTAAAGAGATGTAGAAAATGTGGGGCTTTGAAAAATGTATCATGTCGTCACTTTAACTCAGTTTTAAGTTTAAAAAAAAAAAAAGGAGTACTTACCCTGTGGCGACCACCCCGCCTTGTGGATGGTAGTTGCAGCACAGTCCATTTGAATCCCTGTCAGCTCTGGTCTGCATGACCATGCCCGGTTTGCCCGGCTCCCAGATGCAAAGTGGTCTGCAAATGTGACAAGTCAGCCATTTTTCTCCCCCCACTTTCTCTGTGAGAGCGAGCGTTACCGTGACAACAGACTCACCTTTTTTCTGTCACAATGGAGAGGTGCAAGCCGTTTGGTGAGAACTGGATGGAAGAAAGCTGGTTTTGCCCGTAGCCCTCAAAGTAGTCTCTGCGGGAGGAGTTAGAAGTCAGGTCATGTGACAAGTGTTGACAGATGTACGCTGATAGCAGGCATTTTAAATGAGATTAAAATCTGCCTGCATGCTGACATGTTGTTTTGAGATTTTACACAGTAGCGCCTCTGCTGGCTGCAGCCATGTACTGCGCTCGATGGCAGTAATGCCTGTGACTTTAAAGCTAGCAGGAGAAAAGGTTTTTCCTTACACCAGAGTGGCCAGCTTCTCGGCGGTGTACGGATCCCACAGGTCGATCCACCAGCTGGCGCCGCTGAAGGCCGCCGTGGCCAACAGGGCGCCGTCGGGGGAGAAGTCGCAGGAGGAGAGCAGGTACAGGGTCTTGTGGTCGCCGCCCGTTAGGTTCCTGATGAAGGTGTATGAGCGCAGACTCCACAGGCACACCATCTGAGGGAGACGCAAACCAAACGACGGTGACCGCTATCCTCCTGCGGCATTTTTGAAGTGACGGCTGACGACACTCACTCTGTCAAACCTGCCCACCGTGGCTATCATGCTGCAGTCTGGCGACACGCTGCAGCAGCTGATCCAGTCCTTGTGACCCAACAGCACATGAACCTTCTTTCCTGCGCAGGAAACATGACACTAATGACCAGAAGAAGAACACTGACAGGAAGTGACAAAAGTTTATATATACACAGGTAAAAGCCAGTAAATTAGAATATTTTGAAAAACTTGATTTATTTCAGTAATTGCATTCAAAAGGTGTAACTTGTACATTATATTTATTCATTGCACACAGACTGATGCATTCAAATGTTTATTTCATTTAATTTTGATGATTTGAAGTGGCAACAAATGCAAATCCAAAATTCCGTGTGTCACAAAATTAGAATATTACTTAAGGCTAATACAAAAAAGGGATTTTTAGAAATGTTGGCCAACTGAAAAGTATGAAAATGAAAAATATGAGCATGTACAATACTCAATACTTGGTTGGAGCTCCTTTTGCCTCAATTACTGCGTTAATGCGGCGTGGCATGGAGTCGATGAGTTTCTGGCACTGCTCAGGTGTTATGAGAGCCCAGGTTGCTCTGATAGTGGCCTTCAACTCTTCTGCGTTTTTGGGTCTGGCATTCTGCATCTTCCTTTTCACAATACCCCACAGATTTTCTATGGGGCTAAGGTCAGGGGAGTTGGCGGGCCAATTTAGAACAGAAATACCATGGTCCGTAAACCAGGCACGGGTAGATTTTGCGCTGTGTGCAGGCGCCAAGTCCTGTTGGAACTTGAAATCTCCATCTCCATAGAGCAGGTCAGCAGCAGGAAGCATGAAGTGCTCTAAAACTTGCTGGTAGACGGCTGCGTTGACCCTGGATCTCAGGAAACAGAGTGGACTGACACCAGCAGATGACATGGCACCCCAAACCATCACCCAACCATGCAAATTTTGCATTTCCTTTGGAAATCGAGGTCCCAGAGTCTGGAGGAAGACAGGAGAGGCACAGGATCCACGTTGCCTGAAGTCTAGTGTAAAGTTTCCACCATCAGTGATGGTTTGGGGTGCCATGTCATCTGCTGGTGTCGGTCCACTCTGTTTCCTGAGATCCAGGGTCAACGCAGCCGTCTACCAGCAAGTTTTAGAGCACTTCATGCTTCCTGCTGCTGACCTGCTCTATGGAGATGGAGATTTCAAGTTCCAACAGGACTTGGCGCATGCACACAGCGCAAAATCTACCCGTGCCTGGTTTACGGACCATGGTATTTCTGTTCTAAATTGGCCCGCCAACTCCCCTGACCTTAGCCCCATAGAAAATCTGTGGGGTATTGTGAAAAGGAAGATGCAGAATGCCAGACCCAAAAACGCAGAAGAGTTGAAGGCCACTATCAGAGCAACCTGGGCTCTCATAACACCTGAGCAGTGCCAGAAACTCATCGACTCCATGCCACGCCGCATTAACGCAGTAATTGAGGCAAAAGGAGCTCCAACCAAGTATTGAGTATTGTACATGCTCATATTTTTCATTTTCATACTTTTCAGTTGGCCAACATTTCTAAAAATCCCTTTTTTGTATTAGCCTTAAGTAATATTCTAATTTTGTGACACACAGAATTTTGGATTTTCATTTGTTGCCACTTCAAATCATCAAAATTAAATGAAATAAACATTTGAATGCATCAGTCTGTGTGCAATGAATAAATATAATGTACAAGTTACACCTTTTGAATGCAATTACTGAAATAAATCAAGTTTTTCAAAATATTCTAATTTACTGGCTTTTACCTGTAGTCCTTAAGACTTTTATATGCCAATGCTTCACTTCTTTTTCCACTTGCATAGAATTGCAAAGGCTTTGTTACCTTTGTGCGCCAGGTCCCATATCCTCAACGTCTTGTCCCGGGAAGAAGAGACGAGCGTGAGCGTCCCGTTCCGAGGAAACGCCAGGTGTCGGACGACGCCTTCGTGGCCGTGGAGGTCAAACACGGCGACGCCTGATCGACGTAAAAGAGGAAAAGACGGTAAAACCGCAACGTGACGTCATCAACGGGAGGCGAGCTCTCACCTGTGAGAACGTTCCAGATTTTGATCACGCCGTTTTCCAAGCCTGTGGCCAGAAGTAAACTGTTGTTCCCTTTTGGTGCTGGTTTAGCACGGGCTGCAGTCGCCTTTGGAGGTCTGGGTCCAAAAGCGAGTCCCCAAACTGGATGGCCACAGCTGAAGCTCTTATCTCCTCGGTCCACACCCCCGTCCTGACATTCTCTGTGGGGGACGACCCAGAATAGATGGAAAGTAAGATATCATTCATCTCAATGTTTAGGACATTTTTTGTATGTCATTTAAACTCTTTTTTTTTTTTTTACACCAGCTCAGATTGTCACAATTACATAATAATTCATTATCTTCACACAGACTGAGAATGTTGAGTCAAAACCATTCATCGGGGTGAGGCTACTAAGTTGTTGTAGGATGATTTTGTAACCCTCAGTGGACAAATGCTGACTTTTTTTTGTCCTTTGTGTAAATGTTTTGCTGTAGTAATGGCCATAATTTTTGTTGTGTACCCTATTACAGTGTTTTTCAACAACTGTGCCGCGGCACACTAGTGTGCCTTGAAATACAGTTCGGTGTGCCGTGGGTAGTAACGCGCTACATTTACTCCGTTACATGTACTTGAGTAACTTTTGGGATAAATTGTACTTCTAAGAGTAGTTTTAATGCAACATACTTTTACTTTTACTTGAGTATATTTATAGAGAAGAAACGCTACTTTTACTCCGCTACTTTTATCTACATTCAGCTCGCTACTCGCTACTAATTTTTATCGATCTGTTAATGCACGCTTTGTTTGTTTTGGTCTGTCAGACAGACCTTCATAGTGCCTGCGTTTCAACAAATACAGTCACTGGTGACGTTCACTTCGTTCCACCAATCAGATGCAGTCACTGGTGACGTTGGACCAATCAAACAGAGCCAGAGGTCACATGACCTGACTTAAACAAGTTGAAAAACTTATTGGGGTGTTACCATTTAGTGGTCAATTGTACGGAATATGTACTGTACTGTGCAATCCACTAATACAAGTTCCAATCAATCAATCAAAAGTGTGAAGGAAAAAAGACCATTTTTTATTTCAACCGTACATCCCGTCAAAAGCCTAAAGACTGACTGCACAGTTCCTGTCTTCACAATAAAAGTGCCGCTCCATCGCGCCTGCGCTTTCAAAATAAGAGTCTCCGAAAGCCTGCGCAAACAAGCTAGCAAGCTACGGAGTTTGCCGCCAATGTATTTCTTGTAAAGTGTATAAAAACGAATATGGAAGCTGGACATATAAGATGCCAAAAACCAACCACTTTCATGTGGTATTAGACAGAAAGGAGGAACTTTTTTTCTCCTCCATTTGAAAACGTGGACGTTTGTCATCACTACTGTCTGATTCCAATCAATGCAAGTCATCAGAATCAGGTAATACACCAACTTATATTCTTGTCTTCATGAAAGAAAGGAATCTATGTGTTAAACATGCATGTATATTCATTAAAACACCTTTAACATGTAAACAAAAACGGCAAAATAAATAAATATAAATTATATACTGTATATATCAATGTATGTATATATATATATATATATGTATGTGTGTGTGTGTATATATGTTACTCATCAGTTACTCAGTACTTGAGTAGTTTTTTCACAACATACTTTTTACTTTTACTCAAGTAAATATTTGGGTGACTACTCCTTACTTTTACTTGAGTAATAAATCTCTAAAGTAACAGTACTCTTACTTGAGTACAATTTCTGGCTACTCTACCCACCTCTGGCCGTGGGAGGTTATGTAATTTCACCTAATTGGGTTAAAAATAAAAGGCATTGAAGCTTAGGCGTGGCTATGCAAAACAAAACTAAAACTGAACTGGCTGCAAAGTAAACAAAACACAAAATGCTGGACGACATTAATGTTCCTTGCTAAATGTGTATATATCATTTATACACACATACACATTGGCCCCCAGACACATTTTTTCTGTCAATGTGGCCCCCGAGTCGGCTCTGATCTACAGTGACTAAGCTAGAAGACATTTTTCTCTAATATAGGAATCTGTGACTCACTGAAAATGCCTAAGCATGTTTACTGTTTTTGTAACATTTAAACCACATTTATCAATGTTTACATTTGCACTTCGCTTTTTTGTAAGTTCGACATCATTATCAAAAACAGTCGTCGTTTTAGGAATATTTGAAATGGATATTTCTCGAATTGACTGCGGCTAATGTCCGAGGCTCCATGAACGCGTCGTGTGAGCTTCAGGTGCACGTACTCTGAGTCGAGGGGCCAGGCGACCACCCACACGATGCCGTGTCCCATGGACCAGGCGAACCAGGCTCCGTCGGGGGAAAAGTCCACGCTCCAGGTCTCGCACCCGGGTCGGCCTTCCAGGGACGGGGGTCGCCGCGTCTTCAGCTCCAGGATGAGCGCCGGATCGGAGGCTGCGCAGGGACGGCGGAACAAAAACAACGACATGAATCATCGGAACCGCGGTGACAGGCGTCTGGGATGGCGGGGGGTTGGTGACCAAAGAGCCGCTAGCCAAGACGCTTTACGTACCAGTCGGCTGGAGCTCCGCGTTGCTTTGCGTGGAGCACATCGTCGCCTCTTCACATTCTTCACTTCCTCAAACGAACCTCCGTGTTTGTGTGCGGCCCATAAAGAGACCGAGCAGCCACCCAACAACTTACACGGACGCAACTTCAAAAAAAATGGAAGGCTCCAAATGTTTTTTAAAGTCTTTAAGGGCGAGCTGAGCATCGATTACGACATTTTCTCGGCGTGGTCACGTTCTTGTCTTATTACGTAATGACGCTAAGCCGCGCCCCCCCAGCGAACAGCTCTACTTGGCACGTTCTGGAAGCTTAGAGACGGAAAGCAGGGGCGTAACTAGCAAATACAGGGTCTATTGGGAAAAACTATTATTGTATGTACATTAGGCTTGGATTTTTTTTTTTTTTTTTTACCAAACAGGACAAAAGTATTTTGAATATACAATATAATGAGCTGGGGACTCGTCCAGGGTGTAGCCCGCCTTCTGCCCGAATGCAGCTGGGATAGTCTCCAGCATAGACGACAATCTACAGTTCTGCCATTTCTGCTCAGTGTGTGTGTATTAAAAAAAAAAAAAAAGATGTTCAGCAAAGTTAATATCCCATATGATTTGTGGCTCTATTATTTTGTAACAAATAACATTGATTTTTCAAAAATTATTTTAAAGATTGAAAGTTGCCATCGATCCCTTGTGGGTGCTCACCCCGAAGCATACTTGCCAACCTTGAGACCTTTGCTTTTAGTACCTTTAATGTACAAAACATCAAAGTGGTCTATGCATTCTTTAATGTTTCTGTATGCGGCCTTTGATGTAGCGGCCTTTCATGGAAACATCAATGTGGCCTATGCATCCTTTAATGTTTGTGTAGGCGACCTCTAACTGAAATATCAAAGTGGCCTATGCATCCTTTTATGTTTCTGTAGGAGGCCTTTCACGGAAACATCAAAGTGAACTATTCATCCTTTAATGTTTCTATAGGAGACCTTTCACGGAAACATCAAAGTGGCCTATGCATCCTTTAATGTTTCTGTAGGAGGCCTTTCATGAAAACATCAAAGTGGGCCTATGCATCCTTTAATGTTTCTGTATGCTGCCTTTAAAGGAAACATCAAAGTAGCCTATGCATCCTTTAATGTTTCTGTATGCGGCCTTTAACAGAAACATCAATGTGGCCTATGCATCCTTTAATGTTTCTGTAGGAGGCCTTTCATGAAAACATCAAAGTGGCCTGTGCATCCTTTAATGTTTCTGTATGCTGCCTTTAAAGGAAACATCAGAGTGGCCTATGCATCCTTTAATGTTTCTGTATGCGGCCCTTAACGGAAACATCAAAGTGGCCTATGCATCCTTTAATGTTTCTGTAGGCTTTTCATGAAAACATCAAAGTGGCCTATGCATCCTTTAATGTTTCTGTATGCTGCCTTTAAAGGAAATATCAACGTGGCCTATGCATCCTTTCATGTTTCTGTAGGAGGCCTTTCACGGAAACATCAAAGTGGCCTATGCATCCTTTTATGTTTCTGTAGGAGGCCTTTCATGAAAACATCAAATTGGCCTATTCATCCTTTAATGTTTCTGTAGGAGGCCTTTCACGGAAACATCAAAATGGCCTATGCATCCTTTAATGTTTCTGTATGCTGCCTTAAAAGGAAACATCAAAGTGGCCTATGCATCCTTTAATGTTTCTGTAGGCGGCATTTAACGGAAACACCAAAGTGGCCTAAGCATCCTTTAATGTTTCTGTATGCAGCCTTTAACGGAAACATCAAAGTGGCCTATGCATCCTTTAATGTTTCTGTAGGCCTTTCATGAAAACATCAAGGTGGCCTATGCATCCTTTAATGTTTCTGTAGGCGGCCTTTAACGGAAACATCAATGTGGCCTATGCATCCTTTAATGTTTCTTGTAGGCGGTCTTTCCTGAAAACATCAAATTGGCCTATGCATCCTTTAATGTTTCTGTAGGAGGCCTTTCATGGAAACATCAAAGTGGCCTATGCATCCTTTAATGTTTCTGTAGGCGGCCTTTCACGGAAACATCAAAGCGGCCTATGCATCCTTTAATGTTTCTTGTAGGCGGTCTTTCATGAAAACATCAAAGTGGCCTATGCATCCTACGGCCTTTAATGGAAACATTTTGAACACCCATGATCTAGACATCCATCCATTTTCTACCGCTTGTCCCGTTTGAGGCTCCAGCACCCCCGCGACCCCAAACGGGACAATATTACAAAAAAAAGTAAAATATCAAAACATATTGATTTTAACCAAATTGTACATGTTATTATTGTCCCTCTTTATACCCCCACTGCTGAATGACTAGCATTAAAATGTAAATTACTATAAAAAGTAAGGCAAGATGTAAAAAAATAAATAAAAAATATCCTGGATTTGCATCCAAATATATTCAAAGGTAAGAGCTATCTGCACTCAAATTATTTAATTTATTTGAAAAGTTGATGAACTTACGCTATGTATTTTCTTTACATGATAGAAAATAAATGTAGTTTGTAAGGGTGCACGATGAATATAGGGTCGATATAAGGAATTACATCAAACCCAGTGACGTGCGGTGAGGTTGATGGCTGGTGAGGCACTGACTTCATCACAGTCAGATTTACAAACATATGAACCCTAAAGAGTATCTTATTCACCATTTGATTGGCAGCAGTTAACGGGTTATGTTTAAAAGCTCATACCAGCATTCATTCTTCCCTGCTTGGCACTTAGCATCAAGGGTTGGAATTGGGGGTTAAATCACCAAAAATGATTCTCGGGCGTGGCGCCGCTGCTGCCCACTGCTCCCCTCACCTCCCAGGGGGTGATCAAGGGGATGGGTCAAATGCAGAGGACAAATGTCACCACACCTAGTGTGTGTGACAATCATTGGTACTTTAACTTAACTTTAACTTTACACATACAAACTGTAGCACACAAAAAAGCACATTTAATAAAAAAAAACCTTATTATGGTCTTACCTTTACTTATAAATGAAGTCCATGCGCCGCTCCTTCTGAACAAAATAACTTGTTTATAGAAGTTTTCCTTATCTTTCTTCAGTTTTAAAAGTCTCTCCGTCTCGATGGAGATCTTCCTTTAATTATTACCTCCTGCTTCGATTGAAAGTCCAGTTTAGAAAACTGTTCTGCCCTCACTATATGTGTTAAGGTTATACAGCTTGGCAGACAGCTAACAACCAATCTAAGACGTTCTAATAAAGTTCCAAAGCAGATGATTCCATTTAGGCTCTTTATTGTTGTTGATCTTGCTTTGTCTTGCACTGGACTTTTATTTATTTTTTTGTAAAACTGAAATACACACAATGACAACGTATAAGCTATATGATTCAATCAACACACTGAAATGCAATACACAATATGTAAACATCAGCTCCACACAAATACACAGCAACACCATCAAACAAACACTGCTGAGTGTTGAAACTATTTCTATGGTGGAAATACACGACCGGCAGCCATTTTAAGTCCTCAAACATCCATTAAATTAGTGCACAAAAATCGTTTTTCAACACACATCTTACTATCGAATTTAGCCACTTTCCACCTTCATATTGAGCCACATAAACAAGTTAAACAGTTTACTTCCAGACTTATCTTTTCCAAGGCTTGTAAGAGGTAACACAACTTGTCTACTTCTTATTGTCTCATGAACTGAACTAACATCGTAAACCGGAAGTGCCCAAACTGATGACGCGCAGCATTTTCCCATCGCCACAAGGTGTCAGTAATAGTCCACAATCAAACGGGCATAACAAAAACTGTTTTATTTTAGATATGTAATCCTCCATGTTAAAAGTCCAGGCGAGAGGAAAAAATAAACGATCGCTGCTTGTTGTCACTTATTCTGCAGCAGAGTAGTCGCAAAAATGATCCCTGGGATGATGGGATCACTAGCGCCCTCTACCACCAGGAGGCGGGATTACTGCGAGCCTCAGCCAGTGCGTCTTCACAGCAGTTTTATGATTGCTCAGCACAAGAAATACGTTACACACATACAGTTGTTGACAAAATACACTGTACATTATATACCTCAGCTAACTAAACTATGGAAATGTATAATAAAATTCATATAGCAATACGGTCTCACTGCACAGCAGGCCAGCAGTTAGCCGAGTCATTGCGCAATCCATGGTGAGGCACAACTGGCTGGTGACTCACCGCAAGTCTCTTCTCGGTTTTTGAACAACAAATGTGAAAATTCAGCGATTTTGAATACAAATAATCTAAAACTGGTGAAGTTAAATGGAAAATAACTTTATAGTATAATCACTGGATACATATAACAATTTAATATATTTTTTTCTTTTTACATTTTTTTTCTTTCCATGATGGCACGTGAGGCGCCGCCTCACCTGCCTCCCCTGACTGCACGTCACTGATCAAACCACTAAATCCAATAATGTTACATTTTTTTTATCAGATTTAAAAACAAACAAAAAAATGCTCCAAGAGACCATACTTGCCAACCCTCCCGGATTTTCCGGGAGACTCCCGAAATTCAGCGCCTCTCCCGAAAACCTCCCGGGACAAAATTTTCTCACGAAAATCTCCCGAAATTCAGGCGGAGCTGGAGGCCACGCCCCCTCCAGCTCCATGCGGACCTGAGTGACGTGTTGACAGCCTGTTCACACGTCCGCTTTCCCACAATATAAACAGCTAATGATCGAGGGCGAGTTCTTGGTTTCCTATGTGGGTTTATTGTTAGGCAGTTTCATTAACGTCCTCCAAGCGCGGTAACAACACACAACAACAGGAGTCAAGTTTTCGTCTACCGTAAAGCAGTTCGTCTGCCGTAAACAGCAATGTTGTGACACTTTTAAACAGGACAATACTGCCATCTACTGTACATGCATATGTGTCCCACCCATAATGTGTCACATTTTTGTGTTGATTTATTTATTTTATTTTGTGGTTTGAATTCGTTTTTGGAGCTGTCATTCCACATTTATCAGTATTCACATTGGTCAGTAGGGGGCAGTAGGGCATTTCTTCCCAATTGAATGCTATCACCTGCAGACCGGAAGTGTCTTGTCATTCTGATGAGCGCGACCAGTCTGTGAACAATTGAAACGTCCTGTGTGCGTTTTCCTCCTGTATAACAGGTTAGTTTTGGTGAATCAACTCACTGAATAATATCCATGTGATCATTATAAGTTTAAGTACACATTCTGATGGTGGAGCCAAACTCTAAAGTGTTTGTGAGTTGTAGTTTGTATTTGTGAATGAATCCAGTGCACAGCTGCAGTAATCAACACAAAAAGGCGACGTGAGTGCGCAATGTTTATATAGGAACTTCTGATCCTAATTCAGACTCCCAAATTAGAGCTCCCGTTTTCTTATTGATTTTATAATGTATATTTGTATAATGTTTGTGTTCTGAAATAGTGACAGAGAATAGAACAAGGATGGACAATTCAACCCTTAACTCAACAATGAGTAGATGAGTGTTATGTGTGTGTATATGTGTAAATACATGAACACTGAAATTCAAGTATTTATTTTATTTATATATATATATATATATATATATATATATATATAGCTAGAATTCACTGAAAGTCAAGTATTTCTTATATATATATATATATCTTAACCACACCCCCCACCCCCACCTCCCGAAATCGGAGGTCTCAAGGTTGGCAAGTATGCAAGAGACATTACCTGTACTGTGCTGAAGGCAGCCAAATCAAACGCTCCTTTTCTCCTACTTGCTGTAAACCGCCTGTTGTAAACTCCCCGAGTTCATTGTAAACACGTCTTCGCTGTCAGATGCCTGCTGTTAAAGAAGCTGCCCTAAATCCAGCCGCAAAGAAAAACGAACTACAGTTAAATTTACGTTTACAGAAAAAATATATAATTACGTTATCGGTGAGGTAGCGACTTGTCCAGGGTGTACCCCGCCTTCCGCCCGAATGCAGCTGAGTTAGGCTCCAGCACCCCCCGCGACCTCAAATGAGACAAATGGTAGAAAATGGATGGATGGAATCAGTCTTGAAAAGCAGGAAGTTAACTGTATCATCTTTTTTTGTCAAGCATCTTTAATAATTTACATTTTTGGATGGAATAATTTCAAGTGCATGTTCAGTATTAGTTTCTACTTCAATACAAAAATAGTTCCAACATGAAAAGACGGTTTTAAAGTAATCATTTTAAGAGGTGCTAAAGTTCTGAAAGGTGCTAATAAAAGAGTAATAGCTGTAAACATTTTCATACCAACATTGACATGTGATTACATCATACAGCTATTACAGAACAATTTAAATCCTCTTTAAAAGTAATCATTTCAACAGCAAATTCTAATTGTCAAATATATACAATGAACATTTTTCTGTATTTTTGTTTAAGACGATACGTGAGGCTGGTCGGCGTCTCGCTGACTGGCGAGGGCGACATCCGGCCCCTCCCACTTTTCCGGTCGAGTCGCATTCTAAAGCGTCAAGAGTGGTGACGTAAGGGCACTTGGGTCACTCCACACCAAAGAAACAAATAGTTACCTTGGTAACGGCCTTATAAAAACATCCTTCACATTTCTGTTGGAGGTCAATGTTCAACTATAATGAAAAGAAAAAGCGGCAGACACCTAAAATGTTACAAGATCCGGTAGCTCCTCTCTCAATTTTTCTTGATCTTCTTCTTGCGTCTGGGCCGTCGTCCCTGTGTCCTCCTGCTCGCCTGCGGGGAACCGACATTGGCAAGACGTTAACAACAAATATATATTTATATTGGGTCTTCAGGTGATGTCCACACCGGATGGGATGTGGTGGATCTGGACCATGGTGGTTTGATTCGCCGGCGTCAGCGGTGGGAGTCGAGGAGCGGGGGCGTTGAAGAGCTCATCGTCCGACTCCACCAGGCTGAGCACGTCACCTACGTTGTCGCCCGGGCGCCTGGAGAAAGGCAAACAGGTGAGGAGACATCAAAATTATGCTCTCACTTTGCCTCAATACTTGTAAGATTTCCTCAATCAAGCACTTTAATAGACGCCCTTCCCTATTTAAATGTCTTCACACTGCAAAAAGTCAGTGTTCAAAAACAAGAAAAAAAAATACAAAAATGAGGGGTATTTTATTTGAACTAAGCAAAATTATTTGCCAATAGAACAAGAAAATTCGACTTTCCAAAACAAGTAAAATTCGCTAACCTCAATGAACCCAAAAATACCTTAAAATAAGTATATTCTTACTAATAACAAGTGCACTTTTCTTGGTAAAAAAAAAAAAAGAGGCCTTTTTTCTCAATATGTTGAAAAATTTGGTCGGGTCGCGGGGGCAGCAGCCTAAGCAGGGAAGCCCAGACTTTCCTCTCCCCAGCCACTTCGTCCAGCTCCTCCCGGGGGATCCCGAGGCGTTCCCAGGCCAGCCGGGAGACATAGTCTTCCCAACGTGCCCTGGGTCTTCCCCGTGGCCTCCTACCGGTTGGACGTGCCATAAACACCTCCCTAGGGAGGCGTTCGGGTGGCATCCTGGCCAGATGCCCGAACCACCTCATCTGGCTCCTCTCGATGTGGAGGAGCAGCGGCTTTACTTTGAGCTCCCCCCGGATGACAGAGCTTCTCACCCTATCTCTAAGGGAGAGACCCGCCACCCGGCGGAGGAAACTCATTTCGGCCGCTTGTACCCGTGATCTTGTCCTTTCGGTCATAACCCAAAGCTCATGACCATAGGTGAGGATGGGAACGTAGATCGACCGGTAAATTGAGAGCTTTGCCTTCCGGCTCAGCTCCTTCTTCACCACAACGGATCGATACAGCGTCCGCATTACTGAAGATGCCGCACCGATCCGCCTGTGGATCTCACGATCCACTCTTCCCCCACTCGTGAACAAGACTCCTAGGTACTTGAACTCCTCCACTTGGGGCAGGGTCTCCTCCCCAACCCGGATATGGCACTCCAACCTTTTCCGGGCGAGAACCATGGACTCGGACTTGGAGGTACTGATTCTCATCCCAGTCGCTTCACACTCGGCTGCGAACCGATCCAGTGAGAGCTGAAGATCCCGGCCAGATGAAGCCATCAGGACCACATCATCCGCACAAAGCAGAGACCTAATCCTGCAGCCACCAAACCGGAACCCCTCAACGCCTTGACTGCGTCTAGAAATTCTGTCCATAAAAGTTATGAACAGAATGGGTGACAAAGGGCAGCCTTGGCGGAGTCCAACCCTCACTGGAAACGTGTCCGACTTACTGCCGGCAATGCGGACCAAGCTCTGGCACTGAGCATACAGGGAGCGGACTGCCACAATCAGACAGTCCGTTACCCCATACTCTCTGAGCACTCCCCACAGGACTTCCCGAGGGACACGGTCGAATGCCTTCTCCAAGTCCACAAAGCACATGTAGACTGGTTGGGCAAACTCCCATGCACCCTCAAGGACCCTGCCGAGAGTATAGAGCTGGTCCACAGTTCCACGACCAGGACGAAATAAGCGGAAGAAGATGGATGGATGGATGGATGGATGTTGAAAAATATTCTTGTGCCATTATCTTGACATAAAGATATGCGCTCGGCATTACATTTCTTGAAACCAGCAAACTTATACTAAAAACTAATTTATTGTTCTTAATGGAAAGGCAACAAGGCAACCGCTTGTTACCTTCAAGGTCTCCTAGCCGCTCAGGCAAATCATTTGGTCTAAAAATGAATTTTTCCATGGATAACATGACATCATCGCGCCAAGTGCGTGCTCTTTCAGTCAATTAGTGCGCATATATACAGCCCGGCCCCCGGCCAACATTTTTTAAATTGTAATATTGAGGAATTTATCTGAATGTGCATGAACTATTTCTGTTCAAAATTGTTTGAATTGTTAAATGTTTAAATATTAACTGCACTGTGCCAACTGTACTACTATATATTAGTACGTATTTTCTATTGTTTCATTGAAAATAAAACAGCAAAGTCCATTTGGCTGTCATCTGTTTTAATTATGAGACACAATTGTGTCAAAGTAATGATTTTTTTTTTTCATGCTTGAAATAAGAAATGATTACTTTGAAAAAGCAGTTTTCTACTTGTGAGTGTTGATGACACAGCTTTGCAACACTTGATATTCTAGTTTCAAGCATGTTTTACTCAATATAGGTCATCACATCTCAGCAACAAGCTGTAATATCTTACTGAGATCATTTAGGACCAAAACCCTTAAAACGAGTAAAAGATTCTAACATAAAATCTGCTTAGTGAGAAGAATTATCTTATTAGACAGAAAATAAGCAAATATCACCCTTATTTGACATATTTCATCTTACTGAGATTTCAGTTTTTGCAGTGCACTTCTTTACCATGCGTGTGTATCGCTATATAGACCAATGTGGCATTTTATATTTAAATACATTTCTGTAATTAATATTGTACCCATAAAAAGACAGACCCGACTGCAGAAAAACATTTTTCACGGTGGCCCCTGCTGAACATTTATTTCCGCGCACACTTGCTAAAGCTGCATTGTTAGGGCTTTGTCTGTCCACAGCTAATTACTACATGTAAGACAAAACACTTTCACTATATTGCCACCTGCCTTGACTCACATATGAACTTGAAGCGCCATCCCATTCGTCACCCATAGGGTTCAATATGTCGTCGGTCCACCTTTTGCAGCTATTACAGCTTCAACTCTTCTGGGAAGGCTGTCCACAAGGTTGCAGAGTGTGTTTATAGGAATTTTCCACCATTCTTCCAAAAGAGCATTGGTGAGGTCACACACTGATGTTGGTGGAGAAGGCCTGGCTCTCAGTCTCCGTTCTAATTCATCCCAAAGGTGTTCTATCGGGTTCAGGTCAGGACTCTGTGCAGGCCAGTCAAGTTTTTCCACACCAGACTCTGCCATCCATGTCTTTATGGACCTTGCTTTGTGCACTGGTGCACAGTCATGTTGGAAGAGGAAGGGGCCCGCTCCAAACTGTTCCCACAAGGTTGGGAGCATGGAATTGTCCAAAATGTGTTGGTATTCTGGAGCATTCAAAGTTCCTTTCACTGGAACTAAGGGGCCAAGCCCAACTCCTAAAAAACAATCCCACAGCATCATTCCTTCCTTCACCAAATTTCACACTCAGCACAATGCAGTCCGAAATGTAGCGTTCTCCTGGCAACCTCCAAACCCAGACTGGTCCATCAGATTGCCAGATGGAAAAGCAAGATTCATCACTCCGGAGAAGGCGTCTCCACTGCTCTAGAGTCCAGTGGCGACATGCTTTACACCACTGCATCTGACGCTTTGCATTGGACTTGGTGATGTATGGCTTAGATGCAGCTGCTCAGCCTTGGAAACCCATTCCATGAAGCTCTCTGCGTACTGTACGTGGGCTAATTGGAAGGACACATGAAGTTTGGAGCTCTGTAGCAACTGACTGTGCAGAAAGTCTTCGCACTATGCGCTTCAGCATCCGCTGACCCCTCTCTGTCAGTTTACGTGGCCTACCACTTGGTGGCTGAGTTGCTGTTGTTCCCAAACTCTTCCATTTTCTTATAATAAAGCCGACAGTTGACTTTGGAATATTGAGGAGCGAGGAAATTTCACGACTGGATTTGTTGCACAGGTGGCGTCCTATGACAGTTCCACACTGGAGCGGCCCATTCTTTCACAAATGTCTGTAGAAACAGTCTCCATGCCTAACTGCTTCATTTTATACACCTGATTCTGATCATTTGGATGGGTGGCCAAATATACTTTGGGCAATATAGTGTATATTCGTAGTTATTGTAACGATGTGTTTGAAATTATTCAAGCCTTTACTGTGTCCAAAAAATGAAAGAGTTGGCCATTTCTATGGTATGAATGAGATTGTAAAAGGACTGTTATTGATCCGATGTGCTAAAACCTCTTTCCTGTTTAAAAGCTACATACAATATTAACCGATCTTTGTTCACGCACGTTATAAATATTAATAAAGTGTTTAGATGTATTTATTCAATCAATGTATTCTTGTTGGCCAAAAAGGGATTCCAAGTAATAGTTTTGTATTGACACATCTCATCTGTGCATACATTACTAGAATAACCTCAGGTGATGCACAGATGAGATGTGTCAATGTCAAAATACTATTTTGAAACACTAAGTTGTTGTTTGGGGTGGATTTCAGCTTGCTAAAGGGTACTTCAACACATAGACAGTACAGCAGGGGTGCTCACACTTTTTTTGCAGGCGAGCTACTTTTCAATTGATCAAGTCGTGGGGATCTATCTCATTCATATATATAATTTATATTTACTTATTTATGAAATATATGTTTTTGTTAACAAGTTAAAGGTGTTTAATGATAATGCAAGCATGTTTAACACATATAGTTAATATTGTTAATACATTAAAGGTGAGTATGTTTAATACATATAGTTAATATTGTTAACAAGTTAAAGGTGTTTAAAGATAATGCAAGTATGTTTAACACATATAGTTAATATTGTTAACAACTTAAAGGTGGTTAAAGATAATACAAGCATGTTTAACACATATAGTTAATATTGTTAACAACTTAAAGGTGGTTAAAGATAATACAAGCATGTTTAACACATATAGTTAATATTGTTAATAAGTTAAAGGTGGTTAAAGATAATGCAAGCATGTTTAACACATATAGTTAATATTGTTAATAAGTTAAAAGTGTTTAAAGATAATACAAGCATGTTTAACACATATAGATTCCTTTTTTTCATGAAGACAAGAATATAAGTTGGTGTATTACCTGATTGTGATGACTTGCATTGATTGGAATCAGACAGTGGTGATGATATCGTCCGCATTTTCGAATGGAGGAGAAAAAAAGTCCTCCTTTCTGTCCAATACCACATGAAAGTGGTTGGTTTTTGGCATCTTATTTGTCCAGCTTCCGTACTCCTTTGTATACACTTTACAAGAAATACATTGTCGGCAAACTCCGTAGCTTGCTAGCTTGTGCACGCCAGCTTTCTGAGACTCTTATTTTGGTAGCGCAGGCAGGATGAAGCAGAGCTTTTATTGTGCAACTGTGCAGTCGGTCTTTGGAGTTTTGACGACAGGTACGGCGCCAGAGTCTGTTGAAATAAAGTGTTTCTCGCCTTCCAGTCGGTAATTTTAATGAGCTGGCAGCAGCCAGCGTCATCTCAGAAGACCCTCGGGTGCCGTGAATGTCAATCAAGTGACGAAAGTGACGTCATAGTGAAGATTTATGATCGCTCATTTTTAGGACTGTTTTTTTAATGCCTGGCTGGTGATCGACTGACACACCCTCCGAGATCGACCGGTAGATCGCGATCGACGTAATGAGCACCCCTGCAGTACAGTATGTACTTTATCATCATATATGTATGTTTTAAATGTACACATCCAAACACTATTAATATTTATTATGGACAAAAAGCAGTTAATATTGTATGTAGATTCCAAACAAAAAAAATAGGTTTCAATCACAACATCGGATCAACAGTCCTTTACAATCTCATTAATACCATAGAAATGATCAAATCTTTCATTTATCGGACACCATAAAGTAGGGGTGTAACGGTACATGTATTTGTATTGAACCGTTTCGGTACGGGGGGTTCCGGTTCGGTTCGGTTCGGAGGTGTACCGAACGAGTTTCCACACGAACATATTAAGTAGCCGCCTCAGTCTCTGTCAGTCCTCTACACAGCACCCAGCATTGTCCCATCCACACAACCATCTGATTGGTTACAAACAGAGCGGTAACAGCCAATCAGCAGTGCGTATTCAGAGCGCATGTAGTCAGTGCTTAGCGTTTAGTAGGTAAGCATAAGGCAGCGGACTCTCCCCAAATTATAATAAACACCTCCCAGTCAATTACTAGTAACATCACTATGAACCCTTTGACCTTCTAGAAATATAAAAAGCAGCTCAGCTCGCTCGCAGTCCTGACTTGAGGTGAAGGCTAATTACCTTTTAGCGTAAAGTTAGCTCATTTTGTGGTGTGCGTGTGTGTGTGTGTTACGGACAGCAAAGCCCTGTCTGTCTGTTATTTCACTTTACCTTTTTCTGTGTTGATTGAGCGGTGTTAAAGCAGCAAAAAAGGACATTATGTTAAATGAAAAGTTTCTGTCTCTGATAGTTGATATAATAATGTAAGTGCATCATAAAGCCTACATTAGAGATGCGCGGATAGGCAATTATTTCATCCGCAACCGCATCACAAAAGTCGTCACCCTTCCGCCATCCACCCGAACTAACATTTTATCAAAACCGCACCCGCCCGTTGTTATATATCTAATATAGACGATGCAAGGCATTAGTGAGGTTATAAAGCTTTTGCCTGTTAAAGAAAGGAGACTGATCCAATTCAGCAGAGACATTCAATGCGTGCCACGCTGTCACGGCCCAGACGCACACCAGTGCGCAATCATCTGGGAGCCGCGCTGAGCGCACCTCCAAGCGCGCTCGCGCCACTCAAACTGCTGCAGGCAGCTGCGTTCACACATGCATCTGTAAGCCTTGTTTTAACATCCTGTGGCACTCTTCTGGGATCACGGCGGACGAAACTGCTCATGCTCAGGGTGTCTGTGGAGGTTCGGGGTTTTGCACAAATGTGATGCACCATGTTAGATGTCCCGGTTTTGTGACTGTCGTAGACATAAACAGCGTCGCAGCTCTTGCAAATCACGTAGCCAGCATTACTATCATCCTGATTTACAACCTCATAAAAACGAGTCCACGCTGAACTTTTCTGGCCTTTTTTTCCCCTGGTCTTTAGTATTCCCTTTTTTAGTTTGTCGCGTACCACGTTTGCTGCCGGCGTTGCCATCTTTTTTTTTCTTTCTTCTTCTGTTGTGGCTTATGCTGCAGGTGCCTGATGATAAATAATTGCCTGTTTCAAAGAGTGCTGCTCGTTTTTTGTATGTGGGTAACAACATTTAACTCTGTATGTATATTTCCGAATTGGTTTAACTGCCACCCGCCTGAATCTATTTATCCATCCATCCATCCATCTTCTTCCGCTTATCCGAGGTCGGGTCGCGGGGGCAGCAGCCTAAGCAGGGAAGCCCAGACTTCCCTCTCCCCAGCCACTTCGTCCAGCTCTTCATGTGGGACCCCGAGGCGTTCCCAGGCCAGCCGAGAGACATAGTCTTCCCAACGTGTCCTGGGTCTTCCCCGCGGCCTCCTACCGGTCGGACGTGCCCTAAACACCTCCCTAGGGAGGCGTTCGGGTGGCATCCTAACCAGATGCCCGAACCACCTCATCTGGCTCCTCTCGATGTGGAAGAGCAGCGGCTTTACTTTGAGCTCCTCCCGGATGGCAGAGCTTCTCACCCTATCTCTAAGGGAGAGCCCCGCCACCCGGCGGAGGAAACTCATTTCGGCCGCTTGTACCCGTGATCTTGTCCTTTCGGTCATAACCCAAAGCTCATGACCATAGGTGAGGATGGGAACGTAGATCGACCGGTAAATTGAGAGCTTTGCCTTCCGGCTCAGCTCCTTCTTCACCACAACGGATCGATACAGCGTCCGCATTACTGAAGACGCCGCACCGATCCGCCTGTCGATCTCACGATCCACTCTTCCCTCACTCGTGAACAAGACTCCGAGGTACTTGAACTCCTCCACTTGGGGCAAGATCTCCTCCCCAACCCGGAGATGGCACTCCACCCTTTTCCGGGCGAGAACCATGGACTCGGACTTGGAGGTGCTGATTCTCATCCCAGTCGCTTCACACTCAGCTGCGAACTGATCCAGTGAGAGCTGAAGATCCTGGCCAGATGAAGCCATCAGGACCACATCATCTGCAAAAAGCAGAGACCTAATCCTGCAGCCACCAAACCAGATCCCCTCAACGCCTTGACTGCGCCTAGAAATTCTGTCCATAAAAGTTATGAACAGAATCGGTGACAAAGGGCAGCCTTGGCGGAGTCCAAACCTCACTGGAAACGTGTCCGACTTACTACCGGCAATGCGGACCAGGCTCTGGCACTGATCATACAGGGAGCGGACTGCCACAATCAGACAGTCCGACACCCCGTACTCTCTGAGCACTCCCCACAGGACTTCCCGAGGGACACGGTCGAATGCCTTCTCCAAGTCCACAAAACACATGTAGACTGGTTGGGCAAACTCCCATGCACCTTCAAGGACCCTGCGGAGAGTATAGAGCTGGTCCACAGTTCCACGACCAGGACGAAAACCACACTGTTCCTCCTGAATCCGAGGTTCGACTATCCGGCGTAGCCTCCTCTCCAGTACACCTGAATAGACCTTACCGGGAAGGCTGAGGAGTGTGATCCCACGATAGTTAGAACACACCCTCCGGTTCCCCTTCTTAAAGAGAGGAACCACCACCCCGGTCTGCCAATCCAGTGGCACCGCCCCCGATGTCCACGCGATGCTGCAGAGTCTTGTCAACCAAGACAGCCCCACAGCATCCAGAGCCTTAAGGAACTCCGGGCGGATCTCATCTACCCCCGGGGCCTTGCCACCGAGGAGCTTTTTAACTACCTCAGCAACCTCAGCCCCAGAAATAGGAGAACCCACCACAGACTCCCCAGGCACTGCTTCCTCATAGGAAGACGTGTTGGTGGGATTGAGGAGGTCTTCAAAGTATTCCCTCCACCGATCCACAACATCCGCAGTCGAGGTCAGCAGAACACCATCCTCGCCATACACGGTGTTGATAGTGCACTGCTTCCCCTTCCTGAGGCGGCGGATGGTGGTCCAGAATTGCTTCGAAGCCGTCCGGAAGTCGTTTTCCATGGCCTCACCGAACTCCTCCCATGTCCGAGTTTTTGCCTCTGCGACCGCTGAAGCCGCACACCGCTTGGCCTGTCGGTACTTGTCCGCTGCCTCAGGAGTCCTATGAGCCAAAAGAACCCGATAGGACTCCTTCTTCAGCTTGACGGCATCCCTCACCGCCGGTGTCCACCAACGGGTTCTAGGATTACCGCCACGACAAGCACCAACCACCTTGCGGCCACAGCTCCAATCAGCCGCCTCGACAATAGAGGCGCGGAACATGGTCCATTCGGACTCAATGTCCAGCACCTCCCTCGTGACATGTTCAAAGTTCTTCCGGAGGTGGGAATTGAAACTCTCTCTGACAGGAGACTCTGCCAGACGTTCCCAGCAAACCCTCACAATGCGTTTGGGCCTGCCAGGTCTGTCCGGCATCCTCCCCCACCATCGCAGCCAACTCACCACCAGGTGGTGATCGGTAGAAAGCTCCGCCCCTCTCTTCACCCGAGTGTCCAAAACATGAGGCCGCAAATCCGATGACACAACTACAAAGTCGATCATGGAACTGCGGCCTAGGGTGTCCTGGTGCCAAGTGCACATATGGACACCCTTATGTTTGAACATGGTGTTCGTTATGGACAATCTGTGACGGGCACAAAAGTCCAATAACATAACACCGCTCGGGTTCAGATCCGGGCAGCCATTCTTCCCAATCACGCCTCTCCAGGTTTCACTGTTGCTGCCAACATGAGCATTGAAGTCCCCCAGTAGAACGAGGGAATCACCCGGGGGAGCACTCTCAAGTACTCCCTCGAGTGAATCCAAAAAGGGTGGGTACTCTGAGCTGCGGTTTGGCGCGTAAGCGCAAACCACAGTCAGGACCCGTTCCCCCACCCGAAGGCGGAGGGAAGCTACCCTCTCGTCCACCGGGTTGAACTCCAACGTACAAGCTCTGAGCTGGGGGGCAACAAGAATTGCCACCCCAGCCCGTCGCCTCTCACTGCCGGCAACGCCAGAGTGGAAGAGAGTCCAGCCCTTCTCGAGAGAACTGGTTCCAGAGCCCTTGCTGTGCGTCGAAGTGAGTCCGACTATATCTAGCCGGAACTTCTCCACCTCACGCACTAGCTCAGGCTCCTTCCCCCCCAGCGAGGTGACGTTCCACGTCCCAAGAGCTAGCTTCTGTAGCCGAGGATCGGACCGCCAAGTGCCCTGCCCTCGGCTTCCGCCCAGCTCACATCGCACCCGACCTCTATGACCCCTGCTATGGGTGGTGAGCCCATTGGAGGGGGGACCCACGTTGCCTCTTCGGGCTGTGCCCGGCCGGGCCCCATGGGGACAGGCCCGGCCACCAGGCGCTCGCCATCGTGCCCCACCTCCGGGCCTGGCTCCAGAGGGGGGCCCCGGTGACCCGCGTCCGGGCAAGGGAAATCTGGGTTCCTTGCTTGTTTTCTTCATAGAGGTCTTCGAATCTATTTAAAATCTAATTTTTTTAAATTTCAACCGCCCGACCCGCGGATAAAATCTAATTTTTTTTTATTTCAACCGCCCGACCCGCGGATAATCCGCGGACTCCGCGGTTGTGTCCGCAAACCGCGCATCTCTAGCCTTCATGCACTCCATGGTGTTCAGGGATGAATAGTCTCTCCTATTGCTATTGTACTATTTTTTCAGCTATAGTTACATTAATCATTAGAAATGCAGCAGCCTAGTTTTGAATGGCAGGGTCCCTGCTATCACATGTTGATACAAATATAATATCTACATAATAAATCAACTACAGGCTTCCCAAATGCTGTAATAAATTAAGCATGATGAGTTGACTTGAAACTGTTTAATGTTGCACTTTTTATATGTAGAAGAAAAGTTTTGTCATTTTATTTAATCTGAGCAACAACTTGAGGCAGTTTAATGTTGATTAACGTGGGCGGAATTATTATAGTGTTCCCAATGTTAAAAGGATAAAGCCATTGTTTACAAATTTGGTAAATAAATAACCAAACATTTATATTTTGTTGTTTTCTTACTGTATCGAAAATGAACCGCACCGTGACCTCTAAACCGAGGTACGTACCGAACCTAACTTTTTGTGTACCGTTACACCCCTAGTACTTTATTATCATAAATGTATGTTTTAAATGTACACATCCAAACACTATTAATATTTATTATGGACAAAAAGCAGTTAATATTGTATGTAGCTTCCAAACAAAAAAAAGTGGTTTTAATCACAACATTGGATCAACAGTCCTGTACAATCTCATAAATACCATAGAAATGATCAAATCTTTCATTTATCGGACACCATAAAGCAGGGGTGCTCATTACGTCGATCGCGAGCTACCGGTCGATCTCGGAGGGTGTGTCAGTCGATCACCAGCCAGGCATTAAAAAAATAGTCCTAAAAATGAGCGATCATAAATCTTCACTATGACGTCACTTTCGTCACTTGATTGACATTCACGGCACCCGAGGGTCTTCTGAGATGACGCTGGCTGCTGCCAGCTCCTTAAAATTACCGACTGGAAGGCGAGAAACACTTTATTTCAACAGACTCTGGCGCCGTACCTGTCGTCAAAACTCCAAAGAGACTGCACAGTTGCACAATAAAAGCGCTTCTTCATCCTGCCTGCGCTACCAAAATAAGAGTCTCAGAAAGCTGGCGTGCACAAGCTAGCAAGCTACGGAGTTTGCCGACAATGTATTTCTTGTAAAGTGTATACAGAGGAGTACGGAAGCTGGACAAATAAGATGCCAAAAACCAACCACTTTCATGTGGTATTGGACAGAAAGGAGGACTTTTTTTCTCCTCCATTCGAAAATGCGGACGTTAGCACCACTGTCCAATCAATGCAAGTCATCAGAATCAGGTAATACACCAACTTATATTCTTGTCTTCATGAAAGAAAGGAATGTATATGTGTTAAACATGCTTGTATTATCTTTAAACACCTTTAACTTATTAACAATATTAACTATATGTGTTAAACATGCTTGCATTATCTTTAAACACCTTTAACTTGTTAACAATATTAACTATATGTGTTAAACATGCTTGTATTATCATTAAACACATTTAACTTGTTAACAATATTAACTATATGTGTTAAACATGCTTGTATTATCTTTAAACACCTTTAACTTGTTAACAATATTAACTATATGTTAAACATGCTTGTATTATCTTTAAACACCTTTAAGTTGTTAACAATATTAACTATATGTATTAAACATTCTTGTATTATCATTAAACACCTTTAATTTATTAACAATATTAACTATGTGTTAAACATGCTTGTATTATCTTTAAACACCTTTAACTTGTTAACAATATTAACTATATGTGTTAAACATGCTTGTATTATCATTAAACACATTTAACTTGTTAACAATATTAACTATATGTGTTAAACATGCTTGTATTATCTTTAAACACCTTTAACTTGTTAACAATATTAACTATATGTTAAACATGCTTGTATTATCTTTAAACACCTTTAATTTATTAACAATATTAACTATGTGTTAAACATGCTTGTATTATCATTAAACACCTTTAACTTGTTAACAATAACTATATGTGTTAAACATGCTTGCATTATCTTTAAACACCTTTAACTTGTTAACAATATTAACTATATGTATTAAACATACTTGTATTATCATTAAACACCTTTAATTTTTTAACAATATTAACTATGCTTGCATTATCATTAAACACCTTTAACTTGTTAACAAAAACATATATTTCATAAATAAGTAAATATAAATGATATATATGAATGAGGTAGATCCCCACAACTTGATCAATTGAAAAGTAGCTCGCCTGCAGAAAAAGTGTGAGAACCCCTGCCATAAAGGCTTAAATAATTCCAAAAACATATCATTAAAATAACCAAAAATACAAGTGTTTGTCTTACGTGTAGTAATCAGTTATGGACAGACGAAGCCCGAAAGCGGTGTGCGCTCCTACATTTTGGGTAGGGAATCAGTTTTTTGCATGACAACTTCCACAACCATGTTTGTTCACAAATGAGCATGTGGTCAAACAGAGCTACGGTTCTCTTTTTCATGCACTCCAAATCATTATTCAAGTGAAAAAAATACTCCATGTGTAATGAGTTTTAAACAATAAATCACGCTCTCTTTACACTTTAAGTAGGCCCTCCAGGGTATTTGATGTAGTAGCGTTTTTGTTGTTGTTGCATGTTTTGCACAAGTCACCACAAATTGCATTATGCAACATCAGGTAACATCCCACAATCCAACGAGAGCTACAGTATTTCAAATAAAGTGTTGTTAAAAGAACACATTGGTGTGTTGTGTTTGGTGGCGTCCTAATGAGTGGATTGTGTTGCAGGGTGCTTGTGGAAAGAGAGGCGTACTCACCCAAAGGCTCCTCCTGCAACGCAACACAACAAAGTGAGTACTGATGCGTGGGAGACACTGGTGTAGCAGACTTTCATGCAACATCTTCACGTTACCTAGGCAGACTCGGTGCCGGTTGGAGTAAACCACTTTGGCCACGACGATGGCAGAGGCCACGATAAGAGCGGCGATGAACACGCCGATGACGGCGCCCGTGTAAGCCAAGGAAGCTGCGGAAATGAAAAGGCGGCTCAGGCTGGTTCGTCAACATTCCCAACACTTTTGTCCTACGGTATCTCAAACAGTGCAGCCTTCACATTTCAAGGCACAATACTGGAGAAAGCAATGTACTTAAGTAGGGGTGTAACGGTACACAAACATATCGGTTCGGTACGTACCTCCGGTTTAGAGGTCACGGTTCGGTTCATTTTCGGTACAGTAAGAAAACAACAAAATCTACATTTTTTGGTTATTTATTTACCAAATTTGTCAACAATGGCTTTATCCTTTTAACATTGGGAACACTATAATAATTCTTCCCACGTTAATCAACATTAAAGGGGAACATTATCACAATTTCAGAAGGGTTAAAACCATTAAAAATCAGTTCCCAGTGGCTTATTATATTTTTCGAAGTTTTTTTCAAAATTTTACCCATCACGCAATATCCCTAAAAAAAGCTTCAAAGTGCCTGATTTTAACCACCCGTCCATTTTCCTGTGACGTCACATAGTGATGCCAACACAAACAAACATGGCGGAAAGAACAGCCAGCTATAGCGACATTAGCTCGGATTCAGACTCAGATTTCAGCGGCTTAAACGATTCAACAGATTACGCATGTATTGAAACGGATGGTTGTAGTGTGGAGGCAGGTAGCGAAAACGAAATTGAAGAAGAAACTGAAGCTATTGAGCCATATCGGTTTGAACCGTATGCAAGCGAAACCGACGAAAACGACACGACAGCCAGCGACACGGGAGAAAGCGAGGACAAATTCGGCGATCGCCTTCTAACCAACGATTGGTATGTGTTTGTTTGGCATTAAAGGAAACTAGCAACTATGAACTAGGTTTACAGCATATGAAATACATTTGGCAACAACATGCACTTTGAGAGTGCAGACAGCCCAATTTTCATCAATTAATATATTCTGTAGACATACCCTCATCCGCGCTCTTTTCCTGAAAGCTGATCTGTCCAGTTTTGGAGTTGATGTCAGCAGGCCAGGGAAGCTAGAGTCGATAGGGGGTTTAGCTCGCTCGTCTGCGGGAACAAACTGCCGCCATTGCTTGCCGTGCTACCGAGGTCCTTTGTCCCTGAATTGCTCACACACTCCGGCAGATTCAATGGGGGTCTGGCGGCAGATTTCTTTGACTTTATCGTTGGAAATGCATCTGCTTTGAGTGTCGCAGGATATCCACACATTCTTGCCATCTCTGTCGTAGCATAGCTTTCGTCGGTAAAGTGCGCGGAACAAACGTCCAATTTCTTGCCACTTTGGCATCTTTGGGCCACTGGTGCAACTTGAATCCGTCCCTGTTCGTGTTGTTACACCCTCCGACAACACACCGACGAGGCATGATGTCTCCAAGGTACGGAAAACAGTCGAAAAAACGGAAAATAACAGAGCTGATTTGACTCGGTGTTTGAGAAAATGGCGGATTGCTTCCCGATGTGACGCCACGTTGTGACGTCATCGCTCCGAGAGCGAATATTAGAAAGGCGTTTAATTCGCCAAAATTCACCCATTTAGAGTTCGGAAATCGGTTAAAAAAATATATGGTCTTTTTTCTGCAACATCAAGGTATATATTGACGCTTACATAGGTCTGGTGATAATGTTCCCCTTTAAACTGCCTCAAGTTGTTGCTCAGATTAAATAAAATGACAAAACTGTTCTTCTACATATAAAAAGTGCAAAAAATAAACAGTTTCAAGTCAACTCATCATGCTTAATTTATTACAGCATTTGGGAAGCCTGTAGTTGATTTATTATGTAAATGTTATATTTTTATCAACATGTGATAGCAGGGACCCTGCCATTCAAAACTAGTTTGCTCCATTACTAATGATTAATGTAACTATAGCTGAAAAAATAGTACAATAGCAATAGGAGAGACTATTCATCCCCGAACACCATGGAGTTCATGTAGGATGCAGTTACATTATTATATCAACTATCAGAAACAGAAACTCTTCATTTAACATAATGTCCTGCTTCAACACAGCTCAATCAACACACAAGAGGTAAAGTGAAATAACAGACAGACAGGGCTTTGCTGTCCGTAACACACACACACACACGCACACACCACAAAATGAGCTAGCGTTACGCTAAAAGCGAATTAGCCTTCACCTCAAGTCAGGACTGCGAGCGAGCTGAGCTGCCTTTTATATTTCTAGAAGGTCAACGGGCTCATAGTGATGTTACTAGTAGTTGACTGGGAGGTGTTTATTATCATTTGGGGAGAGTCCACTGCCTGATGATTACCTGCTAAACGCTAAGCACTGACTACATGCGCTCTGAATACGCACTGCTGATTGGCTGTTGCCGCTCTGTTTGTAACCAATCAGATGGTTGTGTGGGTGGGTCAATGCTGGTGTAGAGTACTGACAGAAACAGGCGGCTACTTAATATATCCGTGTGGAAACTCGTTCGGTACACCTCCGAATCGAACCGAAACCTCCGTACCGAAACGGTTCAACACAAATACACGTACCGTTACACCCCTATACTTAAGATTAGTCAGTGTACAGCTTGTGAAGATTTACTAGCAACTGAACAGGAGTCAACACTCACACACGACTGAGTAGCAAGATATTTGTGTCGCACCGCGGTACTTATAGCGTGCACGAGTGCAGTGGTTCATTGAGGAGAAACATACATTCCAACATGTTGTTTTGACACAATGAAGCTTTTTCTTCTTGAGACATAGCAGCTTATCAATGCTCGGGGTTCCTGATAAGACATCACACTAAACACTAAAATAAAGCTAACATGTATCACACTAGCTAGACAGATAACGTCAAGTAACAAAACACATGAATCCAAGGTGGGTGCCTGCAAAATTGCCTAAAAAGTCAGCATGCCAACGGTTAAAGGAGAACATTACCACCAGACCTATGTAAGCGTCAATATATACCTTGATGTTGCAGAAAAAAGACCATATATTTTTTTAACCGATTTCCGAACTCTAAATGGGTGAATTTTGGCGAATTAAACGCCTTTCTATTATTCGCTCGACGTCACATCGGGAAGCAATCCGCCATTTTTTCAAACACCGAGTCAAATCAGCTCTGTTATTTTCCGTTTTTTCGACTGTTTTCCGTACCCTGGAGACATCATGCCTCGTCGGTGTGTTGTCGGAGGGTGTAACAACACCAACAGGGACGGAATCAAGTTGCACCAGTGGCCCAAAGATGTGAAAGTGTCAAGAAATTGGACGTTTTTTCCGCACACTTTACCGACGAAAGCTATGCTACGACAGAGATGGCAAGAATGTGTGGATATCCTGCGACACTCAAAGCAGATGCATTTCCAACGATAAAGTCAAAGAAATCTTCCGCCAGACCCCCATTGAATCTGCCGGAGTGTGTGAGCAATTCAGGGACAAAGGACCTCGGTAGCACGGCAAGCAATGGCGGCAGTTTGTTCCCGCAGACGAGCGAGCTAAACCCCCTCTAGCTTCCCTGGCCTGCTGACATCAACTCCAAAACTGGACAAATCAGCTTTCAGGAAAAGAGAGCAGATGAGGGTATGTCTACAGAATATATTAATTGATGAAAATTGGGCTGTCTGCACTCTCAAAGTGCATGTTGTTGCCAAATGTATTTCATATGCTGTAAACCTAGTTCATAGTTGTTAGTTCCCTTTAATGCCAAACAAACACATACCAATCGTTGGTTAGAAGGCGATCGCCGAATTCGTCCTCGCTTTCTCCCGTGTCGCTGGCTGTCGTGTCGTTTTCGTCGGTTTCGCTTGCATACGGTTCAAACCGATATGGCTCAATAGCTTCAGTTTCTTCTTCAATTTCGTTTTCGCTACCTGCCTCCACACTACAACCATCCGTTTCAATACATGCGTAATCTGTTGAATCGCTTAAGCCGCTGAAATCCGAGTCTGAATCCGAGCTAATGTCGCTATAGCTTGCTGTTCTTTCCGCCATGTTTGTTTGTGTTCACTATGTGACGTCACAGGAAAATGGACGGGTGTATATAACGATGGTTAAAATCAGGCACTTTGAAGCTTTTTTTAGGGATATTGCGTGATGGGTAACATTTTGAAAAAAACTTCGAAAAATACAATAAGCCACTGGGAACTGATTTTTAATGGTTTTAACCCTTCTGAAATTGTGATAATGTTCCCCTTTAACATGCGACAAGTATCAAAATATATTAGACTACAGGCTTTTCCCCGGACATGTCCTCTTTTGCTGGACTGTCCAGGCTGGGTTTCTTAAATGCCTCAAATGTCCGGTATTTTTGAGTTAGGGTTGCGTGTACTTTCAATGTACGTCCAGGGTTAAGAAGGGGTTGAAAACAAAAACAAATTGTGAAGATGTGCGCACGCAGCAACATTCGTGAGGGAGGGGCAGAGACAGAGAGCGAGAGAGAGAGAGACAGTCGAGAGACAGACAGGACACAAGAGAAAGGCCGAAACGTAAATGCAACTGATGGCCGTGACACATGGAAAGCAGAATGCACTGTGTGCAAAGCAGGAATGTGTATATCTGTGACTGTGGCAAATAAAGGGGCCAACGATATACAAGCCCATATCGACACTACCGTATTTTTCGGACTATAAGTCGCAGTTTTTTTCCTAGTTTGGCCGGGGGTGCGACTTATACTCAGGAGCGACTTATGTGTGAAATGATTAACACATTATAATATTATTTATGTCATTCACGTAAGAGACTAGACGTATAAGATTTCATGGGATTTAGCGATTAGGAGTGACAGATTGTTTGGTAAACGTATAGCATGTTCTATATGTTATAGTTATTTGAATGACTCTTACCATAATATGTTACGTTAACATACCAGTTGGTTATTTATGCCTCATATAACGTACACTTATTCAGCCTGTTGTTCACTATTCTTGATTTATTTTAAATTGCCTTTCAAATGTCTATTCTTGGTGTTGGCTTTTATCAAATACATTTCCCCAAAGAATGCGACTTATACTCCAGTGCGACTTATATGTTTTTTTCCTTCTTTATTATGCATTTTCGGCCGGTGCGACTTATACTCTGGAGCGACTTATACTCCGAAAAATACGGTAAGAGTTATAGAAAATGTTGGGGTTTTTTGGGGGTCTTTTGTGTCGATGATTATGACAGTGTTGTTTAGTGTGGTTTCACTATATGGCACATGTTTATGACAGTGTTGTTTAATGTGGTTTCACTATATGGCACATGTTTATGACAGTGTTGTTTAACTATATGGCACATGTTTATGACAGTGTTGTTTAGTGTGGTTTCACTATATGGCACATGTTTATGACAGTGTTGTTTAATGTGGTTTCACTAGATGGCACATGTTTATGTCAGTGTTGTTTAGTGTGGTTTCACTATATAGCACATTTATGACAGTGTTGTTTAACTATATGGCACATGTTTATGACAGTGTTGTTTAGTGTGGTTTCACTATATGGCACATGTTTATGACAGTGTTGTTTAGTGTGGTTTCGCTATATGGCACATGTTTATGACAGTGTTGTTTAGTGTGGTTTCACTATATGGCACATGTTTATGACAGTGTTGTTTAGTGTGGTTTCACTGTATGGCACATGATTATGACAGTGTTGTTTAGAGTGGTTTCACTATATGGCACATGTTTATGACAGTGTTGTTTAGTGTGGTTTCACTATATGGCACATGTTTATGACATTGTTGTTGAGTGTGGTTTCACTATATAGCACATGTTTATGACAGTGTTGTTTAACTATATGGCACATGTTTATGACAGTGTTGTTTAGTGTGGTTTCACTATATGGCACATATTTGTGACAGTGTTGTTTACTGTGGTTTCGCTATATGGCACATGTTTATGACAGTGTTGTTTAGTGTGGTTTCACTATATGGCACATATTTGTGACAGTGTTGTTTAACTATATGGCACATATTTGTGACAGTGTTGTTTAGTGTGGTTTCACTATATGGCACATATTTATGACAGTGTTGTTTAGTGTGGTTTCACTATATGGTACATGTTTATGACAGTGTTGTTTAGTGTGGTTTCACCATATGGCACATGTTTATGACAGTGTTGTTTAACTATATGGCACATGTTTATGACAATGTTGTTTAGTGTGGTTTCACTATATGGCACATATTTGTGACAGTGTTGTTTAGTGTGGTTTCACTATATGGCACATGTTTATGACAGTGTTTAGTGTGATATCACTATATGGCACATGTTTATGACAGTGTTGTTTAGTGTGGTTTCACTATATGGCACATGTTTATGACAGTGTTTAGTGTGATATCACTATATGGCACATGTTTATGACAGTGTTGTTTAGTGTGGTTTCACTATATGGCACATGTTTATGACAGTGTTGTTCAGTGTGGTTTCACTATATAGCACATGTTTATGACAGTGTTGTTTAACTATATGGCACATGTTTATGACAGTGTTGTTTAGTGTGGTTTCACTATATGGCACATGTTAATGACCGTGTTTAGTGTGATTTCACTATATGGCACATGTTTATGACAGTGTTGTTTAGTGTGGTTTCACTATATGGCACATCTTTATGACAATGTTGTTTAGTGTGGTTTCACTATATGGCACATCTTTATGACAGTGTTGTTTAGTGTGGTTTCACTATATGGCACATGTTTATGACAATGTTGTTTAGTGTGGTTTCACTATATGGCACATGTTTATGACAGTGTTGTTTAATGTGGTTTCACTATATGGCACATGTTTATGACAGTGTTGTTTAGTGTGGTTTCACTATATGGCACATCTTTATGACAGTGTTGTTTAGTGTGGTTTCACTATATGGCACATCTTTATGACAGTGTTGTTTAGTGTGGTTTCACTATATGGCACATGTTTATGACAATGTTGTTTAGTGTGGTTTCACTATATGGCACATGTTTATGACAGTGTTGTTTAATGTGGTTTCACTATATGGCACATCTTTATGACAATGTTGTTTAGTGTGGTTTCACTATATGGCACATATTTATGACAGTTTTGTTTAGTGTGGTTTCACTATGTGGTACATGTTTATGACAGTGTTGTGTAGTGTGGTTTCACTATATGGCACATATTTGTGACAGTGTTGTTTAGTGTGGTTTCACTATATGGCACATGTTTATGACAGTGTTTAGTGTGATTTCACTATATGGCACATGTTTATGACAGTGTTGTTTAGAGTGGTTTCACTATATGGCACATCTTTGACAATGTTGTTTAGTGTGGTTTCACTATATGGCACATGTTTATGACAGTGTTGGTTAGTGTGGTTTCACTATATGGCACATATTTGTGACAGTGTTGTTTAGTGTGGTTTCACTACATGGCACATGTTTATGACAGTGTTGTTTAGTGTGGTTTCACTATATGGCACATCTTTATGACAGTGTTGTTTAGTGCGGTTTCACTATATGGCACATGTTTATGACAGTGTTGTTTAGTGTGGTTTCACTATATGGCACATGTTTATGTCAGTGTTGTTTAGTGTGGTTTCACTATATAGCACATTTATGACAGTGTTGTTTAACTATATGGCACATGTTTATGACAGTGTTGTTTAGTGTGGTTTCACTATATGGCACATGTTTATGACAGTGTTGTTTAGTGTGGTTTCGCTATATGGCACATGTTTATGACAGTGTTGTTTAGTGTGGTTTCACTATATGGCACATGTTTATGACAGTGTTGTTTAGTGTGGTTTCACTGTATGGCACATGATTATGACAGTGTTGTTTAGAGTGGTTTCACTATATGGCACATGTTTATGACAGTGTTGTTTAGTGTGGTTTCACTATATGGCACATGTTTATGACATTGTTGTTGAGTGTGGTTTCACTATATAGCACATGTTTATGACAGTGTTGTTTAACTATATGGCACATGTTTATGACAGTGTTGTTTAGTGTGGTTTCACTATATGGCACATATTTGTGACAGTGTTGTTTACTGTGGTTTCGCTATATGGCACATGTTTATGACAGTGTTGTTTAGTGTGGTTTCACTATATGGCACATATTTGTGACAGTGTTGTTTAACTATATGGCACATATTTGTGACAGTGTTGTTTAGTGTGGTTTCACTATATGGCACATATTTATGACAGTGTTGTTTAGTGTGGTTTCACTATATGGTACATGTTTATGACAGTGTTGTTTAGTGTGGTTTCACCATATGGCACATGTTTATGACAGTGTTGTTTAACTATATGGCACATGTTTATGACAATGTTGTTTAGTGTGGTTTCACTATATGGCACATATTTGTGACAGTGTTGTTTAGTGTGGTTTCACTATATGGCACATGTTTATGACAGTGTTTAGTGTGATATCACTATATGGCACATGTTTATGACAGTGTTGTTTAGTGTGGTTTCACTATATGGCACATGTTTATGACAGTGTTTAGTGTGATATCACTATATGGCACATGTTTATGACAGTGTTGTTTAGTGTGGTTTCACTATATGGCACATGTTTATGACAGTGTTGTTCAGTGTGGTTTCACTATATAGCACATGTTTATGACAGTGTTGTTTAACTATATGGCACATGTTTATGACAGTGTTGTTTAGTGTGGTTTCACTATATGGCACATGTTAATGACCGTGTTTAGTGTGATTTCACTATATGGCACATGTTTATGACAGTGTTGTTTAGTGTGGTTTCACTATATGGCACATCTTTATGACAATGTTGTTTAGTGTGGTTTCACTATATGGCACATCTTTATGACAGTGTTGTTTAGTGTGGTTTCACTATATGGCACATGTTTATGACAATGTTGTTTAGTGTGGTTTCACTATATGGCACATGTTTATGACAGTGTTGTTTAATGTGGTTTCACTATATGGCACATGTTTATGACAGTGTTGTTTAGTGTGGTTTCACTATATGGCACATCTTTATGACAGTGTTGTTTAGTGTGGTTTCACTATATGGCACATCTTTATGACAGTGTTGTTTAGTGTGGTTTCACTATATGGCACATGTTTATGACAATGTTGTTTAGTGTGGTTTCACTATATGGCACATGTTTATGACAGTGTTGTTTAATGTGGTTTCACTATATGGCACATCTTTATGACAATGTTGTTTAGTGTGGTTTCACTATATGGCACATATTTATGACAGTTTTGTTTAGTGTGGTTTCACTATGTGGTACATGTTTATGACAGTGTTGTGTAGTGTGGTTTCACTATATGGCACATATTTGTGACAGTGTTGTTTAGTGTGGTTTCACTATATGGCACATGTTTATGACAGTGTTTAGTGTGATTTCACTATATGGCACATGTTTATGACAGTGTTGTTTAGAGTGGTTTCACTATATGGCACATCTTTGACAATGTTGTTTAGTGTGGTTTCACTATATGGCACATGTTTATGACAGTGTTGGTTAGTGTGGTTTCACTATATGGCACATATTTGTGACAGTGTTGTTTAGTGTGGTTTCACTATATGGCACATGTTTATGACAGTGTTGTTTAGTGTGGTTTCACTATATGGCACATCTTTATGACAGTGTTGTTTAGTGCGGTTTCACTATATGGCACATGTTTATGACAGTGTTGTTTAGTGTGGTTTCACTATATGGCACATGTTTATGACAGTGTTGTTTAGTGTGGTTTCACTATATAGCACATGTTTATGACAGTGTTGTTTAACTATATGGCACATGTTTATGACAGTGTTGTTTAGTGTGGTTTCACTATATGGCACATGTTTATGACAGTGTTGTTTAGTGTGGTTTCACTATATGGCACATATTTGTGACAGTGTTGTTTAGTGTGGTTTCACTATATGGCACATGTTTATGACAGTGTTGTTTAGTGTGGTTTCACTATATAGCACATGTTTGTGACAGTGTTGTTTAGTGTGATTTCACTATATGGCACATCTTTATGACAGTGTTGTTTAGTGTGGTTTCACTATATGGCACATGTTTATGACAGTGTTTAGCGTGGTTTCACTATATGGCACATCTTTATGACAATGTTGTTTAGTGTGGTTTCACTATATGGCACATATTTATGACAGTGTTGTTTAGTGTGGTTTCACTATATGGCACATCTTTATGACAATGTTGTTTAGTGTGGTTTCACTATATGGCACATATTTATGACAGTGTTGTTTAGTGTGGTTTCACTATATGGTACATGTTTATGACAGTGTTGTTTAGTGCGGTTTCACTATATGGCACATGTTTATGACAGTGTTGTTTAGTGTGGTTTCACTATATGGCACATGTTTATGACAGTGTTGTTTAGTGTGGTTTCACTATATAGCACATGTTTATGACAGTGTTGTTTAACTATATGGCACATGTTTATGACAATGTTGTTTAGTGTGGTTTCACTATATGGCACATGTTTATGACAATGTTGTTTAGTGTGGTTTCACTATATGGCACATGTTTATGACAATGTTGTTTAGTGTGGTTTCACTATATGGCACATGTTTATGACAGTGTTGTTTAGTGTGGTTTCACTATATGGCACATCTTTATGACAGTGTTGGCATTGTTCATACGGCCACCCTTAGTGTGACATGTATGACTGTTGAGCAAGTATGCTCTTCATTCGCTCCTGTGCAGTATAAATAAAATCAAAATTATTGTGTCATTAGTTCATTATCGGGCACAATTAAATTAAATTAAATACGGTAAGAGTTATAGAAAATGTTTGGTTTTTTTTGGGGTCTTTTCCTCACCTCTCACAGTAAGGTAGACCTCCAGCTCGAACACGGCCAGCGGGTTCTCGCTGCGGCAGAAGTAGACGCCCTCGTCGTCCTTGCTGACGTTGGCGATGGTCAGCCGGTAGGTGGGGCCGTCCACGGACAGGAAGTACTTGGCGCCGGCGACGATCTCCACGTGCTCCCGGCCCCGCCTCCAGGTGGTTTTGGCCGGCGGGGCGGACGTGGACTCCGTGCAGGTGAGCGTGACGTTGCTCCCCTCCTGAGCCGAGGCCAGCGGCTCGCCTTCGGGATACGGCGGCTCTGTGACCAAAACACAATCAGTACGGTTGCTTCGATCCCGCTTAACATATACACCTCTTCTACCACAAGGTGGTGCTGTGCCCCATAGGCCTCCATCTACATTTAAGCCAGTGGGTGCTCGGTGTGTGTGTGTATTAGTGTTGTCCCGATACCAATATTTTGGTACTGGTACCAAAAGTGTTTCGGTACTTTTCTAAACAAAAGGGGACCACAAAAAATTTAATTATTGGATTTATTTCAACAAAAAAATCTTAGGGTACATATGTTTCTTATTGCAATTTAGTCCTTAAATAATATTAAATAATATTAACATTAAATAATATTATGGTACATGAAACATGTGTTTATTATTGTAATTTAGTCCTTAAATAATATTAATATTAATATTAAATAATAGTAGGGTACATTAAACATATGTTTATTCTTGTAATTTAGTCCTTAAATAATATTAATATTAAATAATATTAGGGTACATTAAACATATGTTTCTTATTGCAAGTTTGTCCTTAAATAAAATAGTGAACATACAAGACAACTTGTCTTTTAGTAGTAAGTAAACAAACAAAGGCTCCTAATTTAGCTGCTGACATATGCAGTAACATATTGTGTCATTTTCCATTCTCATATTGTCAAAATTATTAAGGACAAGCAGTAAAAAATAATTATTAATCTACTTGTTCATTTACTGTTAATATCTGCTTACTTTCTCTTTTAACATGTTCTATCTACACTTCTGTTAAAGTGTAATAATCACTTATTCTTCTGTTGTTTGATACTTTACATTCGTTTTGGATGATACCACACATTTGGGTATCAATCTGATACCAAGTCGTTACAGGATCATACATTGGTCATATTCAAAGTCCTCATGTGTCCAGGGACATATTTCCTGAGTTTATAAACCTAAAATGAATTAAAAAAAACGAAAGAAGATTTTGTGACGTTAAAAAATATCGATGTAATCATAGTAGTGTCGATTAGATACGCAATTGTACGTGGTATCATTACAGTGGATGTTAGGTGTGGATCCACCAATGGCGTTTGTTGACATTGTAGCGCCCCGGAAGAGTTTGTGCTGCAGGGAATTCTGGGAATTTATTCTGTAGTGTTTATGTTGTGTTGCGGTGCAAATATTCTTCTAAAATGTGTTTGTCGTTGTTGTCTAGTGTGGTTTCACTTAATGGCACATGTTTATGACAGTGTTGTTTAGTGTGGTTTCACTATATGGCACATATTTATGAAAATGTTGTTTAGTGTGGTTTCACTGTATGGCACATATTTATGAAAGTGTTTAGTGTGGTTTCACTGTATGGCACATGATTATGACAGTGTTGTTTAGTGTGGTTTCACTATATGACACTTCTGTATGACAGTGTTGTTTAGTGTGGTTTCACTATATGACACATGATTATGACAGTGTTTAGTGTGGTTTCACTATATGACACATCTTTATGACAGTGTTGTTTAGTGTGGTTTCACTATATGACACATCTTTATGACAGTGTTTAGTGTGGTTTCACTATATGACACAGGTTTATGACAGTGTTGTTTAGTGTGGTTTCACTATATGGCACATCATTATGACAGTGTTGTTTAGTGTGGTTTCACTATATGGCACATGTTTATGACAGTGTTGTTTAGTGTGGTTTCACTATATAGCACATGTTTATGACAGTGTTAAGCGGTAGAAAATGGATGGATGGGATGGATGTTTAGTGTGGTTTCACTATATGGCACATGTTTATGACAGTGTTGTTTAGTGTGGTTTCACTATATGGCACATGTTTATGACAGTGTTGTTTAGTGTGGTTTCACTATATGACACATCTTTATGACAGTGTTGTTTAGTGTGGTTTCACTATATGACACATCTTTATGACAGTGTTGTTTAGTGTGGTTTCACTATATGGCACAGTGTTGTTTAGTGTGGTTTCACTATATGGCACATCATTATGACAGTGTTGTTTAGTGTGGTTTCACTATATGGCACATCTTTATGACAGTGTTGTTTAGTGTGGTTTCACTATATGACACATCTTTATGACAGTGTTGTTTAGTGTGGTTTCACTATATGACACATCTTTATGACAGTGTTGTTTAGTGTGGTTTCACTATATGGCACAGTGTTGTTTAGTGTGGTTTCACTATATGGCACATCATTATGACAGTGTTGTTTAGTGTGGTTTCACTATATGGCACATGTTTATGACAGTGTTGTTTAGTGTGGTTTCACTATATGGCACATGTTTATGACAGTGTTGTTTAGTGTGGTTTCACTATATGACACATCTTTATGACAGTGTTGTTTAGTGTGGTTTCACTATATGACACATCTTTATGACAGTGTTGTTTAGTGTGGTTTCACTATATGGCACAGTGTTGTTTAGTGTGGTTTCACTTTATGGCACATCATTATGACGGTGTTGTTTAGTGTGGTTTCACTATATAACACATGTTTATGACAGTGTTGTTTAGTGTGGTTTCACTATATGGCACATGTTTATGACAGTGTTGTTTAGTGTGGTTTCACTATATGGCACATGTTTATGACAGTGTTGTTTAGTGTGGTTTCACTATATGACACATCTTTATGACAGTGTTGTTTAGTGTGGTTTCACTATATAACACATCTTTATGACAGTGTTGTTTAGTGTGGTTTCACTATATGGCAGTGTTGTTTAGTGTGGTTTCAATATATGGCACATCATTATGATGGTGTTGTTTAGTGTGGTTTCACTATATAACACATGTTTATGACAGTGTTGTTTAGTGTGGTTTCACTATATGGCACATGTTTATGACAGTGTTGTTTAGTGTGGTTTCACTATACAGCACATGTTTATAACAGTGATAAGCGGTAGAAAATGGATGGATGGGGTGGATGTTTAGTGTGGTTTCACCATATGGCGCATATTTATGACAGTGTTGTTTAGTGTGGTTTCACTATATGGCACAGTGTTGTTTAGTGTGGTTTCACTATATGGCACATCATTATGACAGTGTTGTTTAGTGTGGTTTCACTATATGGCACATATTTATGACAGTGTTGTTTAGTGTGGTTTCACTATATGGCACATGTTTATGACAGTGTTGTTTAGTGTGGTTTCACTATATGGCACATGTTTATGACAGTGTTGTTTAGTGTGGTTTCACTATATAGCACATGTTTATGACAGTGTTAAGCGGTAGAAAATGGATGGATGGGATGGATGTTTAGTGTGGTTTCACTATATGGCGCATATTTATGACAGTGTTGTTTAGTGTGGTTTCACTATATAGCACATGTTTATGACAGTGTTAAGCGGTAGAAAATGGATGGATGGGATGGATGTTTAGTGTGGTTTCACTATATGGCACATATTTATGACAGTGTTGTTTAGTGTGGTTTCACTATATGGCACATGTTTATGACAGTGTTGTTTAGTGTGGTTTCACTATATGGCACATGTTTATGACAGTGTTGTTTAGTGTGGTTTCACTATATGGCACATATTTATGACAGTGTTGGCATTGTTCATACGGCCACCCTTAGTGTGACATGTATGACTGTTGAGCAAGTATGCCCTTCATTCGCTCCAGTGCAGTATATATAAAATCAAGATGATTGTGTCATTAGTTCATTATCGGGCACAATTAAATTTAGGTTAGGCTTTGTCAGTTTTAGACTATACGATTTGTTAATTTTTTATTATGCAAAACTGACCAAACTCGCCAAAAAATTAACAACAACAAAATTGTTATTTCAAAAATGATATTAAAGATTGCCTATGCTGAGCCCCCTTTTAGCTGCCTTCTTCTGCCAGATAGTCATGTAAAAGTATCTTAAAAGTTACCATAGCGCCAACTATGGCGGTGGAGGTTGCCATATTATACGATGTAATGCTACTTTAAAAAAAACAAAAAAACATTTGACTCACTGAGCAAAAAGGAACAGGAGCGTTCCTGCCCAGGAGCGAGCGCCAGGTGCTGCGCCAAGCACTTGATGGTCTGCCCACCGAAAAGCAGCGAGCGGTTTAGCGCCACCGTCAGGCCGTCCGTCACCTCGGAGGCGAAGACGCGCCGAGTCCCCTGGTCGCCTTGTTCCTCGGCCCACTGCAGCGTGGGCGCCGGGTACGATCCCTCCCAGCTGCAGCTGAAGTGCACCTCCGTGGGGTCCTGGGACTGAACCCAGGTGCACTCAGGGTGCCTGTCTGGAACGTCTGGACCGCAGTCAAACAATTTAATAAAGAGTGAAAACATTATTTTCTTTTTTTTAAATAACTTTTTACACATTTAAAATCATTCTACACCGCAAACTTTGGAAGTCTGTTGGTGTCATAAATCAGACATATATGATAATAGCGTCAATATAGAGGCAACTTGTTTTTCCACCCTACTGCTACTTTGTACTGCCATAAAAACCAAGGTCCGCTTTGCAAAACGAGCGAAGTATTCATGTGTTTTTAACAAAAAGAGGAGGAAATGTTCTCACGCTTTAAATGTTTTCACCGGCGATATTTTCGCGTGTGGCAGAACAAGACGGAAAAACACGAGTGATGACGTCACGACTGCTGTCGACAAATCTAATTTTATTGTCGACAATTCGTTGAGCAGTAACACTGTGTTTGAATACATCAATCAATCAATGTTTATTTATATAGCCCTAAGTCACAAGTGTCTCAAAGGGCTGCACAAGCCACAACGACATCCTCGGTTCAGAGCCCACATAAGGGCAAGGAAAAACTCACAACCCAGTGGGACGTCGATGTGAATGACTATGAGAAACCTTGGAGAGGACCGCAGATGTGGGTGACCTCCCCCCTCTAGGGGAGACCGGATGCAATGGATGTCGAGTGGGTCTGACATAATATCGTTTAAGCCCAGTCCATAGTGGATCTAGCATAATAGTGAGAGTCCAGTCCATAGTGGATCTAACATAATAGTAAGAGTCCAGTCCATAGTGGATCTAACATAATAGTAAAAGTCCAGTCCATAGTGGATCTAGCATAATAGTGAGAGTCCAGTCCATAGTGGATCTAACATAATAGTGAGAGTCCAGTCCATAGTGGATCTAACATAATAGTAAGAGTCCAGTCCATAGTGGATCTAACATAATAGTGAGAGTCCAGTCCATAGTGGATCTAAAATAATAGTGTGAGAGTCCAGTCCGTAGTGGATCTAACATAATAGTGTGAGAGTCCAGTCCATAGTGGATCCAACATAATAGTAGGAGTGCAGTCCATAGTGGATCTAACATAATAGTGAGAGTCCAGTCCATAGTGGATCTAACATAATAGTGAGAGTCCAGTCCATAGTGGATCTAACATAATAGTGTGAGAGTCCAGTCCATAGTGGATCTAACATAATAGTGTGAGAGTCCAGTCCATAGTGGATCTAACATAATAGTGAGAGTCCAGTCCATAGTGGATCTAACATAATAGTGTGAGAGTCCAGTCCATAGTGGATCTAACATAATAGTGTGAGAGTCCAGTCCATAGTGGATCTAACATAACAGTGAAAGTCCAGTCCATAGTGGATCTAACATAATAGTGTGAGAGTCCAGTCCATAGTGGATCTAACATAATAGTGAGAGTCCAGTCCATAGTGGATCTAACATAATATTGTGAGAGTCCAGTGCATAGTGGATCTAACATAATAGTGAGAGTCCAGTCCATAGTGGATCTAAAATAATAGTGTGAGAGTCCAGTCCGTAGTGGATCTAACATAATAGTGTGAGAGTCCAGTCCATAGTGGATCTAACATAATAGTAGGAGTGCAGTCCATAGTGGATCTAACATAATAGTGAGAGTCCAGTCCATAGTAGATCTAACATAATAGTGAGAGTCCAGTCCATAGTGGATCTAACATAATAATGAGAGTCCAGTCCATAGTAGTGGATCTAACATAATAGTGAGAGTCCAGTCCATAGTAGTGGATCTAACATAATAGTGAGAGTCCAGTCCATAGTAGTAGATCTAACATAATAGTGAGAGTCCAGTCCCTAGTGGATCCAACATAATAGTGAGAGTGCAGTCCCTAGTGGATCCAACATAATAGTGTGAGAGTCCAGTCCCTAGTGGATCTAACATAATAGTGTGAGAGTCCAGTCCATAGTGGATCTAACATAATAGTGAGAGTCCAGTCCCTAGTGGATCTAACATAATAGTGTGAGAGTCCAGTCCATAGTGGATCTAACATAATAGTGTGAGAGTCCAGTCCATAGTGGATCTAACATAATAGTGTGAGAGTCCAGTCCATAGTGGATCTAACATAATAGTGAGAGTCCAGTCCCTAGTGGATCCAACATAATAGTGAGAGTCCAGTCCATAGTGGATCTAACATAATAGTGTGAGAGTCCAGTCCATAGTGGATCTAACATAATAGTGTGAGAGTCCAGTTCATAGTGGATCTAACATAATAGTGTGAGAGTCCAGTCCATAGTGGAGCCAACATAATAGTGTGAGCGTCCAGTCCATAGTGGATCTAACATAATAGTGTGAGAGTCCAGTCCATAGTGGATCTAACATAATAGTGAGAGTTCAGTCCATAGTGGATCTAACATAATAGTGAAAGTCCAGTCCATAGTGGATCCAACATAATAGTGTGAGTCCAGTCCATAGTGGATCTAACATAATAGTGTGAGAGTCCAGTCCATAGTGGATCTAACATAATAGTGAGAGTCCAGTCCATAGTGGATCAAACATAATAGTGAGAGTCCAGTCCATAGTAGATCTAACATAATAGTGAGTCCAGTCCATAGTGGATCTAACATAATAGTGTGAGAGTCCAGTCCATAGTGGATCTAACATAATAGTGAGAGTCCAGTCTATAGTGGATCTAACATAATAGTGAGTCCAGTCCATAGTGGATCTAACATAATAGTGTGAGAGTCCAGTCCATAGTGGATCTAACATAATAGTGTGAGTCCAGTCCATAGTGGATCTAAAATAATAGTGTGAGAGTCCAGTCCATAGTGGATCTAACATAATAGTGAGAGTCCAGTCCATAGAGGATCTAACATAACAGTGAGAGAGTCCAGTCCATAGTGGATCTAACATAATAGTAAGAGTCCAGTCCATAGTGGATCTAACATAATAGTGTGAGAGTCCAGTCCATAGTGGATCTAACATAATAGTGAGAGTCCAGTGCATAGTGGATCTAACATAATAGTGAGAGTTCAGTTCATAGTGGATCTAACATAATAGTGAGAGTCCAGTCCATAGTGGATCTAACATAATAGTGAGAGTCCAGTCCATAGTGGATCTAACATAATAGTGAGAGTCCAGTGCATAGTGGATCTAACATAATAGTGAGAGTTCAGTTCATAGTGGATCTAACATAATAGTGAGAGTCCAGTCCATAGTGGATCTAACATAATAGTAAGAGTCCAGTCCATAGTGGATCTAACATAATAGTGTGAGAGTCCAGTCCATAGTGGATCTAACATAATAGTGAAAATCCAGTCCATAGTGGATCCAACATAATAGTGAAAGTCCAGTGCATAGTGGATCTAACATAATAGTGAGAGTTCAGTTCATAGTGGATCTAACATAATAGTGAGAGTCCAGTCCATAGTGGATCTAACATAATAGTAAGAGTCCAGTCCATAGTGGATCTAACATAATAGTGTGAGAGTCCAGTCCATAGTGGATCTAACATAATAGTGAGAGTCCAGTGCATAGTGGATCTAACATAATAGTGAGAGTTCAGTTCATAGTGGATCTAACATAATAGTGAGAGTCCAGTCCATAGTGGATCTAACATAATAGTGAGAGTCCAGTCCATAGTGGATCTAACATAATAGTGAGAGTCCAGTGCATAGTGGATCTAACATAATAGTGAGAGTTCAGTTCATAGTGGATCTAACATAATAGTGAGAGTCCAGTCCATAGTGGATCTAACATAATAGTAAGAGTCCAGTCCATAGTGGATCTAACATAATAGTGTGAGAGTCCAGTCCATAGTGGATCTAACATAATAGTGAAAATCCAGTCCATAGTGGATCTAACATAATAGTGAGAGTCCAGTGCATAGTGGATCTAACATAATAGTGAGAGTTCAGTTCATAGTGGATCTAACATAATAGTGAGAGTCCAGTCCATAGTGGATCTAACATAATAGTAAGAGTCCAGTCCATAGTGGATCTAACATAATAGTGTGAGAGTCCAGTCCATAGTGGATCTAACATAATAGTGAGAGTCCAGTCCATAGTGGATCTAAAATAATAGTGTGAGAGTCCAGTCCATAGTGGATCTAACATAATAGTGTGAGAGTCTAGTCCATAGTGGATCTAACATAATAGTGAGAGTCCAGTCCATAGTGGATCTAACATAATAGTGAAAATCCAGTCCATAGTGGATCCAACATAATAGTGTGAGAGTCCAGTCCATAGTGGATCTAACATAATAGTGAGAGTCCAGTCCATAGTGGATCTAAAATAATAGTGTGAGAGTCCAGTCCATAGTGGATCTAACATAATAGTGTGAGAGTCTAGTCCATAGTGGATCTAACATAATAGTGAGAGTCCAGTCCATAGTGGATCTAACATAATAGTGAAAATCCAGTCCATAGTGGATCCAACATAATAGTGTGAGAGTCCAGTCCATAGTGGATCTAACATAATAGTGAGAGTCCAGTCCATAGTGGATCTAAAATAATAGTGTGAGAGTCCAGTCCATAGTGGATCTAACATAATAGTGAGAGTCCAGTCCATAGTGGATCTAACATAATAGTGTGAGAGTCCAGTCCATAGTGGATCTAACATAATAGTGTGAGAGTCCAGTCCATAGTGGATCTAACATAATAGTGAGAGTACAGTCCATACTGGATCTAACATAATAGTGAGAGTCCAGTCCATAGTGGATCTAACATAATAGTGAGAGTCCAGTCCATATTGGATCTAACATAATAGTGAGAGTCCAGTCCATAGTGGATCTAACATAATAGTGAGAGTCCAGTCCATAGTGGATCTAACATAATAGTGAGAGTCCAGTTCATAGTGGATCTAACATAATAGTGAGAGTCCAGTCCATAGTGGATCTAACATAATAGTAAGAGTCCAGTCCATAGTGGATCTAACATAATATTGTGAGAGTCCAGTCCATAGTGGATCTAACATAATAGTGAGAGTCCAGTCCATAGTGGATCTAACATAATAGTAAGAGTCCAGTCCATAGTGGATCTAACATAATAGTGAGAGTCCAGTCCATAGTGGATCTAACATAATAGTGAGAGAGTCCAGTCCATAGTGGATCTAACATAATAGTAAGAGTCCAGTCCATAGTGGATCTAACATAATAGTGTGAGAGTCCAGTCCATAGTGGATCTAACATAATAGTGAGAGTCCAGTGCATAGTGGATCTAACATAATAGTGAGAGTTCAGTTCATAGTGGATCTAACATAATAGTGAGAGTCCAGTCCATAGTGGATCTAACATAATAGTGAGAGTCCAGTCCATAGTGGATCTAACATAATAGTGAGAGTCCAGTGCATAGTGGATCTAACATAATAGTGAGAGTTCAGTTCATAGTGGATCTAACATAATAGTGGACTGTATTCTTACTATTATGTTGGATCCACTATGGACTGGACTCTCACAATATTATGTCAGACCCACTCGACATCCATTGCATTCGGTCTCCCCTAGATGGGCGGGGTTACCCACATATGCGGTCCTCTCCAAGGTTTCTCATAGTCATTCACATCGACGTCCCACTGGGGTGAGTTTTTCCTTGCCCTTATGTGGGCTTTGTACCGAGGATGTCGTTGTGGCTTGTGCAGCCCTTTGAGACACTTGTGATTTAGGGCTATATAAATAAACATTGATTGATTGATTTAGTGTGAGAGTCCTGTCCATAGTGGATCTAACATAATAGTGAGAGTCCAGTCCATAGTGGATCTAACATAATAGTGTGAGAGTCCAGTCCACAGTGGATCTAACATAATAGTGTGAGAGTCCAGTCCATAGTGGATCTAACATAATAGTGAGAGTCCAGTCCATAGTGGATCTAACATAATAGTGTGAGAGTCCAGTCCACAGTGGATCTAACATAATAGTGTGAGAGTCCAGTCCATAGTGGATCTAACATAATAGTGAGAGTCCAGTCCATAGTGGATCTAACATAATAGTGTGAGAGTCCAGTCCATAGTGGATCTAACATAATAGTGAGAGTCCAGTCCATAGTGGATCTAACATAATAGTGTGAGAGTCCAGTCCATAGTGGATCTAACATAATAGTGTGAGAGTCCAGTCCATAGTGGATCTAACATAATAGTGTGAGAGTCCAGTCCATAGTGGATCTAACATAATATTGTGAGAGTCCAGTCCATAGTGGATCTAACATAATATTGTGAGAGTCCAGTCCATAGTGGATCTAACATAATAGTGAGAGTCCAGTCCATAGTGGATCTAACATAATAGTGAGAGTCCAGTCCATAGTGGATCTAACATAATAGTGAGAGTCCAGTCCATAGTGGATCTAACATAATAGTGAGAGTCCAGTCCATAGTGGATCCAACATAATAGTGTGAGAGTCCAGTCCATAGTGGATCTAACATAATGGTGTGAGAGTCCAGTCCATAGTGGATCCAACATAATAGTGAGAATCCAGTCCATAGTGGATCTAACATAATAGTGTGAGTCCAGTCCATAGTGGATCTAACATAATAGTGAGAGTCCAGTCCATAGTGGATCTAACATAATAGTGAGAGTCCAGTCCATAGTGGATCTAACATAATAGTGTGAGAGTCCAGTCCACAGTGGATCTAACATAATAGTGTGAGAGTCCAGTCCATAGTGGATCTAACATAATAGTGAGAGTCCAGTCCATAGTGGATCTAACATAATAGTGAGAGTCCAGTCCATAGTGGATCTAACATAATAGTGAGAGTCCAGTCCATAGTGGATCTAACATAATAGTGTGAGAGTCCAGTCCACAGTGGATCTAACATAATAGTGTGAGAGTCCAGTCCATAGTGGATCTAACATAATAGTGAGAGTCCAGTCCATAGTGGATCTAACATAATAGTGAGAGTCCAGTCCATAGTGGATCTAACATAATAGTGAGAGTCCAGTCCATAGTGGATCTAACATAATAGTGTGAGAGTCCAGTCCACAGTGGATCTAACATAATAGTGTGAGAGTCCAGTCCATAGTGGATCTAACATAATAGTGAGAGTCCAGTCCATAGTGGATCTAACATAATAGTGAGAGTCCAGTCCATAGTGGATCTAACATAATAGTGTGAGAGTCCAGTCCACAGTGGATCTAACATAATAGTGTGAGAGTCCAGTCCATAGTGGATCTAACATAATAGTGAGAGTCCAGTCCATAGTGGATCTAACATAATAGTGTGAGAGTCCAGTCCACAGTGGATCTAACATAATAGTGTGAGAGTCCAGTCCATAGTGGATCTAACATAATAGTGAGAGTCCAGTCCATAGTGGATCTAACATAATAGTGTGAGAGTCCAGTCCATAGTGGATCTAACATAATAGTGAGAGTCCAGTCCATAGTGGATCTAACATAATAGTGTGAGAGTCCAGTCCATAGTGGATCTAACATAATAGTGTGAGAGTCCAGTCCATAGTGGATCTAACATAATAGTGTGAGAGTCCAGTCCATAGTGGATCTAACATAATATTGTGAGAGTCCAGTCCATAGTGGATCTAACATAATATTGTGAGAGTCCAGTCCATAGTGGATCTAACATAATAGTGAGAGTCCAGTCCATAGTGGATCTAACATAATAGTGAGAGTCCAGTCCATAGTGGATCTAACATAATAGTGAGAGTCCAGTCCATAGTGGATCTAACATAATAGTGAGAGTCCAGTCCATAGTGGATCCAACATAATAGTGTGAGAGTCCAGTCCATAGTGGATCTAACATAATGGTGTGAGAGTCCAGTCCATAGTGGATCCAACATAATAGTGAGAATCCAGTCCATAGTGGATCTAACATAATAGTGTGAGTCCAGTCCATAGTGGATCTAACATAATAGTGAGAGTCCAGTCCATCGTGGAACTAACATAATAGTGAGAGTCCAGTCCATAGTGGGGCCAGCAGGAGACCATCCCGAGCGGAAACGGGTATACATAGGAATGTGAAACGTTGTACTTTTTTGGCGTACCACTAGATGGAACCCGCGTACCACTAGTGGTACGAGTACCACAGTTTAGGAATCCCTTGCTCGAGACTCGTATTATTCTACCATTTAATTTCCTGTGAATAACTGCTTATTTTCTTCATCTTCACTTCCTAACTTTTACTCAACTCTTTATTTCCTGTGTTGTTTAAAGCTCTCGGCGTGTGTCAATGTTTATTAGCCCCTTCCTCCGGTGATAATGCTACTTAAGACACAGAGAAATGCCTTTTAATTTCCATAATGGAGGTGATTATTATTAGCTTTAGGGAGCGGCTCCACACGGTTTATGGAGACACATAATTAGCTGCGAGCTTGTCAGCCGTGGGATGAAAAATAAACATTGCGTCAGCCAAAAGGGAATCAGGGTATGCGATCGGTGTTAAAAAAAACCATAATGCCGATCACATACTTTTTTAACAAAAATGGGCTTTCAACACTAATGAAGTTCTTGTACTTACAGTAAACCAGCAGCTCGGCGCTCTTGTTGGCGGCGTGGTGGCTGACGGTGTTGTTGGCCGAGCAGCTGTAGACCCCCTGAGCGGCAGGCTGCACGTCCTTTATCCTGAAGTCCAGCCAGGGAGCCTGGGCCGACGCCATCAAGTGGTTCTCGTCCGCCGCCCCTCTGAAGGTCCAGTTCATCTGCTGGGACGGGTAAGAATCGGCGACGCAGTGGAAGGAGACGGTGGAGCCGCGGTACGTGACCAGCGTCCCGTTGGACAGGACGGTGGCGGGGTTGATGGACACGGACAGGTTTGCTGGCCCGCCTGGAGGAAGACGCCATCATTTTCTTTTGTGATGTCAATATAAAAACAAATATTTTTATACAAACCCCGTTTCCATATGAGTTGGGAAATTGTGTTAGGTGTAAATATAAACGGAATACAATGGTTTTCAAATCCTTTTCAACCCATATTCAATTGAACGCACTACAAAGACAAGATATTTGATGTTCAAACTCATAAACTTTTTTTTTTTTTTGCAAATAATAATTAACTTAGAATTTCATGGCTGCAACACGTGCCAAATTAGTTGGGAAAGGGCATGTGTTACATCACCTTTTCTTTTAACAACACTCAATAAACGATTGGGAACTGAGGAAACTAACTGTTGAAGCTTTGAAAGTGGAATTCTTTCCCATTCTTGTTTTATGTAGAGCTTCAGTCGTTCAACAGTCCGGGGGTCTCCGCTGTCGTATTTTACGCTTCATAATGCGCCACACATTTTCGATGGGAGACAGGTCTGGACTGCAGGCGGTCCAGGAAAGTACCTGCACTCTTTTTTTTTACGAAACCACGCTGTTGTAACACGTGCTGAATGTGGCTTGGCATTGTCTTGCTGAAATAAGCAGGGGCGTCCATGAAAAAGACAGCGCTTCCACCCTACTGCTACTTTGTACTGCCATAAAAACCAAGGTCCGCTTTGCAAAACATAAAAACCAAGGTCCGCTTTGCAAAACGAGCGAAGTATTCATGTGTTTTTAACAAAAAGAGGAGGAAATGTTCTCACGCTTTAAATGTTTTCACCGGCGATATTAGAACAAGACGGAAAAACACGAGTGATGACGTCACGACTGCTGTCGACAAATCTAATTTTATTGTCGACAATTCGTTGAGCAGTAACACTGTGTTTGAATACATCAATCAATCAATGTTTATTTATATAGCCCTAAGTCACAAGTGTCTCAAAGGGCTGCACAAGCCACAACGACATCCTCGGTTCAGAGCCCACATAAGGGCAAGGAAAAACTCACAACCCAGTGGGACGTCGATGTGAATGACTATGAGAAACCTTGGAGAGGACCGCAGATGTAGGTGACCCCCCCCCCCCCCCCCCCCCCTCCTCTAGGGGAGACCGGATGCAATGGACGTCGAGTGGGTCTAGCATAATATCGTTTAAGCCCAGTCCATAGTGGATCCAACATAATAGTGAGAGTCCAGTCCATAGTGGATCTAACATAATAGTAAGAGTCCAGTCCATAGTGGATCTAACATAATAGTGTGAGAGTCCAGTCCATAGTGGATCTAACATAATAGTGAGAGTCCAGTCCATAGTGGATCTAACATAATAATGAGAGTCCAGTCCATAGTGGATCTAACATAATAGTGAGAGTCCAGTCCATAGTGGATCTAACATAATAGTGAGAGTCTAATCCATAGTGGATCTAACATTATAGTGTGAGAGTCCAGTCCATAGTGGATCTAACATTATAGTGTGAGAGTCCAGTCCATAGTGGATCTAACATAATAGTGAGAGTCCAGTCCATAGTGGATCTAACATAATAGTGAGAGTCCAGTCCATAGTGGATCCAACATGATAGTGTGAGAGTCTAGTCCATAGTGGATCTAACATAATAGTGTGAGAGTCTAGTCCATAGTGGATCTAACATAATAGTGTGAGAGTCTAGTCCATAGTGGATCTAACATAATAGTGTGAGAGTCCAGTCCATAGTGGATCTAACATAATAGTGTGAGAGTCCAGTCCATAATGGATCTAACATAATAATGAGAGTCCAGTCCATAGTGGATCTAACATAATAGTGAGAGTCCAGTCCATAGTGGATCTAACATAATAGTGAGAGTCTAGTCCATAGTGGATCTAACATTATAGTGTGAGAGTCCAGTCCATAGTGGATCTAACATTATAGTGTGAGAGTCCAGTCCATAGTGGATCTAACATAATAGTGAGAGTCCAGTCCATAGTGGATCTAACATAATAGTGAGAGTCCAGTCCATAGTGGATCTAACATAATAGTGAGAGTCCAGTCCATAGTGGATCCAACATGATAGTGTGAGAGTCTAGTCCATAGTGGATCTAACATAATAGTGTGAGAGTCCAGTCCATAGTGGATCTAACATAATAGTGTGAGAGTCCAGTCCATAGTGGATCTAACATAACAGCGCTTAGATGGCAGCATATGTTGTTCCAAACCCTGTATGTACCTTTCAGCATGGGTAACTTTCACAGATGTGTAAGTTACCCATGCCTTGGGCACTAATGCACCTCCATACCATCACAGATGCTGGCTTTTGAACTTTGCGTCGATAACAGTCTGGATGGTTCGCTTCCCCTTTGGTCCGGATGACACGATGTCGAATATTTCCAAAAACAATTTGAAATGTGGACTCGTCAGACACTTTTCCACTTTGCATGAGTCCATCTTAGATGATCTCGGGCTCAGAGAAGCCGGCGGCGTTTCTGGATGTTGTTGATGAATGGCTTTCGCTTTGCATAGTAGAACTTTAACTTGCACTTACAGATGTAGCGACAAACTGTATTTAGTGACAGTGGTTATCTGAAGTGTTTCTGAGCCCATGTGGTGATATCCTTTAGAGATTGATGTCGGTTTTTGATACAGTGCCGTCTGAGGGATCGAAGGTCACGGTCATTCAATGTTGGTTTCCGGCCATGCCGCTTACGTGGAGTGATTTCTCCAGATTCTCTGAACCTTTTGATGATATTATGGAGCGTAGATGTTGAAATCCCTAAATTTCTTGCAATTGCACTTTGAGAAACGTTGTTCTTAAACTGTTTGACTATTTGCTCACGCAGTTGTGGACAAAGTGGTGTACCTCGCCCCATCTTGTGAAAGACTGAGCATCTTTTGGGAAGCTGTTTTTATACCCAATCATGGCACCCACCTGTTCCCAATTAGCCTGCACACCTGTGGGATGTTCCAAATAAGTGTTTGATGAGCATTCCTCAACTTTATCAGTATTTATTGCCACCTTTCCCAACTTCTTTGTCACGTGTTTCTGCCATCAAATTCTAAAGTTAATGATTATTTGCAAAAAAAAAAAAATGTTTATCAGTTTTAACATCAAATATGTTGTCTTTGTAGCACATTCAACTGAATATGGGTTGAAAATGATTTGCCAATCATTGTATTCCGTTTATATTTACATCTAACAATTTCCCAACTCATATGGAAACGGGGTTTGTAATATATTATATATACAGTTATTATATGTTCTTTACATACACTTGTAAAGAACATCATGTCATGGCTGTCTTGAGTTTCCAATCATTTCTCTTATTTTTTTTCCTGATAGAGTGATTGGAGCACATACTTGTTGGTCACAAAAAACATTCATGAAGTTTGCTTCTTTTATGAATTTACTGAAAATGTGAGCAAATGTGCTGGGTCAAAAGTATACATACAGCAATGTTAATATTTGCTTACATGTCCCTTGGCACGTTTACCTGCAATAATGCGCTTTTGGTAGCCATGGGTATTGTGGCCAAACCGCTCACTTTTTGTTTCATCTGACCACAGAACTTTCCTCCAGAGGGTCTTTTTTTTTTGTCCATGTGATGTCAAATGAAACAAAAATGTAGATGTTTGGCCACAATACCCAGCAATATGTTTGGAAGAGAAAAGGTGAGGCCTTTAACCCCAGGAACACCATTCCTACCGTCAAGCATGGTGGTGGTAGTATTATGCTCTGGGCCTGTTTTGCTGCCAATGGAACTGCTGCTTTACAGAGAGTAAATGGGACAATGAAAAAGGAGGATTACCTCCAAATTATTCAGGACAACCTAAAAAAGTGAGGCCTTTAACCCCAGGAACACCAATTCCTACCGTCAAGCATGGTGGTGGTAGTATTATGCTTTGGGCCTGTTTTGCTGCCAATGGAACTGCTGCTTTACAGAGAGTAAATGGGACAATGAAAAAGGAGGATTACCTCCAAATTATTCAGGACAACCTAAAACCTACTCAGTGGCCTAGTGGTTAGAGTGTCCGCCCTGAGATCGGTAGGTTGTGAGTTCAAATCCCGGCCGAGTCATACCAAAGACTATAAAAATGGGACCCATTACCTCCCTGCTTGGCACTCAGCATCAAGGGTTGGAATTGGGGGTTAAATCACCAAAAATGATTCCCGGGCGCGGCACCGCTGCTGCCCACTGCTCCCCTCACATCCCAGGGTGTGAACAAGGGGATGGGTCAAATGCAGAGGACACATTTCACCACACCTAGTGTGTGTGTGACAATCATTGGTACTTTAACTTTTAACTTTAACTTTAAAAGGTGAGGCCTTTAACCCCAGGAACACCATACATACCGTCAAGCATGGTGGTGGTAGTATTATTCTCTGGGCCTGTTTTGCTGCCAATGGAACTGCTGCTTTAAATGGGACAATGAAAAAGGAGGATTACCTCCAAATTCGTCAGGACAAGCTAAAATCATCAGCCTGGAGGTTGGGTCTTGGGCACAGTTGGGTGTTCCAACAGGACAATGACCCCAAACACACCACAAAAGTGGTAAAGGAATGGCTAAAGTCGACTAGACTCTCACAACATTATGCAAGATCTACTCGACGTCCCCTCCAAGGTTTCTCATTGTTATCCCATTGGGTTGAGCTTTTTCTTGCCCTGATGTGGGATCTGAGCCGAGGATGTCGTTGTGGCTTGTGCAGCCCTTTGAGACACTCGTGATTTAGGGCTATATAAGTAAACATTGATTGATTGATTGATGAATCAGGCTAGAATGAAGGTTTTAGAATGGCCTTCCCAAGTCCTGGACAATGCTGAAGAAACAAGTCCATGTCAGTAAACCAACACATTTAGCTGAATTGCACCAATTTTGTCAAGAGGAGTGGTCAGAAATTCCAGCAGAAGCTTGTGGATGGCTACCAAAAGCGCCTTATTGCAGGTAAACTTGCCAAGGGACATGTAAGCAAATATTAACATTGCTGTATGTATACTTTTGACCCTCACATTTTCAGTAGACCCATAATAAATTCATAACAGAACCAAACTTTATGAATGTTTTTTGTGACCAACAAGTATGTGCTCCAATCACTCTAATCACTAAAAAATAGGAGTTGTAGAAATGATTGGAAACTCAAGACAGCCATGACATTATGTTCTTCACAAGTATGTAAACTTTTGACCACGACTGTCTACCTTTGGCAGTTTTAATCCAGTAATTTCCAGGAGTTAGCTAACCCTCTGAGACACTTACTTAGTTTTTTTTACAGTCGCTAGGACACATTTCCCAATACTTAGCTCACTTTTTCAAAACTCTTCACACAGTGAGCGCAACTAACGTATAAATGGGCTAAACTGAGGATCAATTATCATTGCTTTGGCACAAAATGCATTCAATGACTACATCTTTCAAATTACATTCATTATTTTCTCACTTCGACACAACAACCGCCAAAACACTGTGTACTTACAGGTATACTTGCCAACCTTGAGACCTCTGATTTCGGGAGGTGGGGGCGTGGTCGGGGGTGGGACAGGGCGTGGTTGGGGGCGTGGTTAAGAGGGGAGGAGTATATTGACAGCTAGAATTCACCAAGTCAAGTATTTCATACATATATATATATATATATATATATATATATATATATCCTGAAAATATGCAAACAAAACTGTGTTTAGATAATTGATACTTCAAACTTGCATAAATAAATCTTAAGGAATATAACATAACTTGGCTTCTGAGAGCTTCAAAATGTAATGAATAAAATGCTAAAGTTGTTGATAAACAAGCAATTATTTTAATAATTAAATATGGTCATTTTAAATGAATTATTATGATCATTTAAAATTCATTATTTCAACTATGTTTATATTAATGTATAATTCTATGCCTGGATGTAATAAGGAGTCAGAAAAAATACAAATAAAAATACAATTAATTTTGATGTTTTTAGCAAAATATAGTAAAAATGTATTTAGTTTTTCTTTTTTTTAAATGAATAAATATATTTATTTTTAGGTAAGATAAACATAATAATACAATTTATCTCTAGTCTGGATGATTTAGTTCTTGTCACCCTGTTGTCCTCCCGTCGTGAAAAAAAGGCTGTCCTCACTCAGGTCCGCATGGAGCTGGAGGGGGCGTGGCCTCCAGCTCCGGCTGAAAATCGGGAGATTTTCGGGAGAATATTTGTCCTGGGAGGTTTTCGGGAGAGGCGCTGAATTTCGGGAGTCTCCCGGAAAATTCGGGAGGGTTGGCAAGTATGCTTACAGGCCAATTTGCACATGCTTACATACCGTTAAACTTAAGTTCAAAGCAATAACACAATGTGTACAGCTCTGGTAATGGGTACATTCGCACCCACCTGCACAAATGTACTTCAAAATGTAACAATCAAAATAAATATGACTTTTTTGTTTTGTTTACTAGGGCATGTATATATAATATGCATTAGTTTGACCATTTAAAATCAACGATAATGAAAAGGAGATGCTTGGAAATAGCATAAAAATGCCCCAAAAACGCGATTCATATCGTTACTTTTTGGTGTAACCATCATGAGCGTTCTGTTCAGGTATATTTCTTTTATATTTTGATAATTCATCATATTTATGTATTACTAAATTTAAATAGGTATTGATCAATCTTTAAGCTGTGTGTATTTGATTTCAGTTTGCTTTTGACATCTTATTTAGAATTGTAGTTGAAACTTTTACAACCTTGTGTTGCGCTCATGATGGCGTAACCAAACTCGATTTCATTTAATGATCTTATTTTGAATATTTATTCCCTTTTTTTACATGTAGTATATTTAAATATCCATTTATAAACATTGAATACATTTCAAATATCAATAAAATGCAATTGCCTTCATCTTATAGGGTAATGTTTAGTTACACCAACTACTTTAATTTTGCCTTTGAAAGTAACACTCCAATGTCCATTAGTGGAGCTGGTATATATATATATATATACCAATATAAACTTGAATAAGACAGCAATTTGACTCAATTTTGATCAAAGATTTAAGTGTAAAAAAAAAACCTGGAATAATATATATATATATATATACATATATATATATATTATTCCAGATTATTTTTTTTTTACACTTAAATTTTTGAGATTTAAAAAAATCTGGAATTAAATATATATATATATATATGTACTTTACCCACCTGTTGGACACCACTCTTAATATACGTTATTATAGTTAATATGATCAAAGATTTAAGTGTAAAAAAAATCTGGAATAATATTTATATATATATATATATATATATATATATATATATATATATATATATATTATTCCAGGGTTTTTTTTACACTTAAATCTCTCAAAGATTTAAGTGTAAAAGAAAAACTGGAATAATATATATATATATATATTATTCCAGATTTATTTTTTTTTACACTTAAATCTTTGAGATTTAAAAAAATCTGGAATAATATATATATATATATATATATATATATATATATATATATATATATATATATATATATATATATATATAAGACAGACATATAGACATATAAGAATAAGACAGCAATTTGACTCAATTTTGATCAAAGATTTAAGTGTAAAAAAAAAACTGGAATAATATATATATATATATATATATATATATATATATATATATATATATATATAAGACAGACATATAGACATATAAGAATAAGACAGCAATTTGACTCAATTTTGATCAAAGATTTAAGTGTAAAAAAAAAACTGGAATAATATATATATATATATATATATATATATATTATTCCAGTTTTTTTTTTACACTTAAATCTCTCAAAGAACTGGAATAATTATATATATATATATATATATATATATATATATATATATATATATATATATATTATATATATATATATATATATATATATATATATTATTCCAGATTTTTTTAAATCTCAAAGATTTAAGTGTAAAAAAAAAATCTGGAATAATATATATATATATATATATATATATATATATATATATATATATATTATTCCAGTTTTTTTTTACACTTAAATCTTTGAGAGATTTAAGTGTTAAAAAAAACAAAACTGGAATAATATATATATATATATTATTCCAGTTCTTTGAGAGATTTAAGTGTAAAAAAAAAACCTGGAATATATATATATATATATACATATATATATTATTCCAGTTTTTAAGTGTAAAAAAAAAACTGGAATAATATTTATATATATATATATATATATATATGTATATATATATATATATATATATATATATATATATATATATATATATATATAAATATTATTCCAGATTTTTTTTTACACTTAAATCTTTGATCATATTAACTATAATAACGTATATTAAGAGTGGTGTCCAACAGGTGGGTAAAGTACTTCCAAACATGTGTACATACATGGAGACATGTAGTGTGACGTCATCGGTCTTATTAAAAAAAAAAAAGGACATTTCAGCGACTTACTCGCCACCTTCAGCAGGACGCGTGCGCGCCACGTGACGTTGCCCGGAAGCTGGGCGCTGCACAGGTAGTCCCCTTCGTCCCCCTCGCGCACCCACCGGAAGTCCAGACTGCCGTCCTCCAGCAAGCCCACGCGAGGTCTGACGTCCGCGGCGGCACTGTCGAGGACGTCCACGGACACGTCCTGCCCGTCCTTCCACCACGCGGTCTGCGACGGCGTCACGTGGCCGTCGACGTAACACGGAAGTCGCACGGCGTCGCGCAGCCAGGCGGTGACGGACGTCGTCGTAGCAGACTCGTCGGCCCGAACCAAGACTGAAAACAAGGTCCGGCGTCACTTCCAATAGTTCACGACATGACGTGACGTCACCGCCGACTCACCTGTAGCGCACACAAACAAGCCGAGCAGCCGGACGGTCGTCGTCATCATCAGCAGCCTCCGCGCGGCTTCATGTACTTTAAGGAGAAAAGTGTCCCAGCCCGACCAGTCTGACCAGTTTACATGCTGTGTCCCACCCAGTCCACCTGACACCTCACCATGCTGCCTTCACTGGCCCCGCTCTCCCACCAACCGTCTGCGGATTAAAAAAAAGGACACCGCGGCTTTTCTGGTTTTTTTTCTTTCGTTTACTGGAGCAAATTGAACCGGAACCTTTGAACCACTGACACACCCTGAACGCACCTTCTTAAAGGCGCAGGCGCCGCTGTTGGTATCAAGCCGATACCACGTGATATTTAGGACCGATACGTTCTACCGTATTTTTTTCAATATCCTATATAGTTATTTCGTCATGTGATCGTAGTTATAACCAGTTTACGTTTCAGTACAAAAATGTAGGAAAACAATAAATATTTTATGTTGATACACACAAATTAAAGTACAAAATGGGTTTGATTAAATAACTGAAAATATGTGTTATGTGGCATTTTATCTAAATGTATTTATTATAATACCTTGGTTTAGTTTAGTTTGCTCTGTATGGAGGTGAATATGTCTTTAATTGTTTGCGTTTGAATTTTGTGAACATTTATTTTGTCGACAGTTTAATTAAATACAAAATTGTGAGCACGTGTGTAAAAATTTTGTGTAAAAAAAAAAAAAAAATCAGTGCCGAAATATTAGTTGCTTCAATCCAATCCAATCCACTTTATTTATATAGCACATTTAAACAACATTTTTTCCAAAGTGCTGCACAACAATATTAAAAACAATATTCAAATATTAACCTTAGCTCCACCAATGACTGAATAAAATAAATAAATATGAAAACAATTTGAAAATAAATATGATTAAAAACGATTTTAAAGGGTAAAACCAATTAAAACAGTAAATAGAAATCAACATTTATTTTTTTTAAAACACAGAGGACAGAAGACCACACCACTCACGTCAAAGAATAAAAGTGGGTTTTAAGACGAGACTTAAAACACTCCACTGTGGGAGCAGTTTGAACATGAAGGAGCAGAGTGTTCCAGAGAAGGCCCTGTCTCCCCGAGATTTAAGTCTGGTCTTGGGCTTCAAAACTCAAGTCCGCTAAATTAAAACCTCTTAAGGCCCAAGCTGTTTGTTTACATGTTTTTTTTATTTGTCTTTGCTATTTGGGCTTATTGGACCCTAAGTAGAATAAAAACTAAGAATCATCTTTTGATATGATGTACTTAGTCCATAAATCAAATCAAATCAACTTTATTTATAGAGCACATTTAAAATTTACCACAGGGGTAGCCAAAGTGCTGTACAATGAGCAGGTTAAAAGATAAAACGAGTACCGAGCAAACACAACACAACACAAACAGAACACGATAAAAAATAAATAATTAAAATAGAATTCATAAAAACAGGATCACAGCAGGTGTATTATGGGGCGCCATTGCAGGATGGATATCACTCAGTGTTAAAAGCCATGGAATAAAAGTATGTTTTTAAGAGAGATTTAAAAACAGGAACAGAGGAGGCTTGTCTAACACTCAGGGGTAGGTCGTTCCAGAGCTTGGGAGCAGCAACGGCGAAAGCTCTGTCACCTCTAAGCTTCAGCCTTGTGTCAGGGACCGTCAACAGCAGCTGATCGGCTGATCTTAAGGATCGGGTGGGGCAGTAAGGCTGAAGGAGGTCGGAGAGATAGGTTGGCGCGAGGTTGTTTAGACATTTAAAAACAAATAAAAGGAGTTTAAAATGTATTCGGAAACGCACAGGGAGCCAGTGAAGGGACGCTAAAATAGGGGTAATGTGCTCATGTCTGCGGGTCTGTGTTAGCAGACGAGCAGCAGAGTTCTGCACGAGCTGCAGGCGGGCGAGGGAGGCCTGGCTAATGCCTACATACAGGGCATTACAATAATCAAGACGAGTCGAGATAAAAGCGTGGATTAATTTCTCAAGATCATGTCTTGATAGAAGCGGTTTCACTTTCGCTATTTGGCGTAATTGATAAAAACTTTTTTGAACGACGCTGCTGATTTGTTTTTCGAATTTAAAATCTGAGTCAAACTTTACCCCCAGGTTTGTGACAGAGTCGCTGAGATACGGGGTCAGAGTGCCGAGGTCAACGTTGGGGGAGGGAGAGCGACTTGGACCGAACAACATAACTTCTGTTTTGTCTTCATTTAGGCTCAGGAAGTTAGCTGAAAGCCAGACTTTGATGTCGTGCAGGCAGTCAATAAGACGTTGAACCGTGTTATTTTGTGCCATGGGAAAATAAATCTGGCAATCATCGGCATAAAAATGAAATGCAATACTGTACTTCCTAAAAATAGAACCAAGGGGGAGAAGGTAAAGCGCAAATAAAATTGGGGCAAGGATTGAGCCCTGGGGGACCCCATGTGGTAAAGGAGCTGTGGACGACATAAAACTGTCTACTTTTACACAAAAACTCCACAAACGTGTACTTCATGTTTAGTGACATGCTAATTCTTATTTTTACACCTTTTTTTTTTCCAAAATTCCATTGTATGTTATATTCTTCTGACACCACCAGATAAAAGTATAAGTGTCCACATAAGCGGCCATAAGACCCCAATTCAGTAGTGTACACAATTTTGGAAATAAGAGCTAAAAGGTGCTGTCCACGCATGTGGCCACTAAGCCTTTAGAGGAGGAGACACAATTAAGCCAATTAGGTGTTAAGTTTGAAGTCACTTTATTTATTTTTTTTTACCCTGACTTTTCCTTCTCTAGATTTATTTTGCTCACAAATGTTATCAATTCAAATTGTCTGCAAATTTGATGGGGAAAAAATAATTTACACAATTCAAACGCAAAAAAAACTTAAGTTACATTACAAAAAGCTTTCATAATAGACACATTAACTATAGATAGATAGATAGTACATTATTTATTCCTTCAGGAGATAACTTTGTATATAATCTTGGACATACCTTATACACGGGCAACAATATGTACTTACACATATATTTTATAGAATATGAAAAATATGTAAGAAATATTCCACTTTAGAGAATTTGTGTATACACTGCAAAAAGTGAAATCTAAGTAAGATGAAATATGTCAAATAAGGGTGATATTTGCTTATTTTCTGTCTGATAAGATAATTCTTCTCACTAAGCAGATTTTATGTTAGAGTGTTTTACTTGTTGTAAGTGTTTTGGTCCTAAATGATCTCAGTAAGATATTACATCTTGTTGCTGAGATTTGATGATCTATATTGAGTGCTTGAAACTAGAATATCAAGTGTTGCAAAGCTGTGTCATCAACACTCACAAGTATAAAACTACTTTTTTAAAGTAATAATTTCTTACTTCAAGCATGAAAAAAATAATTATGATGCCGAGCACATGTCATTATGTCAAGATAATGGCACTAGCATTTACTTCATTTAAGAATATTTTTCAACATATTGAGCAAAAAGGTCTCATTTTTTTCTACCAAGAAAAGTGCACTTGTTATTAGTGAGAATATACTTATTTTAAGGTATTTTTGGGTTCATTGAAGTTAGCTAATTTTACTTGATTTGGAAAGTCTTGACAAGCCAAATTTTCTTGTTCTATTGGCAGATAATTTTGCTTAGTTCAAATAAAATACCCCTAACTTTTGTATTTTTTTTTTCTTGTTTTTGAACACAGACTTTTTGCAGTGTACGTGTGAACTAAGGCAACCACAAGAGGTCCTCAGTGTTCATAAAAAAAATAATATACTAATCAAATACAGGTAAAAGCCAGTAAATTAGAATATTTTGGAAAAACTTGATTTATTTCAGTAATTGCATTCAAAAGGTGTAACTTGTACATTATATTTATTCATTGCACACAGACTGATGCATTCAAATGTTTATTTCATTTAATTTTGATGATTTGAAGTGGCAACAAATGAAAATCCAAAATTCCGTGTGTCACAAAATTAGAATATTACCGACACCAGCAGATGACATGGCACCCCAAACCATCACCCAACCATGCAAATTTTGCATTTCCTTTGGAAATCGAGGTCCCAGAGTCTGGAGGAAGACAGGAGAGGCACAGGATCCACGTTGCCTGAAGTCTAGTGTAAAGTTTCCACCATCAGTGATGGTTTGGGGTGCCATGTCATCTACTGGTGTCGGTCCACTCTGTTTCCTGAGATCCAGGGTCAACGCAGCCGTCTACCAGCAAGTTTTAGAGCACTTCATGCTTCCTGCTGCTGACCTGCTCTATGGAGATGGAGATTTCAAGTTCCAACAGGACTTGGCGCCTGCACACAGCGCAAAATCTACCCGTGCCTGGTTTACGGACCATGGTATTTCTGTTCTAAATTGGCCCGCCAACTCCCCTGACCTTAGCCCCATAGAAAATCTGTGGGGTATTGTGAAAAGGAAGATGCAGAATGCCAGACCCAAAAACGCAGAAGAGTTGAAGGCCACTATCAGAGCAACCTGGGCTCTCATAACACCTGAGCAGTGCCAGAAACTCTTCGACTCCATGCCACGCCGCATTAACGCAGCAATTGAGGCAAAAGGAGCTCCAACCAAGTATTGAGTATTGTACATGCTCATATTTTTCATTTTCATACTTTTCAGTTGGCCAACATTTCTAAAAATCCCTTTTTTGTATTAGCCTTACACAATATTCTAATTTTGTGACACACGGAATTTTGGATTTTCATTTGTTGCCACTTCAAATCATCAAAATTAAATGAAATAAACATTTGAATGCATCAGTCTGTGTGCAATGAATAAATATAATGTACAAGTTACACCTTTTGAATGCAATTACTGAAATAAATCAAGTTTTTCAAAATATTCTAATTTACTGGCTTTTACCTGTATTTGATTAGTATATTATTTTTTTATGAACACTGAGGACCTCAACCTGTGGTTGCCTTCTGCCATTGCTGGTGTGTGGCGTTAGTGGGCAGTCAGAGTACTCTATTGGAGTAAGTAAATACGTAGTTTTATGCTAGTTTAAGGAGACAAATGTGTCAAAAAGGAAAAAAGGACTGAACAAAACACAGCGTAAAGGGTATAAAGTTCCAGAAATATATTGTTTACTCGCAGAAGTTTAATGTCATCGTATCGTCCTTGCCATCCCGTAGTTTTTTCTGTGTACCTTGAACGCACCGCCGTCAAAAGGACTGCTACCACTGAATAAACTGCGAGCAACTTTAGCTTAGCCAACCCGTCCAAGCCAACATGCCCGTGGATTTGACTCAGTGGACCGGCCCGCTGGCCCTCCAGGAGGTGGAAGAGAAGCCCGCCGGGCCTCTGACTATTAAATACGGCTCTGTGGAAATCGACGAGCTGGGCAAAGTGCTCACTCCGACGCAGGTATGCTAATGTTGATTAGCATAGCCCAGCTAGCAGCAGGCTAGCGTCTTTTAACACACGTTTAATTCAAATATGCTCCTTTTTGTGGATGGTTCGTAGAAAACAATGCGTTTAATGCACAAAAGGCCTGACATTTGAATGACAAATTATCAATGTTTTGTAAGTATTTAGTCTAGCTCGCTGTTAACCGTTTTTAAACTAGTTAGGCGAGCCTGTCATGCTGCTTTTTTGCCACTAGAGGGCGACATTGCTTGTTATTAACAGCATTTGATTGATTGAAACTTGTATTAGTAGATTGCACAGTTCAGTACATATTCCGTACAATTGACCACTAAATGGTAGCACCCCAATAAGTTTTTCAACTTGTTTAAGTCCACGTTAATCAATTCATGGTACAAATATATACTATCATCATAATACGGTCATCACACAAGTTAGTCATCAGAGTAAATTGAATTATTTACAATATGGGGGGTGGGATGTGGAGGGTTTGGTTGATATCAGCACTCCAGTCATCAACAATTGCATCATCAGAGAAATGGACATTGAAACAGTGTAGGTCTGACTTGGTAGGGTTGATAGTGAGTTCAGAAAGCATAAGAACAAGTATATACATTGGAAATACATTTGATTATTTACATTTGGGTATTTACAATCCGGGGAGGGTGTTAGTCAAGGGTTGAAGTTGCCTGGAGGTGTTGTTTTAGTGCGGTTTTGAAGGAGGATAGAGATGCCCTTTTTTTTTTACACCTGTTGGGAGTGCATTCCATATTGATGTGGCATAGAAGGAGAATGAGTTAAAGGGTAACATTATCACCAGACCTATGTAAGCGTCAATATATACCTTGATGTTGCAGAAAAAAGACCATATATTTTTTTAACCGATTTCCGAACTCTAAATGGGTGAATTTTGGCGAATTAAACGCCTTTCTATTATTCGCTCTCGGAGCGATGACGTCACTTTCGTCGGTGTGTTGTCGGAGGGTGTAACAACACGAAACAGGGACGGATTCAAGTTGCACCAGTGGCCCAAAGATGCGAAAGTGGCAAGAAATTGGACGAAATTTGTTCAAAATACGAGGCTGTGGGGAAAGCCGACGAAATGGTCGGTCGTTTGTTCCGCACACTTTACCGACGAAAGCTATGCTACGACAGAGATGGCAAGAATGTGTGGATATCCTGCGACACTCAAAGCAGATGCATTTCCAACGATAAAGTCAAAGAAATCTGCCGCCAGACCCCCATTGAATCTGCCGGAGTGTGTGAGCAATTCAGGGACAAAGGACCTCGGTAGCACGGCAAGCAATGGCGGCAGTTTGTTCCCGCAGACGAGCGAGCTAAACCCCCTATCGACCCTAGCTTCCCTGGCCTGCTGACATCAACTCCAAAACTGGACAGATCAGCTTTCAGGAAAAGAGCGCGGATGAGGGTATGTCTACAGAATATATTAATTGATGAAAATTGGGCTGTCTGCACTCTCAAAGTGCATGTTGTTGCCAAATGTATTTCATATGCTGTAAACCTAGTTCATAGTTGTTAGTTTCCTTTAATGCCAAACAAACACATACCAATCGTTGGTTAGAAGGCGATCGCCGAATTCGTCCTCGCTTTCTCCCGTGTCGCTGGCTGTCGTGTCGTTTTCGTCGGTTTCGCTTGCATACGGTTCAAACCGATATGGCTCAATATCTTCAGTTTCTTCTTCAATTTCGTTTTCGCTACCTGCCTCCACACTACAACCATCCGTTTCAATACATGCCTAATCTGTTGAATCGCTTAAGCCGCTGAAATCCGAGTCTGAATCCGAGCTAATGTCGCTATAGCTTGCTGTTCTTTCCGCCATGTTTGTTTGTGTTGGCATCACTATGTGACGTCACAGGAAAATGGACGGGTGTTTATAACGATGGTTAAAATCAGGCATTTTGAAGCTTTTTTTTAGGGATATTGCGTGATGGGTAAAATTTTGAAAAAAACTTCGAAAAATAAAATAAGCCACTGGGAACTGATTTTTAATGGTTTTAACCCTTTTGAAATTGTGATAATGTTCCCCTTTAAGACCAGTGGACGTGACTTGTTACCTGCCCACAGGTGCAGAACCAGCCCACGTCCATTACGTGGGAGGGATGCGACCCCACTAAGTTTTACACTTTGGCCCTGACCGACCCTGACGCCCCCAGTAGGAAAAACGCCAAATTCAGGTAAGTTATTAAAACCAGTGGTTCTTAACCTTGTTAGAGGTACTGAACCCCCCCAGTTTCATATGCGCATTCACCGAACCCTTCTATAGTGAAAATGTTCTTAATTTATAAATATTAAAGGGGAACATTATCACAATTTCAGAATGGTTAAAACCATTAAAAATCAGTTCCCAGTGGCTTATTATATTTTTCGAAGTTTTTTTCAAAATTTTACCCATCACGCAATATCCCTAAAAAAAGCTTCAAAGTGCCTGATTTTAACCATCGTTATATACACCCGTCCATTTTCCTGTGACGTCACATAGTGAAGCCAACACAAACATGGCGGATAGAACAGCAAGCTATAGCGACATTACATACCTGCCAACTACTCCGGTTTTCCCGTAATTAGTACGGTTTTCATCAACCTATTCCGGGTTACGGTTGCAGTGATAAAAAATACGGTTTTTCATTAATTAAATTTTTTTTTTTTTTTTAAAGTTTTATTCACGAAATTGCGTAACAACAATGACAATCGACACTGCTTCCCGTAACTTCCTATCGAGCCATTCCGAATGCCATGCGCGAGGCTATTTATAGCACCGCTGCCAAGCACGAGGCACCAGTTGCCATTGTTTCCAAACGAGCGAACGATCATGGAATCAGCCGGAGAAAAATCGCAAACGAGTCTTAAACCGAAAAGAAAACTGCAGTCATTCCGTGAAGAATATTCAAAAGCCTATCCGGGAATAATTATCCGTTCCAAAAAGGGTGAAAACTGCGCGAATTGCACCTTGTGCAGACAAGATTTTTCGATCGGACACGGAGGAATTAGCGATGTAAAAGACCACGTTGGGACAAAAAAACACAAGTCTAATGCCGTTGCTAGCGATACAAGTGGAAAACTTTCAACGTTTTTCGTCGCCCAAACACATTCTTTGGATGTGATAAATGCCGAAGTTTTATTTACGGAGGCAATAATTGAGCAAACAAAAAGGTAATGACACCAATGTTATCTATTGGAATTGTTTAGTACTGTTATACTGTTAAAAGTGTTTATACTATTTATGCTTTCAAGTCCAAGTTGAAGAAATCTTGTTAAATGTTGACAGCATAACTACCAAAATACAGAAGTATGTCCTTAATATTTTTGCAGTGCTATTTCTGTTGAAAAGTTAAAATGATGACATTAGAGATGTGATGTGCCACTTTTCAAGTGTCTGATGGCTTAAATTAATTTTCATTAATTTTTCATATTTTGAATTCTTTTGAAAGGCTTACAAAAAAACTACATTTGAATTGTAATTCCATGCTATTGACAGGACTATTAATTTTAATGAAGTTAGCTTACCATGTTTACAGTATGATAATTGTGATAGAAATGTGAATTTTAGGCACAGAATATTTTTTACAATTGAACAAGGCAGTAGATTATACAAGCTTGGACAGAAAGTTAATAATGACACCAATTTTTTTTTTTAATGGAATTGTTTAGTACTGTTTTACCATTTGTTTACTGTAAAAAGTGTTTATACTGTTTATACTTTCAATTAACAAATTGAAGTCTTGTGAAAGGTTGACAGGATAACTGGCATTAACTGTCAAAATAATTTCAAACTATTGAAGTTAGCTTACAGAATAAACATGTCAATCAACCCATATGATTTTTGCTGTAATATTTTTGTTTTGAAAAGTCACTGTGACTGATAGAAAAGTGATGGTTTTAGCAACATTTTAACCTGTCTGAATGCTAATAATCATTTTGCGTCGGGGGGGCGAAGGAACCCCCCACCAGGACTTTGTCCTGGACCTACCGGGGCCTGCGGCCCCTGGACCCTGGCTACTAGGTTTTTCTGATTTCAAAAGTTGGCAGGTATGACATTAGCTCGGATTCAGACTCGGATTTCAGCGGCTTAAGCGATTCAACAGATTACGCATGTATTGAAACGGATGGTTGTAGTGTGGAGGCAGGTAGCGAAAACGAAATTGAAGAAGAAACTGAAGCTATTGAGCCATATCGGTTTGAACCGTATGCAAGCGAAACCGACGAAAACGACACGACAGCCAGCAACGTCGAATTCGGCGATCGCCTTCTAACCAACGATTGGTATGTGTTTGTTTGGCATTAAAGGAAACTAACAACTATGAACTAGGTTTACAGCATATGAAATACATTTGGCAACAACATGCACTTTGAGAGTGCAGACAGCCCATTTCAGGCGCGCTAAGAACATATATTTTTCCACGATTTCAGCACTCAGGTTAACCATACCTAAATAGACACAAAATACTGCATTACACAAGACTACCTGAATGTACTCGATTGATTGAAAAAAATAAATGTTTTTAAGCTAAAATATTGGTAAACACAGTTTATGTATAATAATTTACGTAAAACCGCGAGTAATGAATAAAATTTTCATCAATTAATATATTCTGTAGACATACCCTCATCCGCTCTCTTTTCCTGAAAGCTGATCTGTCCAGTTTTGGAGATGATGTCAGCATCTGCTTTGAGTATCGCAGGATATCCACACATTCTTGCCATCTCTGTCGTAGCATAGCTTTCGTCGGTAAAGTGTGCGGAACAAACGACTGACCATTTCGTCGGCTTTCCCCACAGCCTCGTATTTTGAACAAATTTCGTGCAATTTCTTGCCACTTTCACATCTTTGGGCCACTGGTGCAACTTGAATCCGTCCCTGTTTCGTGTTGTTACACCCTCCGACAACACACCGACGAAAGTGAGAACATGGCGGATTGCTTCCCGATGTGACGTCATCGCTCCGAGAGCGAATAATAGAAAGGCGTTTAATTCGCCAAAATTCACCCATTTAGAGTTCGGGAATCGGTCAAAAAAATATATGGTCTTTTTTCTGCAACATCAAGGTATATATTGACGCTTACATAGGTCTGGTGATAATGTTCCCCTTTAACCATGAAATGATGTTATTATATTAAAGAAATACTAATAAAGATATATTTTATAAACAGACAGTGACAGGAATGTACACATGATCCCATGTTTACATCTCATTGTGCAACATGTGAATGTTTTAGTGGGAACTAAATGCGATATCGGAAAGGAGTACACATTATTTCCAAAGCAGGACTCCCACCCAGACATACAATACTAGTACCGTATTTTTCGGAGTATAAGTTGCACCGGCCAAAAATGCATAATAAAGAAGGTAAAAAACATATATAAGTCGCACTGGAGTATAAGTCACGTTTTTTGGGGGAAATGTATTTGATAAAAGCCAACAGCAAGAATAGACATTTGAAAGGCAATTTAAAATAAATGAAGAATAGTGAACAACAGGCTGAATAAGTGTACGTTATATGAGGCATAAATAACCAACTGGTATGTTAACGTAACATATTATGGTAAGAGTCATTCAAATAACTATAACATATAGAACATGCTATACGTTTACCAAACAATCTGTCACTCCTAATCGCTAAATCCCATGAAATCTTATACGTCTAGTCTCTTACGTGAATGACATAAATAATATTATAATGTGTTAATCATTTCACACACAAGTCGCTCCTGAGTATAAGTCGCACCCCCGGCCAAACTATGAAAAAAAACTGCGACTTATAGTCCGAAAAATACGATACACAGCTCATGAAAAACAATATGTTGTGTTACTGTCATTTTAAGTGGGCCAAAACACTTATATTGCAAAATAATCCCATGGAATTGATTATAATAATCAAACATTTAACTTGTTATTTAGTCAGGTTTGGGACAGGTGTGCTGCAGGTGTGGCCACAGTGTGACGTCGCTCACAGGAGTTTTTGCGTTTGCTCACGCATATGGAAAATTAGAGGGAACATGGTTTGGGGGCATCCATATGTGGAGGGAGGTGTGGCCAGCGTGCCTGCAGGAGCAAAGGTCACCGCCTCTGCCTGCGGCGCTGAGGACGGGCACCATCGGATGGGATGCATGTGCTGACGGCGAGACACAGCTGACAGTGAGCGGGAGAGAGGATACGGACGTGACTAAAAAATGTCACGTTCTGAGGGAGACTTTGAGAAAATCTATGTGCCTTAAAAGCTTTGTTAAAAACTGCACGCTTGGCTCCTGTGAAGTGTATGTCAGTGGGACCGCTAGGAAGCGACGTCCACACCATAATAAGTTTTTATTTACACGATGAGTCGGGTGTGTCTTGACCTCCGTCGAACCCCTAGTGTTCGATCCAACCCAGGTTAAGGACCACTGTATTAAACAGTAGAAATGATTACTTTTGAAGTGTTTGTCCTCCATTTTGGTGTGTTGTGATGAATCTACAAGGGAGTGGCATCACTTCCTGGTGGTCAACATGAAGGGGAACGACGTGTCGTCCGGCCGCGTCATGTCCGACTACGTGGGCTCCGGTCCTCCTCAGGACACAGGTGAGACACGACTCCGAACAACCGGGCTTTCTGCTCCGCCGCTCCCAGTCTGTGGCATGCTCTCCCTGACCACCTGAGGGCACCACAGACTGTGGATGCTTTTAAAACCCTTCTTTTTTTTAAAAAAAAACAACCTTTTTATAGATATATGCATACTAGTTGTAGCTATTAGGCTGTTCTAGTTTTTATTTTTATTTTTTATTTGTTCAATACACTGTAGCACTTTAAGGTTGTTTGCTCAATGTAAAGTGATTTTTACAAATAAAATCTATTATTATTATTATTATTAAGGAGGACAATCAGTCACACCCCCACTCTCCTGCAGGTCTGCACCGGTACGTGTGGCTGGTCTACGAGCAGGCGGGCCAGCTGGCCTGCAGCGAGACGGTCCTCACCAAGCGCTCGGGCGACGGGCGCGGCAAGTTTAAGATCCAGAGCTTCCGGAAGAAGTACCAGCTGGGCGCCCCCGTGGCGGGTACCTGCTACCAGGCCGAGTGGGACGACTACGTGCCCAAACTTTACCAGCAGCTCGCCGGAAAGTAAACAAGAATAAAAAAAAAAAAGTGGTACTTTTCCCCTCTTTGAGGACATCTTCTTTTGCACTCACACCACAACACTAATCATGCTTTTGTTTTGAAAGTGCCACTGATTGTTCTGACAAGTGAAATTTCAACTGCGCAATAAATCGACTAAACTTTTTCTTGTTATATTCTTATTTTACTGTTATATTTTTATTCCCATTGTTGCTTTTTATTTTTATTCTTATTGAATTACTTTTTTATTTTTTTTCCATTTATACCCCCATTATTTACTTTCTAAATTTGATCTCAATTCTCTACACTGCTGCTGGAATTGTAATTTTCCTGAGGGAACTCCTGAAGGAATCAATATAGTACCATCTGCTTTTTTGGAGGTTATATTTTAAAGTGAATTATAGCACAATGAATGCAAAGTTAAGAAAAATTAAATATTATTTAGACAATATTTAGGGCATACTTGCCAACCTTGAGACCTCCGATTTCGGGAGGTGGGGGGCGTGGCCGGGGGTGGGGTGGGGCGTGGTTAAGAGGGGAGGAGTATATTGACAGCTAGAATTCACCAAGTCAAGTATTTCATACACATATATATATATATATACACATATATACATATATATAAATAAAGACTTGACTTTTAGTGAATTCTAGCTATATATATATATATATATATATATATATATAAAATAAAGACTTGACTTTTAGTGAATTCTAGCTATATATATATATATATATATATATATATATATATATATATCCTGAAAATATGCAAACAAAACTGTGTTTAGATAATTGATACTTCAAACTTGCATAAATAACTCTTAAGGAATATAACATAACTTGGCTTCTGAGAGCTTCAAAATGTAATGAATAAAATGCTAAAGTTGTTGATAAACAAGCAATTATTTTAATAATTAAATATGGTCATTCTAAATGAATTATTATGATCATTTCAAATTAATTATTTCAAATATGTTTATTTTAATGTATAATTCTATGGCTGGATGTAATAAGGAGTCAGAAAAAATACAAATAAAAATACAATCAATTTTGATGTTTTTAGCAAATTATAGTAAACATTTATTTATTTTTTAAATTAATAAATATATTTATTTTTTAGGTAAAATAAACATAATAATACAATTTATCTCTAGTCTGGATGATTTAGTTCTTGTCACCCTGTTGTCCTCCCGTCTTGAAAAAAGGCTGTCCTCACTCAGGTCCGGAAGGACCTGGAGGGGGCGTGGCCTCCAGCTCCGGCTGAAAATCGGGAGATTTTCGGGAGAATATTTGTACCGGGAGGTTTTCGGGTGAGGCGCTGAATTTCGGGAGTCTCCCAGAAAATTCGGGAGAAAAATATAAAAGGTATAATTGTAATGTTTTTGTTTTTTTATAACATGTCTCGTCGTTACAATCCGCTACTGTTGCAATGGCGCCCTCTCGCGGTAGCAGCGAGTTACTACAGTAAAACTAAAAAGCATCAAAACGCCATACAATACAACTATTTCCTACGTTATTAAACTAAAACACACGCGGGGGGGACATGTTGTATTGTTTTCTAAAAAGGTTTTTGAGTGATTTAATTGGACTTTTATGAAGATTTACAGGAAAAAAAATATGTTGGTTTCTTTATTAAAACCTTTCAAATATCACTTGTTTTACAATAGTGACCTCTGGCGGTAGCACACTGACCTTACTCCATGCAGTGTTCAAGGCTGAATGCCATCCATCCATCCATTTCCTACCGCTTGTCCCGTTTGGGGTCGCGGGAGCCTATCTCAGCTGCCTTCGGGCGGAAGGCAGGGTGCATCCTGGACAAGTCGCCAACACAGATAGACAACATTCACACTAGGGACCATTTAGTGTTGCCAATCAACCTATCCCCAGGTGCATGTCTTTGGAGGTGGGAGGGGCCTATCCCCAGGTGCATGTCTTTGGAGGTGGGAGGGGCCTATCCCCAGGTGCATGTCTTTGGAGGTGGGAGGGGCCTATCCCCAGGTGCATGTCTTTGGAGGTGGGAGGGGCCTATCCCCAGGTGCATGTCTTTGGAGGTGGGAGGGGCCTATCCCCAGGTGCATGTCTTTGGAGGTGGGGAGAACATGCAAAAACTCCACACAGAAAGATTCATTAAATCAAACTAAAAGTATATTATTTCAGGAACATAACTAAGTTAAATAAATATGAAATATTTATAGAATTGTGTGTAATATGTAACATTTTAAATGATTAAAAAATAAAATTCATACAATTAATTATCATGATAGAAAAAAAATCTTACAAATACAAAATCTAAATAAATTCAAACAGTTGTTTCAAAAAATATTTTATGTAATGTATTTAACTTTTGGAAAATATTGCATTGAGACTGAATTAAATAGAAGATATAAAAAATAAAAATAAAAAGGTGAAAAGTGCAACAAGTTGAGGACGCAGCAAGCGTTGTGTCATCAGCACTTTATTTACAAATATAATTAAAAGCTTTTAAACACATCCATGCTTTTCTCTTAAACGGGGGGGCGAGGGGATGTGATTAAAGTGCATGCAATGACGTCATCATCATCATCATCATAAGAAGAGTGTTAAAAAAAGTGATGATGGAGTCACTTTTAGCAGAGGGGACAATAAAGAGAAATTTGGCGTGAGATTTAAAATAGAATATGAAAATACATAAAAGCTCTCCATAAATCCTTCCTTACAAAGCCCCGCCCCCTCCCTCACATGAAGCCCTTTTGTGCGACAACTTCATCATCATTATTATTATTAATATTCACATTGGCTGCCAGTGCTGCGAGTAATCACATTACATCTCTTATGTACACCAAAGTGTCTCATTGGTCCTAAAAAAAAGTCAACAGGAAGTGACTCTGCTCGGCCCCGCCTCCTGTCAGGATACGCCACAAGAGGAGGTCGTCCCTGGATGAGGGAGGGGGTAAGGAGGGTGAGGTCACTTCCTGTCGGCCCACTAGAGGGCGCTCTCACGCTCGGCCTCTCATCTGTAGTCGTCTTTGGCGAAGTCCATGGCGGCCAGGTTGCCAAAGCCCAGCCGCAAACTCTCCATGTCGAAGGCGTCGATCTCGCGCTCCTGGCGCTCCAGCAGGTGTTTGATGCGGTCGGTGCGCTCCTTCTGAAGGGAAACCAGCTCCTCTTCGATCTGCAACGTCAGCACCGTCGCTTTTTACACTTTTTGCAACACAAGACATCAGAAACAACTACTGACAGGGGCGGGGCAGACAGTGCATGTCCAGCAGAGGGTGCTGTTGCCCTAAAAAGTATCATTCATCTTCACGGGGGAATGACAGAAGTAGAAATAATCTGTTCCGGGGTTTAACTCTGGACATCAGGAAACAGAACTGTGCAATTTTTACATTCTTAAGCATTTTATACGCATAAAAAGAAGCCAACGGCTAAAAACAAAATTCATAGCAAGTGTATAAATAAGCTAACAACATTGTTATCTGTCATAAAAAGGTCAAACAGAATCAAACACTATCAAAGAATCCAATTCCTAGCTGTCATAAAAGTGTAAAAAGAAGGAAACAGTTAAAAACTAAACAATAATTAGCTGACATAAAAGTGTAAAAAGAAGCTAACCGCTAAAACAATACAATAGCTGTCATTAAAGTGTAAAAATAAGCTAACCGCTAAAACAATAATTAGCTGTCATAAACGTGTAAAAAGAAGCGGACCAGTAAAACAATAATTAGGTATCATGAAAGTGTAAAAAGAAGCTAACCGCTAAACAATAATTAGCTGTCATAAAAGTGTAAAAAGAAGCTAACCTGTAAAACAATAGTTATCATAAAAGTGTAAAAAGAAGCTAACCACTAAAACAATGAGTAGCTGTCATAAAAGTGTAAAAATAAGCTAACCACTAAAACAACAATTAGCTGTCATAAAAGTGTAAAAAGAAGCTAACCACTAAATCCGTCATAAAAGTGTAAAAAGAAGCTAACTGCTTAAACAAAAATTAGCTGTCATAAGAGTGTAAAAAGAAGCTAACCGCTAAACAATAATTAACTGTCATAAAAGTGTAAAAAGAAGCTAATCACAAAAACAATGATTAGCTGTCATAAAAGTGTAAAAAGAAGCTAACCTGTAAAACAATAGTTAGTTATCATAAAAGTGTAAAAATAAGCTAACCATTAAAACAATAATTAGCTGTCATAAAAGTGTATAAAGAAGCTAACTGCTTAAACAAAAATTAGCTGTCATGAGAGTGTAAAAAGAAGCTAACCGCTAAACAATAATTAACTGTCATAAAAGTGTAAAAAGAAGCTAACCACTAAAACAATAATTAGCTATCATAAAATTGTAAAAAGAAGCTAACTGCTAAAACAATAATTAGCTGTCAAAAAAGTGTAAAAATAAGCTAACCACTAAAACAACAATTAGCTGTCATAAAAGTGTAAAAAGAAGCTAACCACTAAAACAATAATTAGCTGAAATAAAAGTGTAAAAAGAAGCTAAGCGCTAAAACAATACAATAATTAGCTGTCATTAAAGTGTAAAAAGAAGCTAACCGCTAAAACAATAATTAGCTGTCATAAAAGTGTAAAAAGAAGCTAACCTGTAAAACAATAATTAGCTGTCATAAAAGTGTAAAAAGAAGCTAACTGCTAAAAACAATACTATAATTAGCTGTCATGAAAGTGTACAAAGAAGCTAACCTGTAAAACAATAATTAAGTATCATGAAAGTGTAAAAAGAAGCTAACTGCTAAACAATATTTAGCTGTCATAAAAGTGTAAAAAGAAGCTAACCACTAAAACAATGATTAGCTGTCATAAAAGTGTAAAAAGAAGCTAACCTGTAAAACAATAGTTAGTTATCATAAAAGTGTAAAAAGAAGCTAACCACTAAAACTATAATTAGCTGTCATAAAAGTGTATAAAGAAGCTAACTGCTTAAACAAAAATTAGCTGTCATGAGAGTGTAAAAAGAAGCTAACCGCTAAACAATAATTAGCTGTCATAAAAGTGTAAAAAGAAGCTAACCACTAAAACAATAATTAGCTATCATAAAATTGTAAAAAGAAGCTAACTGCTAAAACAATAATTAGCTGTCAAAAAAGTGTAAAAATAAGCTAACCACTAAAACAACAATTAGCTGTCATAAAAGTGTAAAAAGAAGCTAACCACTAAAACAATAATTAGCTGTCATAAAAGTGCAAAAAGAAGCTAACCACTAAAGCCGTCATAAAAGTGTAAACAGAAGCTAACCACTAAAACAATAATTAGCTGTCATAAAAGTGCAAAAAGAAGCTAACCACTAAAGCCGTCATAAAAGTGTAAACAGAAGCTAACCACTAAAACAATAATTAGCTGTCATAAAAGTGCAAAAAGAAGCTAACCACTAAAGCCGTCATAAAAGTGTAAAAAGAAGCTAACTGCTAAACAATAATTAGCTGTCATAAAAGTGTAAAAAGAAGCTAACTGCTAAAAACAATACTATAATTTGCTGTCATGAAAGTGTAAAAAGAAGCTAACCTGTAAAACAATAATTTGGTATCATGAAAGTGTAAAAAGAAGCTAACTGCTAAACAATAATTAGCTGTCATAAAAGTGTAAAAAGAAGATAACCACTAAAACAACAATTAGCTGTCATAAAAGTGTAAAAAGAAGCTAACCACTAAAACAATGATTAGCTGTCATAAAAGTGTAAAAAGAAGCTAACCTGTAAAACAATAGTTAGTTATCATAAAAGTGTAAAAAGAAGCTAACCACTAAAACAATAATTAGCTGTCATAAAAGTGTAAAAAGAAGCTAACTGCTTAAACAAAAATTAGCTGTCATAAGAGTGTAAAGAGAAGCTAACCGCTAAACAATAATTAGCTGTCATAAAAGTGTAAAAAGAAGCTAATCACTAAAACAATAATTAGCTATCATAAAATTGTAAAAAGAAGCTAAATGCTACAACAATAATTAGCTGTCATAAAAGTGTAAAAATAAGCTAACCACTAAAACAACAATTAGCTGTCATAAAAGTGTAAAAAGAAGCTAACCACTAAAACAATAATTAGCTGTCATAAAAGTGTAAAAAGAAGCTAACCACTAAAGCCGTCATAAAAGTGTAAAAAAAAGCTAACTGCTAAACAATAATTAGCTGTCATAAAAGTGTAAAAAAAGCTAACCACTAAAGCTGTCATAAAAGTGCAAAAAAAGCTAAGCACTAAAGCCGTCATAAAAGTGTAAAAAGAAGCTAACTGTTAAACAATAATTAGCCGTCATAAAAAAAGTGTAAAAAGAAGCTAACCACTAAAACAATAATTAGCTGTCATAAAAGTGTAAAAAGAAGGTAACAGTTAAAAACGATACATAAATTATTGTCATCAAAGTGTAAAAAGAAGCTAACTGCTAAAAACAATAATTAGCTGTCATAAAAGTGTAAAAAGAAGGTAATAGTTAAAAACGATACATAAATTT
>NC_084550.2:6545000-6572500 GCF_033978685.3 Nerophis lumbriciformis
TTATGACACATAAATATACATGAAAATATGTGTGAAATATTGTTATGAACCATAAATATACACTAAAATGAGTGAAATATTGTTAGGAAGCATAAATATACATTAAAATGTGTGAAATATTGTTATGAACCATAAATATACACTAAATATGTGAAATAATGCTATGAACCGTAAATATACATTAAAATGTGTGAAATAGTGTTATGAACCATAAATATACACTAAAATGTGTGAAATATTGTTATGAAGCATAAATATACACTAAAATGTGTGAAATATTGTTATGAAGCATAAATATACATTCAAATATGTGTGATATATTGTAATGAAGCATAAATATACATAAAATGTGTGAAATATTGTTAAGAACTAGAAATAAACACTCAAAAATGTGTGAAATATTGTTATGAAGCATAAATATACATAAAATGTGTGAAATATTGTTAAGAACTATAAATAAACACTCAAAAATGTGTGAAATATTGTTATGAAGCATAAAAATAAATTATATGTGTGAAATATTGTTTAAAACCATAAATATTAAAACAATTGTGAAATATTGTTATGAGCCATAAATATACATTAAAATATGTGTGAAATATTGTTATGAAGCATAAATATACACTAAAATGTGTGAAATATGGTTATGAACCGTAAATATACATTAAAATGTGTGAAATATTGTTAAGAACTATAAATAAACACTCAAAAATGTGTGAAATATTGTTATGAAGCATAAATATACACTAAAATATGTGTGAAATATTGTTATAAAGCATAAATATTAAAACAATTGTGAAATATTGTTATGAGCCATAAATATACATTAAAATGTGTGAAATATTGTTATGAGCTATAAATATACACTCAAATATGTGTGAAATATTGTTATGAAGCATAAATATACACTAAAATGTGTGAAATATTGTTATAAAGCATAAATATACAGTAAAATGTGTGAAATATTGTTATGAACCGTAAATAAACACTCACAAATGTGTGAAATATTGTTATGAACCATAAATATACATTAAAATATGTGTGAAATATTGTTATGAAGCATAAATATACATTAAAATGTGTGAAATATTGTTATGAAGCATAAATATACATTAAAATGTGTGAAATATTGTTATAAAGCATAAATATACATTAAAATGTGTGAAATATTGTTATGAAGCATAAATATACACTCAAATATGTGTGAAATATTGTTATGAAGCATAAATATACATTAAAATGTGTGAAATATTGTTATAAAGCATAAATATACATTAAAATGTGTGAAATATTGTTATGAAGCATAAATATACACTCAAATATGTGTGAAATATTGTTATGAAGCATAAATATACATTAAAATGTGTGCAATATTGCGATGAAGCATAAATATACACTAAAATGTGTGAAATATTGTTATGAAGCATAAATATACTGTATGTGAAGTATTGCGTCATGATGGAAAGTGTTGAGGTGGGCCACTTTGAGCGTCTCACCTTTTGTTCCAGGTGTGCACGTCGCAGCGACACCTTCTGCTCCAGCTTGTGCTGCTCACGCTCGTGCTGAGCCTCCGTCTGCATCTTGATCTTGCTCTGGTAGGCGTTGAGCAGCTCCATCTCCTGCTGCAGCTGCTGCCTCAGCGCCTGACACTCCGCCTCCTGCGCCTCGTCCAGACGCAGCTGCACGCCAACCACAGACAGGACACGCCCACAACAACATGTCACATTACTGATTTTTTTCATCTAAATAACTACAATAATATTTCAGATAATATCCTTTAAAACATTGGTATCAACTATACAGTGATAATACAAATAAGACCTATAATAATAATAATAAAAACAAATATATGTGGATAAATATACTATTACTACTAAAAGATTATTAAAATAATTAAATGTAATATTAGTACACAAATATTAATTAATTAATAAATAGTACCATATAAATATTCTATCACCTCCACTACTACATTTACTGCTACTACTAATATTACTAATTATAATAGTCAAAATAGTTTAAATGTATAATATTACTACTACTAAATAACATTAAAAACAAAATGTGTCTAAAATTTTATTTTAGACGAATAGTAGTTATTTTATTATTATTATTTAAATTGTTGTTTTAATGAAAATATTAATTAAAAAAATCACTAATAGTATTGGTTACCTAAATATATTTATTTTATTTCATTTATATTATCATTACCAGTGTTGATAATAAGATATTAAAAATTAAATTTGTCTAAAATATATATTTTAATTTAGAAACATTTAGTTTAAACATTTTTTAATTTTTTATTATCTTTTAAATACTTTTTTTTAGATTCGTCTAAAGTCTATATTTTAGACAAATTTACTTTTTAATATCTTATTATCAATCCTGGTAATGATAATATAAATGAAAATGACAAAATAAATATATTTAGGTAACAAATACTATTGGTGATTTTTTTAATTAATATTTTTATTAAAACAACAACTTAAATAATATTATAATAAACATAATACTTCAAATAATATCATCAAAATTAAAATAAAACACTAGTACTACTAAAAATAAGCCATAATAATAATAATAATAATCAAAACAAGAGTAATATACAAGGCTACACATACTATTACTACTACAAAATCGGACAGAATAATAAAACAATAATAATAGTACACAAAAACAATAGCATAGCATGACAATATTCTAACACCTACACTACTACGTTTAATGCTACTACTAATACGGAATGTTATAATACTCAAAATAATAATTCAAATGTAAACTTTTACTACTACATAATAATAAAATATTAAAACCTAAATTGATCTAAAATCTATATTTTAGATTAATTTAGTCTAAAATTGACTTAATATATATTTGAGACAAATGTAGTTTTTAACATTTTATTAATAATACTGATGATAATATAAAATTAAATATATTTAGGTAAATCGTAGTTGTAAATTAATAGTTTCATTAAAACAACAACTTAAATAATATTAACAAAATAACTACAATAATACTTAAAATAATATACATCAAAATGAAACAGTAAAACATTTTATATTAAATATAATAGTACACTACTAAAAAAATAAGACCTAATATAATAATAATTATAATAATCATCATCATCAAAACAAGAGTAATATGTAAGGCAACAACTATACTATTACTACAACTAAATGATCAAATAAAAATGTATTATTATTACACCAATATAATACTGCTATTAAATATTGAATAGTAGCATAAAATATTCTACCACCTCCACTATTACTTTTACTGCTACTACTATTACTACTAATTATAATACTCAAAACAATAGTTTAAATGTAAAGTATTACTACTACTAAATAAATAAAAATCATAAACTATTTTGTCTTAAATATATCTTTTAGACACATTTATTTTTTAATATTTTGATATTAATACTAATATTGGTAATATAAATAAAAAATAATATGAAAACATTAGTTAAAATATATACTATTACTGCCACTGAATAATGACTAAATATTTAATAAATTATTCCAAAAATATACAACAACAACTATCATGTAAGCACTACTAATACTACTACTAATAACATACTACAATCTACTACAAAAAACAATAATAATGCAAATACAAAAATATCATTATACAATACTATTAATATGAAGGATAAATAAATTTGACCAAAATGACTACCACCAACAATAATTATAATTGAAATCCTCATATATAATATTCAACACTAAACTAGTCAAAAAATGTTATATATATTATATAAATGTTATATACAACATATATATCAATGTTAGAACATGCATACAATAATAAATACAAGAATTATAATAATATTACTATACCATATGCTACGAGAACTGCTACTACCAGCAAAAATAATAATAAAAATAATATTAAACAAGTTACTAAAAATTATTAAATCATCACTAGTAATTTTTAAACTTTTTTTTCCCCCAAAGGACGGATTCTATTGATTTTTTTAGTTTAAAATAATTTTTTTATCATTTAATCTGCACCGTACATACATACATATATGTATATACATACTGTGTACATACATTTATATAAATAAACATTGATTGATTGATATGCTGTGTATGTATGTATGTACATACATATATATATATATATATATATATATATATATATATATATATATATATACACACACACACACACACACACACACAGGTAAAAGCCAGTAAATTAGAATATTTTGAAAAACTTGATTTATTTCAGTAATTGCATTCAAAAGGTGTAACTTGTACATTATATTTATTCATTGCACACAGACTGATGCATTCAAATGTTTATTTCATTTAATTTTGATGATTTGAAGTGGCAACAAATGAAAATCCAAAATTCCGTGTGTCACAAAATTAGAATATTACTTAAGGCTAATACAAAAAAGGGATTTTTAGAAATGTTGGCCAACTGAAAAGTATGAAAATGAAAAATATGAGCATGTACAATACTCAATACTTGGTTGGAGCTCCTTTTGCCTCAATTACTGCGTTAATGCGGCGTGGCATGGAGTCGATGAGTTTCTGGCACTGCTCAGGTGTTATGAGAGCCCAGGTTGCTCTGATAGTGGCCTTCAACTCTTCTGCGTTTTTGGGTCTGGCATTCTGCATCTTCCTTTTCACAATACCCCACAGATTTTCTATGGGGCTAAGGTCAGGGGAGTTGGCGGGCCAATTTAGAACAGAAATACCATGGTCCGTAAACCAGGCACGGGTAGATTTTGCGCTGTGTGCAGGCGCCAAGTCCTGTTGGAACTTGAAATCTCCATCTCCATAGAGCAGGTCAGCAGCAGGAAGCATGAAGTGCTCTAAAACTTGCTGGTAGACGGCTGCGTTGACCCTGGATCTCAGGAAACAGAGTGGACCGACACCAGCAGATGACATGGCACCCCAAACCATCACCCAACCATGCAAATTTTGCATTTCCTTTGGAAATCGAGGTCCCAGAGTCTGGAGGAAGACAGGAGAGGCACAGGATCCACGTTGCCTGAAGTCTAGTGTAAAGTTTCCACCATCAGTGATGGTTTGGGGTGCCATGTCATCTGCTGGTGTCGGTCCACTCTGTTTCCTGAGATCCAGGGTCAACGCAGCCGTCTACCAGCAAGTTTTAGAGCACTTCATGCTTCCTGCTGCTGACCTGCTCTATGGAGATGGAGATTTCAAGTTCCAACAGGACTTGGCGCCTGCACACAGCGTAAAATCTACCCGTGCCTGGTTTACGGACCATGGTATTTCTGTTCTAAATTGGCCCGCCAACTCCCCTGACCTTAGCCCCATAGAAAATCTGTGGGGTATTGTGAAAAGGAAGATGCAGAATGCCAGACCCAAAAACGCAGAAGAGTTGAAGGCCACTATCAGAGCAACCTGGGCTCTCATAACACCTGAGCAGTGCCAGAAACTCATCGACTCCATGCCACGCCGCATTAACGCAGTAATTGAGGCAAAAGGAGCTCCAACCAAGTATTGAGTATTGTACATGCTCATATTTTTCATTTTCATACTTTTCAGTTGGCCAACATTTCTAAAAATCCCTTTTTTGTATTAGCTTTAAGTAATATTCTAATTTTGTGACACACGGAATTTTGCATTTTCATTTGTTGCCACTTCAAATCATCAAAATTAAATGAAATAAACATTTGAATGCATCAGTCTGTGTGCAATGAATAAATATAATGTACAAGTTACACCTTTTGAATGCAATTACTGAAATAAATCAAGTTTTTCAAAATATTCTAATTTACTGGCTTTTACCTGTATATATATTATATACACACACACACACACATAAATATGGATGTATGTACATACATACATGTATGTGTATATATATATATATATATATATATATATATATACACATACATGTATGTATGTACATACATATACTGTGTATTGACTGTATATACAGTATGTATATAATGTAGAGTATATTGTATTTCTGTGGTGTGTGTCATCTTTCCAGCACATGCTGTAGGGACCGGCGTGGCCGTGACACTCACCGCCTGCGAGGCCATCATCTCGTTGATGCTCTGCTCGTACTGCTCGGCCAGGATGGCGAGTTTGCGCGTCTGCTCGTCCTTTAGCGCCTTGAGTACGGTCTTGTGCTCAGCTTTGGGCGTCACCTCCATCTGGTGATGGCGCAGCGCTTTGTACTGCTTGGTTTGCACTTTGCACGTGTCCTGGAACTGCTTCTTGATCTGCATCTCCAGCACCTGCGGCAGGCGGGAGGAGGTGGAGATGAACACCTTTGCATCAGTGCGTCAAAAAGGCGTCACCCACGGTTACGCCGCCGCGCCGCCCGTCTTACTTTGAGGTTCTTGGGCTGCTGCCGGAGCTCCATCACGTGCTTGCGGTGGAGTTCCCGCTCGCGTCGGTTGTTGTACTCGATTTGGTTCTCCAGCTCGGTCTGGTGCTGCAGGCGGATCAGGTCCATGCGCAGCTTCTGGAGCGTCCTGAGCTGCCGCTGCTCCAACTCCTGCGTGGACTCGTCGTGTCGGATCAACATGGCGTGCTCCATCTCCTTCTGGGTCTTCTTCTTGTTCAGCTCCTGCACCAAATATGGCAAATATCATATTTTAACTCACTAACTACAACTAACTAGCCCCCCCCCCAAGGAGAACATATGTCAAACAGTTTATGAACACTTAAAAGTGCTTACATCAGCACTTAAGATCTCAACATGGACATCTAAATTGTCATTTTCCCACTTCACCACTAGGTAGCGCAACAACGACTCCAACAAAGAGTTTTGATCTAGAAATAGTACTAGAACTGCATGAAGAATAAATAAATACCTGAAATATTCCTATACAAGCAGCACGTTTTGTTTTAAAATATATATTTTTGTGTGCCGTTTCAACTGTTACTCAAAATATTGTACACTCTTTATTAATAATTAGTTGGATTAAAAAAATGCATTTTTTTTTAATAATGTTTTTTTTCCAAATAAATTATATACCCTCTTCAAATATGTATTTATTAATAATGAATTATCTAAACACTTTTTTAGATGGATTAAAACATACAATATTTTAAAATTTAAATCATCACATAAGTTTTTTTCATATATATTTTTTCAAATGATATAAGCTCTTCAAATATGTATTTATTTATTATTAATTAATGATTTAAACACTTTTTAGTTGGATTGAAAAATATAATATTTAAAATAGAAACTCTTTTTTTTTTTAAATAATGTTTTCAAATATATTATATACACCCTCTTCAAATATTATTCAATTATTTTTCATTAATTATTTAAACACTTTTTAGTTGCATTGAAAAATATAATATTTACAATTGAAATAATCAATTTTTTAAAATAATGATTTCAAATATATTATATACACCCTCTTCAAATATTATTAAATTATCTTTAATTAATTATTTAAACACTTTTTATTTGCATTGAGAAATAGATTTACAATTGAAATAATACATTTTTTTAAATAATGTTTTCAAATATATTATGTACCCTCTTCAAATATTATTCCGTTATTATTAATTATTTAAACACTTTCTAGTTGGATTAAAAATAAAATATTTAAAATTCAAATAATCACATCAGTTTTTTAATATTTGTTTTCAAATATATTATAAGCTCTTCAAATATTTATTTAGTATTAATTAATTATTTAAACACTTTTTAGTTGGATTAAAAAATATATTTAAAATTTAAATAATCACATAATTGTTTTAATAATAATGTTTTCAAATATTATTATTTAAACACTTTTTAGTTGGATTGAAAAATAAAATATTTAAAATTAAAAAAAATCATCAGTTTTTTTATTATACTATCTTCAAATATATTATACACCCCTTTCAAATATCATTTACCTATTGTTAATTAATTATTTAAACACTTTGTAGTTGAATTATTACAAACTGTTTTAAAACACAATACAATATTTTAAAATTGAAATCATCACATCAGCTTTTTAATAATATTTTTTTCAAATATATAAGCTCCTCAAATATTTATCATTAATTATTTAAACACTTTTTAGTTGGATTGAAACATATATTTAAAATAATCACAACTTTTTTGATAATAATGTTTTCAAATATATTAAATACCTTCTTCAAATATTATTCAATATTTATTATAAATGTAAACACTTTTTAGTTGGATTGAAAATATATTTAAAATTGAAATCATCACATCAGTTTTTTTAATAATATATTTTTTCAAATATATGATGTGTCCTCTTCAAATATTTATGTATTATTAATTAATTATTCAAACACTTTTTAGTTGGATTGAAAAATATAATATTTAAAATAGAAATACTCCTTTTTTTTAACAATAATGTTTTCAAATATATTATATACCCTCTTCAAACATTATTCAATTATTTTTAATTAATTATTTAAACACTTTTTAGTTGCATTGAAAAATATTTACAATTGCAATAATCACATCATTTTTTAAATAGTGTTTTCAAATATATCATATACCCTCTTCAAATATTATTCAGTTATTAATAATTATTTAAACACTTTTTAGTCGGATTGAAAAATAAAATATTTAATATTGAAATAATCACATCAGTTTTTTTATTATATTGTTTTCAAATATATGATACACCCTCTTCAAATATTATTTAATTATTATCAATTAATTATTTAAACACTTTTTAGTGGGATTATTACAAACTGTTTTAAAACACAATACAATATTTCAATGTGAAATGAGCACATCAGTTTAATATTTTCTTCAAATATTATTAATTAATTATGTCAATAATAAAGTACTTACAGGTGATTACATTTTAATTCTTTAAAACAACTTGTCCATTTGATAACAGTAAGTATTAATGCATTTAAATAAATGTGGATTAAAGGTGCAGACTGCCGACTTTGGGACGTTACAGTCCACTTACATTGGGGACAAGAACCATGCCACTACACTCAAATATGTGTGAAATGTTGTTATGAGCCATAAATATACACTAAAATGTGTGAAATATTGTTATGAACCATAAATATACATTAAAATATGTGAAATATTCTTATGAGCCATAAATATACACTAAAATGTGAGAAATATTGTTATGAACCATAAATATACATTAAAATATATGTGAAATATTGTTATGAAGCATAAATATACACTCAAATATGTGTGAAATATTGTTATGAACTATAAATATACACTCAAAACGTGCGAAATATTGTTATGAGCCATAAATATACACTAAAATGTGTAAAATATTATGAACCATAAATATACATTAAAATATATGTGAAATATTGTTATGAACCATAAATATACACTCAAATATGTATGAAATATTGTTATGAACCATAAATATACATGAAGTATAAAATATTCTATCTCCTCCACTATTACTAATACTACTAATTATAATACTCAAAACAATAGTTTAAATGTCAAGTATTACTACTACTAAATAAAAAAAACAAATAAACTAATTTGTCTTAAATATATCATTTATTTTCCGATATTTTGATATTAATACTAATATTGGTAATATAAATCAAAAATAATATTAAAACATTGCTTAAAATATATACTATTACTGCCACTGAATAATGACTAAATATTTAATAAATTACTCCAAAAATATACAACTATCATGTTAGCACTACTAATACTACTACTAAAAACATACTAAAATCCTAGTATAAAAATATGTGAATACTACAAAAAAACAATAATAATGCAAATACAAAAATATTATACAATACTACTAATATGAAGGATAAATATGACTACCACCAACAATAATTATGATAATTAAAATCATCATATAATATTCAATGTACATTAATATATATACTATTCATATATGTATTTATTTATAAAATATTTATATTTTATATATTTCACATATATGATATTTTTAATAATGTTTAAGAAAATAAATATGTTTACATTGAATTCATTAAATCAACAAAACATGTGTAATTGTATTGTCATTAATCAAGAACAATGTTATTCAAATTGACATTTGCATTATTTCAAGCTACTTAAATTGATTCATGAAATAAAGATGATTTAATCAAGGAAGTGAAAAAAAAAGAAAAGAGTGTAATATAATAATAAAAGTGTCATTTTGGCGTCACCTCTCGTATTTGTTCCTGCTCCTGGTCGTGCCTCTTGATCATAGTCCTGCGCCTGAAGGCGCGGCAGTTCCTGTCGTAGTAGACCCTCTGGTGGGACAGCAGGTGGGCCTCCTCCTCCGCCTGCGAGTGCTGCATGTTCTCCTTGTGCTTGGACAGGCGCTCCTGCTTCTCCTTCTTGGGCGTGCTGTGGTCCTCGCTCATCTCCTGGGAGGAGACGGAAGACCAATGTCAGCCAGCAAGCAAGCCAGACATGGTTCTTTGGCTTTTTATTCTGCGGCGGGAACGTGATGATAACCATAGAACAGGAAAAGGAACCCGTTGCGACATAGTCCGCCTGGTTGCTCAGTGCAATAAGGGGGCAACGGTGAAGGCAATGAGGGGGAAAAAAAGTGTGACCAAAGAACCGGAAGTGGACCAATACGTATTGTAAGGAATCAATGGGCCTGGCTGCTAAGTACAACATGGCTATCCTGGGGGGAAAAAGGGGATGATAACCACAGAACCTGTTGCTAACCCCTGGCCTAAAATCTGAGAAAGACTTGGTGAACTTTGCCTTTTACCCTGGGCAGTGTGGCGACGGAACGTAAATACTAACCATGCTAACATGCTAGCATGGGAACATGGTGATAGCAAGGGACTTTACTCTTGCCTCAAAGTTAATGATAATGTGATACTAAGCACAACATGGATACATTAAAAAAAAATATATCAATAATAGAATAATTTGGAAAATTCCCACAAGGATTTGAAATGTACGGAGCCCCTAAAGGGACATGGGAGAAACATTTTTTTTTATAATTTTTATTTTATTTCTATTTTTTTAGACATGTATCTCGTGCGCACGAGAAACTTTTTATGAAGTTATATACTTTTTTTTTTTTTTTTAATTTTAAAATAATTTTTATTTATTTATTTATTTTTTAGACATGTATCCCGTGCGCACAAAAAAGTTTCTGGAGCGCACGAGAAACTTTTTATAAAGTTATATTAAACATTTTTTTTTTTTAATAATTTTTATTTATTTTTTAGACATGTATCTCGTGCGCACGAGAAACTATCTTGTGCGCACGAGAAAGTTTCTTGGGCGCACGAGAAACTTTTTATAAAGTTATATAAAACAAAAATGTATTTTATAATTTTTATTTATTTATTTATTTTTTAGACCTGTATCTCGTGCGCACGAGAAACTATCTTGTGCGCACGAGAAAGTTTCTTGTGCGCACGAGAAAGTTTCTTGTGCGCACGAGAAACTTTTTATAAAGTTATATAAAAAAAAAAAGTTTTTATAATTTGTATTTATTTATTTATTTTTTAGACATGTATCTCGTGTGCACGAGAAACTTTTTATGAAGTTATATAAAAAATTTTTTTTTTTTTTTTTTAATAATTTATATTTATTTTTTAGACATGTATCCCGTGCGCACAAGAAAGTTTCTGGAGCGCACAAGAAACTTTTTATAAAGTTATATAAATTTTTTTTTTTTTTTTTTTAATCATTTTTATTTATTTATTTATTTTTTAGACATGTATCTCGTGCGCACGAGAAACTATCTTGTGCGCACGAGAAAGTTTCTTGGCCGCACGAGAACATTTCTTGGGCGCACGAGAAACTTTTTATAAAGTTATATAAAACAAAAATTTATTTTATAATTTTTATTTATTTATCTATTTTTTAGACATGTATCTCGTGCGCACGAGAAACTATCTTGTGCGCACAAGAAAGTTTCTTGTGCGCACGAGAAACTTTTTATAAAGTTATATAAAAAAAAAAGTTTTTATAATTTGTATTTATTTATTAATTTTTTAGACATGTATCTCGTGTGCACGAGAAACTTTTTATGAAGTAATATAAATTTTTTTATTTTTTTTTAAATAATTTTTTTAAATTTATTTATTTTTTAGACATGTATCCCGTGCGCACAAGAAAGTTTCTGGAGCGCACAAGAAACTTTTTATACAGTTATATACATTTTTTTATTTTTTTAATTATTTTTATTTTTTTATTTTTTAGACATGTATCTCGTGCGCACGAGAAACTATCTTGTGCGCACGAGAACGTTTCTTGGGCGCACGAGAAACTTTTTATAAAGTTATATAAAACAAAATGTTTTTTTATAATTTTTATTTATTTATTTATTTATTTTTTAGACATGTATCTCGTGTGCACGAGAAACTTTTTATGAAGTTATATAAAAAATTTTTTTTTTTTTTTTTTAATAATTTTTATTTATTTATTTATTTTTTAGACATGTATCCCGTGCGCACAAGAAAGTTTCTGGAGCGCACAAGAAACTTTTTATAAAGTTATATAAAATTTTTTTTTTTTTAATAATTTTTATTTATTTATTTATTTTTTAGACATGTATCTCGTGCGCATGAGAAACTATCTTGTGCGCACGAGAAAGTTTCTTGGCCGCACGAGAAAGTTTCTTGGGCCTACGAGAAACTTTTTATAAAGTTATATAAAACAAAAATGTATTTTATAATTTTTATTTATTTATTTATTTTTTAGACATGTATCTCGTGCGCACGAGAAACTATCTTGTGCGCACGAGAAAGTTTCTTGTGCGCACGAGAAACTTTTTATGAAGTTATATAAAAATTTTATTTATTTTTTTAAATAATTTTTATTTATTTATTTATTTTTTAGACATGTATCCCGTGCGCACAAGAAAGTTTCTGGAGCGCACGAGAAACTTTTTATAAAGTTATATAAAAAAAAAATTTTTTAAATATTTTTTTTTAATTTATTTATTTTTTAGACATGTATCTCGTGCGCACGAGAAACTATCTTGTGCGCACGAGAAAGATTCTTGGGCGCACGAGAAAGTTTCTTGGGCGCACGAGAAACTTTTTATAAAGTTATACAAAACAAAACATTTTTTTATAATTTTTATTTATTTATTTATTTTTTAGACATGTATCTCGTGCGCACGAGAAACTATCTTGTGCGCACGAGAAACTTTTTATAAAGTTATATAAAAAAAAAAAGTTTTTATAATTTGTATTTATTTATTTATTTTTTAGACATGTATCTCGTGTGCACGAGAAACTTTTTATGAAGTTATATAAAAAATTTATTTTTAAAAAAAAAAAATTTTTATTTATTTATTTATTTTTTAGACATGTATCCCGTGCGCACAAGAAAGTTTCTGGAGCGTACGAGAAACTTTTTATAAAGTTATATAAAACAAAACATTTTTTTATAATTTTTATTTATTTTTTAGACATGTATCTCGTGCGCACGAGAAAGTTTCTTGTGCGCACGAGAAACTTTTTATAAAGTTATATAAAAAAAAAAAGTTTTTATAATTTTTATTTATTTATTTATTTTTTAGACATGTATCTTGTGCGCACGAGAAACTTTTTTGTGCGCATGAGAAACTTTTTACAAAGTTATATAATTTTTTTTTTTTTTTAAATAATTTTTATTTATTTATTTTTTAGACATGTATCTCCACGAGAAAGTTTCTTGGGCGCACGAGAAACTTTTTATAAAGTTATATAAAACAAAACATTTTTTTATAATTTTTATTTATTTATTTATTTTTTAGACATGTATCCCGTGCGCACAAGAAAGTTTCTGGAGCGCACGAGAAACTTTTTATAAAGTTATATAAAACAAAACATTTTTTTATAATTTTTATTTATTTATTTATTTTTTAGACATGTATCTCGTGCGCACGAGAAAGTTTCTTGTGCGCACGAGAAACTTTTTATAAAGTTATATAAAAAAAAAAAGTTTTTATAATTTTGATTTATTTATTTATTTTTTAGACATGTATCTCGTGCGCACGAGAAACTTTTTTGTGCGCATGAGAAACTTTTTACAAAGTTATATAAATTATTATTTTTTTTTAAATAATTTTTATTTATTTATTTATTTATTTTTTAGACATGTATCTCCACGAGAAAGTTTCTTGGGCGCACGAGAACCTTTTTATAAAGTTATATAAAACAATTTTTTTTAAAATAATTTTTTTTTATTTATTTTTTAGACATGTATCTCGTGCGCACGAGAAAGTTTCTGGAGTGCACGAGATACATGTCTAAAAAAAAAAAAAAAATTATAAAATATTGATAAATATATGATAAAACCACCTCCTTAATCTTCTCCTTGCAGAGTTTGTACTGCTTCTTCTGATTGTCCAGAAAGGTGGTCAGCTCCTTCTTCTGCTGCGTCACAATCTGCTGCTGGAACTTCTTCTCGTCCGTCAACGTGGTCTTCATCTAGTTTTGGAAACATGAAATAAAGCAAACTTTTAACCGATGCGTTACTCTCAAAGACAAAATAAACAACATCAGCTTAACTAATGCGTTCATCTAAAATGTCCATTGAAATTGAAACACTTACTGTATTTTCCGGACCATAGGGTGCACTGTTGATGAATGGTCTATTTTCGATCTTTTTTCATATATAAGGCGCACCGGATTATAGGGCGCATTAAAGGAGTCATATTATTATTTTTTTTTTCTAAATGTAAAACACTTCCTTGTGGTCTACATCAGTGTTTTTCAACCACTGTGAGATACAGTCTGGTGTGCCGTGGGAGATGATCTAATTTCACCTATTTGGGTTCAAAATATTTTTTGCAAACCAGTAATTATAGTCTGCAAATGATGTGTTGTTGTTGAGTGTCGGTGTTGTCTAGAGCTCGGCAGAGTAACCGTGTAATACTCTTCCATATCAGTAGGTGGCAGCCGGTAGCTAATTGCTTTGTAGATGTCGAAAACAGCGGGAGGCAGGGTGCAGGTAAAAAAAGGTGTCTAATGCTTAAACCAAAAATAAACAAAAGGTGAGTGCCCCTAAGAAAAGGCATTGAAGCTTAGGGAAGGCTATGCAGAACAAAACTAAAACTGAATTGGCTACAAATTAAAAACAGAATGCTGGACGACAGCAAAGACTTACAGTGGAGCAAAGACAAAGTACATCCGAAGACATGACAATCAACAATGTCCCCACAAAGAAGGATAAAAACATAAAAACAGAATGCTGGACGACAGCAAAGACTTACTGTGGAGCAAAGACAAAGTACATCCGAACACACCATGACAATCAACAATGTCCCCACAAAGAAGGATAAAAACAACTGAAATATTCTTGATTGCTAAAACAAAGTAGATGCGGGAAATATCGCTCAAAGGAAGACCTGAAACTGCTACAGGGAAATACCAAAACGAGAGAGAAAGTCACCAAAATAGGAGCGCAAGACAAGAACTAAAACACTACACACAGGAAAACGGCAAAAAAGTCCAAATAAGTCAGGGTGTGATGTGACAGGTGGTGACAGTACACCTACTTTGAGACAAGAGCTATATTGATGCATGCTTGGTTGTGGTTTAAAGTCATACCCAACAATTGTGGCGACGACTTTTTACTGTCAATTTAGTTTCGTTTTTTAATGATTTCTGCTGGTGGTGTGCCTCTGCATTTTTTCAACACAAAAAATGTGCCTTGGCTCAAAAAAGGTTGAAAAATACTGGTCTACATAACATGTGATGGTGGTTCTTTGGTCAAAATGTTGCAAAGATGATGTTTTATAGATCATCTTCAATCCGCTTTCTGACAGTCTCTTCAGGATGCGCCGTTTTGTGGGCGGTCTTAATTACGTGGCTCACCTTCGGGAGCGTATTCTCCCCGTCACCTTTGTTGTAGCGGTGTAGCGTGCAAGGACGGGAGTGGAAGAAGTGTCAAAAGATGGCGCTAACTGTTTTAATGACATTCAGACTTGACCTTAATCAATAACGGAGCAGCATCTCCTCATCCGGAAACAACAACAAGTCCCGTGAAAAACCATCTGACCAGAACTCTCTAACAACTAAAGTTCCTTGGGTGAATAATGTAAACTCACCACACCGGTATGTTTTAGCGCTTTCATGGCGAGTTTACTGACAGATATAAGTAAGAACTTTACACTACTTTATATTAGAAATGGCAACAGCGGAGGATGAATGTCACATAACAAGAAGATAGAGAAAAAGAAGAAGCTTATCGACTACGGAGTCAGCACGGACTACAAAGGCGGATGTGCGCAATATTTCAGGATTTATGCAGATCCCAAATACAGATCAGCAGGTACCAGAATGTAAGAAAAGTTGCTTTTGCATAATATTGCGAAATAAAACGCCAGATAATATGTCTTACCTTATAAACACACCATAATAATACTCATTTGTTTAATGCACCGACAATCCATCACGCGGTGCGGCTTCATAGCTTACCGAAGTCGTACTAAAACATTTTGATAGATTTCTGAGCACCGCGTGTAGTGTTCTATATTTTCAATGGAGCATATAAAACGTTGGTGTTGTTTACTTGAGCCATATTGCCATCATAGTGTAGTCTACATGTATCTCTTATGTTTGACTGCCATCTACTGGTCACACTTATTACACCATGTACCAAATAAAACCAAAATTATTCCTCAAAAACCTAAAAAACGATTTTAAGTGCGCCTTATAGTCCGGAAAATACGGTAATTAAAAGGGAATTCTCCTAAAAATTAGATTTAAAAAAATTGAATTAAAATTAGAAATAAATTGTCAGTCACATATTTAATATTTATTATGTATTTTATTATTTATTAATTAACTAATATTATTTTAAACTCATCCCACTATTATCACATTTCAGTGTACTTTCAATAACTGTTTTATTACAGTAACTCACCTCTCACTATTATGTTAGATCCACTATGGACTGGACTCTCACACTATTATGTTAGATCCACTATGGACTGGACTCTCACTATTATGTTAGATCCACTATGGACTGGACTCTCACTATTATGTTAGATCCACTATGGACTGGACTCTCACACTATTATGTTAGATCCACTATGGACTGGACTCTCACAATTATGTTAGACCCACTATGGACTGGATTCTCACACTATTATGTTAGATCCACTATGGACTGGACTCTCACTATTATGTTAGATCCACTATGGACTGAACTCTCACAATATTATGTTAGTTCCACTATGGACTGGACTCTCACACTATTATGTTAGATCCACTATGGACTGGACTCTCACTATTATGTTAGATCCACTATGGACTGGACTCTCACACTATTATGTTAGATCCACTATGGACTGGACTCTCACTATTATGTTAGATCCACTATGGACTGGACTCTCACTATTATGTTCGATCCACTATGGACTGGACTCTCACTATTATGTTAGATCCACTATGGACTGGACTCTCACTATTATGTTAGATCCACTATGGACTGGACTCTCACTATTAATAATAATAATAATAACTGGGATTTATATAGCGCTTTTCTAAGTACCCAAAGTCGCTTTACATGTAGAACCCATCATTCGTTCACACCTGGTGGTGGTAAGCTACTTTCATAGCCACAGCTGCCCTGGGGTAGACTGACGGAAGCGTGGCTGCAATTTGCGCCAACGGCCCCTCCGACCACCACCTGTCATTCATCATTCAATTCACCGGTGTGAGTGGCACCGGGGGCAAAGGGTGAAGTGTCCCGCCCAAGGACACAACGGCAGCGATTTTTGGATGGTAAGAGGCGGGGAGCGAACCTGCAACCCTCAGGTTTCTGGCACGGTTGCTTTACCCACTACGCCATGCTGCCATGCCTATTATGTTAGATCCACTATGGACTGGACTCTCACTATTATGTTAGATCCACTATGGACTGGACTCTCACTATTATGTTATATCCACTATAGACTGGACTCTCACACTATTATGTTAGATCCACTATGGACTGAACTCTCACACTATTATGTTAGATCCACTATGGACTGGATTCTCACACTATTATGTTAGATCCACTATGGACTGAACTCTCACACTATTATGTTAGATCCACTATGGACTGGACTCTCACACTATTATGTTAGATCCACTATGGACTGGACTCTCTCACTATTATGTTAGATCCACTATGGACTGGACTCTCACTATTATGTTAGATCCACTATGGACTGGACTCTCACTATTATGTTAGATCCACTATGGACTGGACTCTCACTATTATGTTATATCCACTATAGACTGGACTCTCACACTATTATGTTAGATCCACTATGGACTGAACTCTCACACTATTATGTTAGATCCACTATGGACTGGACTCTCACTATTATGTTAGATCCACTATGGACTGGACTCTCACTATTATGTTAGATCCACAATGGACTGGACTCTCACTATTATGTTAGATCCACTATGGACTGGACTCTCACTATTAAGTTAGATCCACTATGGACTGGACTCTCACTATTATGTTAGATCCACTACGGACTGGACTCTCACTATTATGTTAGATCCACTATGGACTGAACTCCCACTATTATGTTAGATCCACTATGGACTGAACTCTCACTATTATGTTAGATCCACTATGGACTGGACTCTCACTATTATGTTAGATCCACTATGGACTGAACTCACACTATTAAGTTAGATCCACTATGGACTAGACTCTCACTATTATGTTACATCCACTATGGACTGGACTTTCACTATTATGTTAGATCCACTATGGACTGCACTCTCACTATTATGTTAGATCCACTATGGACTGGACTCTTACTATTATGTTAGATCCACTATGGACTGGACTCTCACACTATTATGTTAGATCCACTATGAACTGGACTCCCACTATTATGTTAGATCCACTATGGACTGAACTCTCACTATTATGTTAGATCCACTATGGACTGGACTCTCACTATTATGTTAGATCCACTATGGACTGAACTCTCACTATTATGTTAGATCCACTATGGACTGGACTCTCACTATTATGTTAGATCCACTACGGACTGGACTCTCACTATTATGTTAGATCCACTATGGACTGGACTCTCACTATTATGTTAGATCCACTATGGACTGAACTCCCACTATTATGTTAGATCCACTATGGACTGAACTCTCACTATTATGTTAGATCCACTATGGACTGAACTCTCACTATTATGTTAGATCCACTATGGACTGGACTCTCACTATTATGTTAGATCCACTATGGACTGGACTCTCACTATTATGTTCGATCCACTATGGACTGGACTCTCACTATTATGTTAGATCCACTATGGACTGGACTCTCACTATTATGTTAGATCCACTATGGACTGGACTCTCACTATTAATAATAATAATAATAACTGGGATTTATATAGCGCTTTTCTAAGTACCCAAAGTCGCTTTACATGTAGAACCCATCATTCGTTCACACCTGGTGGTGGTAAGCTACTTTCATAGCCACAGCTGCCCTGGGGTAGACTGACGGAAGCGTGGCTGCAATTTGCGCCAACGGCCCCTCCGACCACCACCTGTCATTCATCATTCAATTCACCGGTGTGAGTGGCACCGGGGGCAAAGGGTGAAGTGTCCCGCCCAAGGACACAACGGCAGCGATTTTTGGATGGTAAGAGGCGGGGAGCGAACCTGCAACCCTCAGGTTTCTGGCACGGTTGCTCTACCCACTACGCCATGCTGCCATGCCTATTATGTTAGATCCACTATGGACTGGACTCTCACTATTATGTTAGATCCACTATGGACTGGACTCTCACTATTATGTTATATCCACTATAGACTGGACTCTCACACTATTATGTTAGATCCACTATGGACTGAACTCTCACACTATTATGTTAGATCCACTATGGACTGGATTCTCACACTATTATGTTAGATCCACTATGGACTGAACTCTCACACTATTATGTTAGATCCACTATGGACTGGACTCTCACACTATTATGTTAGATCCACTATGGACTGGACTCTCTCACTATTATGTTAGATCCACTATGGACTGGACTCTCACTATTATGTTAGATCCACTATGGACTGGACTCTCACTATTATGTTAGATCCACTATGGACTGGACTCTCACTATTATGTTATATCCACTATAGACTGGACTCTCACACTATTATGTTAGATCCACTATGGACTGAACTCTCACACTATTATGTTAGATCCACTATGGACTGGACTCTCACTATTATGTTAGATCCACTATGGACTGGACTCTCACTATTATGTTAGATCCACAATGGACTGGACTCTCACTATTATGTTAGATCCACTATGGACTGGACTCTCACTATTAAGTTAGATCCACTATGGACTGGACTCTCACTATTATGTTAGATCCACTACGGACTGGACTCTCACTATTATGTTAGATCCACTATGGACTGAACTCCCACTATTATGTTAGATCCACTATGGACTGAACTCTCACTATTATGTTAGATCCACTATGGACTGGACTCTCACTATTATGTTAGATCCACTATGGACTGAACTCACACTATTAAGTTAGATCCACTATGGACTAGACTCTCACTATTATGTTACATCCACTATGGACTGGACTTTCACTATTATGTTAGATCCACTATGGACTGCACTCTCACTATTATGTTAGATCCACTATGGACTGGACTCTTACTATTATGTTAGATCCACTATGGACTGGACTCTCACACTATTATGTTAGATCCACTATGAACTGGACTCCCACTATTATGTTAGATCCACTATGGACTGAACTCTCACTATTATGTTAGATCCACTATGGACTGGACTCTCACTATTATGTTAGATCCACTATGGACTGAACTCTCACTATTATGTTAGATCCACTATGGACTGGACTCTCACTATTATGTTAGATCCACTACGGACTGGACTCTCACTATTATGTTAGATCCACTATGGACTGGACTCTCACTATTATGTTAGATCCACTATGGACTGAACTCCCACTATTATGTTAGATCCACTATGGACTGAACTCTCACTATTATGTTAGATCCACTATGGACTGAACTCTCACTATTATGTTAGATCCACTATGGACTGGACTCTCACTATTATGTTAGATCCACTATGGACTGGACTCTCACTATTATGTTAGATCCACTACGGACTGGACTCTCACTATTATGTTGGATCCACTATGGACTGGACTCTCACTATTATGTTAGATCCACTATGGACTGGACTCTCACACTATTATGTTAGATCCACTATGGACTGGACTCTCACACTATTATGTTAGATCCACTATGGTTTGACATTTAGACAAACTTCACTTTCCTCTCATTCTATTTCTTAGGGTAAATAAAGAGTGTTTCCCACCTCCTTGTCGCTGTGCACGGCGTGGCGCTTGGCCAGCTTCTCCAGCTCGATGTAGGCGTTGTTGGCCTGCGTCTCCACCTCCTTCTGCAGCTTCAGGCGGTGCTCGTCCATCTCGGCCTTCAGCTTGTTCTCCAGGGCGATCAGCTGCTTCTGGTGCTGCCGCCGCATGCGCTTGTAGCCCGACATCTGCTCGCGCAGCTCGCTCTCCTGCTCGTGCTCATGGATCTGCTTGGTCACCTGGGCAGAGACACGGGCCAAAAGGACACTTGTGGCTGCGGGTCGGAAAAGGCAAAGGACACCTGGGGGCGGAGGTGCGTGACCTCACCCAAGGTGATGTTCTTACTTTTGTCGCTCACCACCTGGATCACTTTATGAGCTTCAATGAAAACTGACATTTGACTCACCTCGTCTTCAGTGCACCTAACGGACATGTTTTTGTCTCCACCGCACTAAATGAGTCAAATTGTGTATCAACCAGGCCAAGGTGAGGTTTTTGGGCCAATTGAAAGTCTTCAACAAACCTACCGTATTTTCCGCACCATAAGGCGCCCTGGGTTATATAAGCCGCGCCTTCAATGAACGGCATATTTCAAAACTTTGTCCACCTATAAGCCGCCCCGTGTTATAAGCCGCATCTAACTGCGCTAAAGGAATGTCAAAAAAACAGTCAGATAGGTCAGTCAAACATTAATAATATATTAAAAACCAGCGTGATGTGGGCGCGCATGGAGTCGTATATCAACATGGACGGAGCTGCGTGAAAAAAGCCACCCGGCCTCTTCGCGTAAACTTCCCTTAACCACTCGCTCATCTTTTCTTCATCCATCCATCCCTTCGAGTTAGCTTTTATGATGACGCCGGCTGGAAAGGTCTCTTTTGGCAAGGTCTTCCTTTTGAATATCACCATGGGTGGAAGTTTCTGGCCATTAGCATGGCAAGCTAGAACCACAGTGAAGGACGACTTCTCATTCCCTGTGGTGCGAATATTCACCGTACGTGCTCCCGTTGTATCCACAGTGCGGTTCACAGGAATATCAAAAGTCAGTGGAACCTCGTCCATGTTGATAATGTTCTCTGGCCGGATCTTTTTTTCAGCTATCTTGTTTTTACAATATGCACGGAAAGTAGCCAGCTTTTCTTGAAAGTCTTTAGGCAGTTGCTGTGAAATAGTAGTCCGTGTGCGGATGGAGAGATTGCGTCTTGGAAACCTGTCGCTTAGTCGGAGCCATTTTGTGGTCTTTACAGATGTAAACACACAAAGGAAATGAAACGTAATATCCGCGCACTTCTTCTTCTTCTTCTACGCGGGCGGGTGGTTGCTTACAGTAGAAGAAGAAGCGCTTCCTGTTCTATGGGGGCGGGTGCTTACCTTGGCGGTTGCTTGCCGTAGAAGAAGAAGCACTTCCTCTTCTACGGGGAAAAAAGCTGGCGGCTGTTTACCGTAGTTGCGAGACCTAAACTTTATGAAAATGAATCTTAATATTAATCCATATATAAAGCGCACCGGGTTATAAGCCGCACTGTCAGCTTTTGAGTAAATTTGTGGTTTTTAGGTACGGCTAATAGTGCGGAAAATACGGTAACTTTTTATGTTTTGGTAATTGATTTTTCTTATCATAAACGGAAATTGAAAAACCAAAAACAACTTGTTCATTTCAATTTAGTTTTGAAATATCCTGCAAAAACTGAAATCTAAGTAAGATGAAATATGTCAAATAAGGGTGATATTTGCTTGTTTTCTGTCTGATAAGATAATTCTTCTCACTAAGCAGATTTTATGTTGGAGTGTTTTACTTGTTTTAAGTGTCCTAAATGATCTGAGTAAGATATTACAGCTTGTTGCTGAGATTTGATGACCTATATTGAGTAAAACATGCTTGAAACTAGAATATCAAGTGTTGCAAAGCTGTGTCATCAACACTCACAAGTATAAAACTACTTTTTTAAAGTCAACATTTCTTACTTCAAGCATGAAAAAAAATGATGATGCCGAGCGCATATCATTATGTCAAGATAATGGCACTAGCATTTACTTCATTTAAGAATATTTTTCAACATATTGAGCAAAAAGGTCTCTTTTTATTTTTTCTACCAAGAATAGTGCACTTGTTATTAGTGAGAATATACTTATTTTAAGCTATTTTTGGGTTCATTGAGGTTAGCTAATTTGACTTGTTTTGGAAAGTCTTGACAAGCCAAATTTTCTTGTTTTATTGGCAGATAAGTTTGCTTAGTTCAAATAAAATACCCCTCATTTTTGTATTTTTTTCCCCGTTTTTTGAACACTGACTTTTTACAGTGCACACTCTTGGCATTCTCTCCATGAGCTTCAAGCACACCTGTGAAGTGAAAACCATTTCAGATCATACCTGCCAACTTTTGAAATCAGAAAAACCTAGTAGCCAGGGTCCAGGGGCCGCAGGCCCCGGTAGGTCCAGGACAAAGTCCTGGTGGGGGGTTCAGGCTTCGCCCCCCGACGCAAAATGATTATTAGCATTCAGACAGGTTAAAATGTTGCTAAAACCATCACTTTTCTATCAGTCACAGTGACTTTTCAAAACAAAAATATTACAGCAAAAATCATATGGGTTGATTGACATGTTTATTCTGTAAGCTAACTTCAATAGTTTGAAATTATTTTGACAGTTAATGCCAGTTATCCTGTCAACCTTTCACAATACTTCAATTTGTTAATTGAAAGTATAAACAGTATAAACACTTTTTACAGTAAACAAATGGTAAAACAGTACTAAACAATTCCATTAAAAAAAAAATTGGTGTCATTATTAACTTTCTGTCCAAGCTTGTATAATCTACTGCCTTGTTCAATTGTAAAAAATATTCTGTGCCTAAAATTCACATTTCTATCACAATTATCATACTGTAAACATGGTAAGCTAACTTCATTAAAATTAATAGTCCTGTCAATAGCATGGAATTACAATTCAAATGTAGTTTTTTTGTAAGCCTTTCAAAAGAATTCAAAATATGAAAAATTTATGAAAATTAATTGAAGCCATCAGACACTTGAAAAGTGGCACATCACATCTCTAATGTAATCATTTGAACTTTTCAACAGAAATAGCACTGCAAAAATATTAAGGACATACTTCTGTATTTTGGTAGTTATGCTGTCAACATTTAACAAGATTTCTTCAACTTGGACTTGAAAGCATAAATAGTATAAACACTTTTAACAGTATAACAGTACTAAACAATTCCAATAGATAACATTGGTGTCATTACCTTTTTGTGGCTAAAATCCAAAAAACGTTGAAAGTTTTCCACTTGTATCGCTAGCAACGGCATTAGACTTGTGTTTTTTTGTCCCAACGTGGTCTTTTACATCGCTAATTCCTCCGTGTCCGATCGAAAAATCTTGTCTGCACAAGGTGCAATTCGCGTAGTTTTCACCCTTTTTGGAACGGGTGAAAAGGCTTTTGAATATTCTTCACGGAATGACTGCAGTTTTCTTTTCGGTTTAAGACTCGTTTGCGATTTTTCTCCGGCTGATTCCATGATCGTTCGCTCGTTTGGAAACAATGGCAACTGGTGCCTCGTGCTTGGAAGCGGTGCTATAAATAGCCTCCCGCATGGCATTCGGAATGGCTCGATAGGAAGTTACGGGAAGCAGTGTCGATTGTCATTGTTGTTACGCAATTTCGTGAATAAAACTTAAATTTTTATTTTTTTTTTAATTAATGAAAAACTGTATTTTTTATCACTGCAACCGTAACCCGGAATAGGTTGATGAAAACCGTACTAATTATGGGAAAACCGGAGTAGTTGGCAGGTATGTCAGATGACTACCTCTTGAAGCTCATCGAGAGAATGCCAAGAGCGTGCAAAGCAGTAATCGGAGCAAAGGGTGGCTATTTAGAAGAAACTAGAATATAAAACATGTTTTCAGTTATTTCACCTTTTTTTGTTAAGTTAAATTTCAAGTTAAAGTAGCAATGATTGTCACACACACACTAGGTGTGGCGAAATTATTCTCTGCATTTGACCCATCACCCTTGATCACCCCCTGGGAGGTGAGGGGAGCAGTGGGCAGCAGCGGTGGCCGCGCCCGGGAATCATTTTTGGTGATTTAACCCCCAATTCCAACCCTTGATGCTGAGTGCCAAGCAGGGAGGTTTTTTGATTGATTGATTGAAGTTTTTATTAGTAGGTTGCACAGTACAGTACATATTACGTACAATTGACCACTAAATGGTAACACCCCAATAGGTTTTTCAACTTGTTTAAGTCGGGGTCCACGTTAATTAATTCATGGGTCCCATTTTATAGTCTTTGGTATGACTCGGCCGGGGTTTGAACTCACAACCTACCGACTCTAACCACTAGGCCACTGAGTAGGTTAAGTACATAACTCCACATGTGTTCATTCATAGTTTTGATGCCTTCAGTGACAATCTACAATGTAAATAGTCATGAAAATAAAGAAAACGCATTGACGTATAAAACTACTTTTTTAAAGTAATCATTTCTTATTTCAAGCATGAAAAAAAAAATCGTGATGCCGAGCGCATATCATTATGTCAAGATAATGGCACTAGCATTTACTTCATTTAAGAATATTTTTCAACATATTGAGCAAAAAGGTCTGGTTTTTTTCTACCTAGAAAAGTGCACTTGTTATTAGTGACAATATACATATTTTAAGGTATTTTTGGGTTCATTGAGGTTAGCTAATTAGGGCCCGCATGGCCCATTGCATAAGGACTCCCACAGGGAGTCCTTATGCAATGGGCCATAAGGACCTATTGAATTTGTAAGGTTTTATTCTTTCTTTCTTATTATTATTATTCTTCCGCCGCCTCTTTGAGCACTAATTTGACCCACTTAACATGCTTCAAAACTCACCATATTTTACCCACCCATCAGGATCTGCGAATATTGTCTTTTAATAAAAAAAACGAACCCCAAAACTCAAAATTGCGCTCTAGCGCCCCCTAGGAAAAAAAAAACTAGACTGCCTATATCTCCCACTAGGAATATCGGAGAAACATGAAACAAAAACCTCTATGTAGGTCTGACTTAGACCTAGTTTTCATAATTGTATATCATCGGGCAGAAATCAACAGGAAGTTGGCAATTCCCCCTTCAAGACAAAAAAATACTAAAAACACTTTTGCCTCTTTGAGCTGTAATTTGACCCCCTTAACACGCTTCAAAACTCACCAAACTGAACGCACACATCAGGACTGGCAAAAATTGTGATCTAATAAAAAAACCTAACCCCAAATTTAAAAATTGCGCTCTAGAGCAATTTTTGAATAAAACGGAGAAAAAACTGCTCCTCGGAAGAAAAAAAATGACAAAACTGCCTGTAACTCCCACTGGGAAGGTCGGAGAGACATGAAACAAAATCCTCTCCGTAGGTCTCACTTAGACCTACATTTCATAAATTGACAACCCCCAGCAAAAATCTACAAGAAGCTTTCTATTCCCCCTTCAACACAACATTTTTGTAAAAACCGGTCACCTTTCTTCAGACATTATCTCCTCTGAGCGTGTTTGTTGTTTCGGCTTCAAACTAACACAGGAGAGAGATTGAACCCTTTTGATTAAAAGTTATCGAAAGAGTTTTGATACCGGCTCCGGTTTTGATTTTATGACCCTTCAAAGAGCCGCTGCGCTGATGCTGCTGTTTTTTCAAGAAGGCTGCTTAAAAGCAGGAAGTACCAGCGTGCCCACACAATGCAGACAAGGTAGGTACACTAAACAAAAGTATTGGGAGAATTCGGACTAAAAATAGACAAAAGTATTGGGACACTTATGACGAAAACTGAACAAAAGTATTGGGACACTTAGGACTAGCACCTGCCAAATACGCGGGCCCGACCAATGCTGCTTGCAGCTTTAATTTTACTTGTTTTGGAAAGTCTTGACAAGCCAAATTTTATTGTTCATCATTTTGCTTAGTTCAAATAAAATATCCCTAATTTTTTTTAATTTCTTTTTATTGTTTTTGAACACTGACTTTTTGCAGTGCAAAAAATACAATTGAAAAACAAAATAGTAGAGATGATAAATGATAAGATAAGGCTTTAAAATGTAATATCGGAAATTATCGGTATCAGTTTCAACCTCCCGATTTTCCTCCCGAAAATCTCGCGGGGAGATTCTCCCGATTCTCCCCGCGAGATTTCCACCCGGACAACAATATTGAGGGCGTGCCTTAAAGGCACTGCCTTTAGCGTCCTCTACAACCTGTCGTCACG
>NC_084550.2:6577500-6620000 GCF_033978685.3 Nerophis lumbriciformis
TACATACATACAAACACACACATACATACACACAAACACACATACATACATACATACATACACACAAACATACATACATACATACATACACACAAACACATACATACATACATTCACACATACATACATACATACACACAAACACACATACATACATACATTCACACACACATACACACACACATACACACACACGCCATTTCAAGTAAGACCTGCAGAAGAAAGGGGTTGTCTTCCTCATCATGGAGGAGGTGTTCGTCGCTCCTCATCTTCTCGTAACTCCCACCTGTCGAGCGCCTTAGGCCAAACATGACGGCGACTGGAGCCCTGGAAGCTCAGGCTGACACCAGCCCGTCTCAGGTCCGAGGACAACCGACCGACCCCGCCCGCCTCGCCCAACCAAGGGTGCCACAGTATAAACCCCCGCCCCGCAGCAGCGGCGGGCTGGTTCGCGCCCAGGGCACGCAGCAGCAGAGGCCATGTGAGGCGTGAATGGCGGGGGGCCAAGCCCCGGCACAGAGCGCCTCTTCTTTAGCGGCGCTAACGCTAAGCGGCGGGCGGCAGGTGGGTCACATGAATACCTCATTGAGAGAGAGGGCCCGTGGGGGCGGGGGAGGGGGCGGTAGAAAGAAATAATAAGACGTAACATAAGAAAAATAAGTTTTCGTCGGCATGGAGACAGGTGAAGGACCCCTGACCCCCCGTTACTCCCCCCCTCCCCTTCCAATTTTAAATCAGCCCTGAATCAATACCGCTACTGTAACAGCAGCCCTCAATCCTGCTCACTTGTTCCAGCGCCACAAAGGGCCAAGTCAGGTCATGTGACGCCCTCTTTCAGCGGCCCCCGCAGGGTGCTGGTCACACACATGTGAGGGGAGGGGCCAAAGTCTTTTTTAGTACCAATGGAATTAAAGGACGCGAAAAAGACATCAAAAGGCCGCAGCGTGTTCCAGAGCATTAGATGTGAACGAGGGATGTCCGATAATGGCTTTTTTACCGATATCCGATATTGTCCAACTCTTAATTACCGATACCGATATCAACCGATACTGATATATACAGTCGTGGAATTAACACAGTATTATGCCTAATTTGGACAACCAGGTATGGTGAAGATAAGGTCCCTTTTTAAAAAAATAACTAATTAAAATAAGATAAATAAAAAAATAAAAAAATCTTGAATAAAAAAGAAAGTAAAACAATACAAAAACAGTTACATAGAAACTAGTAATTAATAAAAATGAGTAAAATTAACTGTTAAAGGTCAGTACTATTAGTGGAGCAGCAGCACGCACAATCATGTGTGCTTACGGACTGTATCCCTTGCAGACTGTATTGATATATATTGATATATAATGTAGGAACCACAATATTAATAACAGAAAGAAACAACCCTTTTGTGTGAATGAGTGTAAATGGGGGAGGGAGGTTTTTTGGGTTGGTGCACTAATTGTAAGTGTATCTTGTAGAGATGCGCGGATAGGCAATTATTTCATCCGCAACCGCATCAGAAAGTCGTCAACCATCCGCCATCCACCCGATGTAACATTTGATCAGAACCGCACCCGCCCGTTGTTATATATCTAATAAAGACGATGCAAGGCATTAGTGAGGTTATAAAGCTTTTGCCTGTTAAAGAAAGGAGACTGATCCAATGCAGCACAGACATTCGCGTGCCACGCTGTCACGACCCAGACGCACACCAGTGCGCAATCATATGGGAGCCGCGCTGAGCGCACCTCCAAGCGCGTCTCGCTGCCGGCGACGGCCGGGTATGGGCCCGACGCTCCAGCGCCATCCATTTTCAGGGCTAGTTGATTCGGCAGGTGGGTTGTTACACACTCCTTAGCGGGTTCCGACGTCCATGGCCACCGTCCTGCTGTCTATATCAACCAGGGTGAGCCCCACCCCTTTCGTGAGCGCACTGCGCGCGGAGTGACCCCTGTTACGCGCCCCCGGCAACAGGGGTGGCGGGCAGGTAAGCTGCGCGCGCGGAGCGCGCGGAGTGACCCCTGTTACGAGCCCCCGGCCACGGGGGTGGCGGGCAGGTAAGCTGCTTACCTGCTGCGCGTGACGCCGGCCGCGGCGAAGGCGGACGAGGCGGGGTGTCGGTGCGGTGACCCTGGACATGCGTCGGGCCCTTCTCGCGGATCGCCTCAGCTACGGCTCCCGGTGGGGCCCTCTCGGGGGAAGGGGCCTCGGTCCCGGACCCCGGCGAGGCGTCGGGGGCCTTCTCCGCTCCGTAAAAGTGTCCATCTCTTTTTTTTTTTTTCTTCTGTTGTGGCATATGCAGCAGGTGCCTGCTCGTTTTTCGTATGTGGGTAACAACATTTAACTATGTATATATATTTCCGAATTGGTTTAACTGCCACCCGCCTGAATCTATTTAAAATCTAATTTTTTTTTATTTCAACCGCCCGACCCGACCCGCGGATAAAATCTAATTTTTTAAAATTTCATCCGCCCGATCCGCGGATAATCCGCGGACTCCGCGGTTGTGCCCGCAAACCGTGCATCTCTAGTATCTTGTGTTTTTTATGTTGATTTCATTTAAAAAACAAAAAACAAAGATACCGATAATAAAAAAAACGATACCGATAATTTCCGATATTACATTTTAAAGCATTTATCGGCCGATAATATCGGCAGGCCAATATTATCGGACATCTCTAATGTGTCATTATGATTACAATATTCTTTCTCTCTGGCACTCATGGAGGGCGGACGCTCCCCTTTCCTCTCCCTTATCTCTCCTGCTTGCTTCTTTGTCTTGTCTTAACTTTCTTGTTGCCTCTTTTTGCACTGCTCTCCAAATCAACATTGGAACTATTTAACTGGCCTCAACGAAATTGATAAGATCTTGGGTTTAGGGGGAACCTGCTTGTCGTGACAAAAATATACGCTACACACATACATACCCCACACCCCCCAATCCAACGCCCTCGACGCAAATCCCATAGGGGTGATCAAAGGATGGTAAGCGCCTGAGAGCTGCGGCCTGCCACCATGACCCCGCACTCCCTCCCCTCTGTTGCTAGATATCTTGAGATGTACGTTGTAATATGTATATGTGCTTTGCTATGGAGGTTTATTCCCACTCCAGACTGGGCCCCCTTAAGAGCCCGCCCAGTCTAGATTGTATTTTTTTACTCATCCTTCCCCAGCGTTTTACCTTTTTCCCCATCTTTTACGGGGCGCCTTGTGGCGACCCATCAGCGTTCCTGTTCTGTAACCCTGTACACTGTTTGTTTGTCTAATCTTGAACGGGTTTGTGCTGAAAACATAGTTTCGTTGTAATTGTGCTGTGACAATAAAGACCTATCCTATCCTATATACTCTAATAACCTCACTGCCCCCTCCCTCCCCTACACGCTCGTCCATGCATGTCCCCCGCATGTGATCATCAACGACATCATGGGGAGAAGACATCGACTCATGGAATATTTTTAGTCCTATTTCAGTCCTCCTGCTTGCTTCTTTGTCTTGTCTTAACTTTCTTGTTGCCTCTTTTTGCACTGCTCTCCAAATCAACATTGGAACTATTTAACTGGCCTCAACGAAATTGACAAGATCTTGGGTTTAGGGGAACCTGCTTGTCGTGACCAAAATATACGCGACACACATACATACTCCAGCCCCCCCAATCCAACGCCCTTGACGCAAGTGTCTGAGAGCTGCGGCCAGCCACCATGACCCCGCACTCCCTCCCCTCTGTTGCTAGATATCTTGAGATGTATGTTGTAATATGTATATGTGCTTTGCTATGGAGGTTTATTCCCACTCCAGACTGGGCCCCCTTAGGAGCCCAGTCTAGATTGTATTTTTTTTTACTCATCCTTCCCCAGCGTTTTACCTTTTTCCCCATCTTTTACGGGGCGCCTTGTGGCGACCCATCAGCGTTCCTGTTCTGTAACCCTGTACACTGTTTGTTTGTCTAATCTTGAACGGGTTTGTGCTGAAAACATAGTTTCGTTGTAATTGTGCTATGACAATAAAGACCTATCCTATCCTATATACTCTAATAACCTCACTGCCCCCTCCCTCCCCTACACGCTCGTCCATGCACGTCCCCCGCATGTGATCATCAACGTCATCATGGGGAGAAGACATCGACTCATGGAATATTTTTAGTCCTATTTCAGTCCTCCTGCTTGCTTCTTTGTCTTGTCTTAACTTTCTTGTTGCCTCTTTTTGCACTGCTCTCCAAATCAACATTGGAACTAGTTAACTGGCCTCAACGAAATTGACAAGATCTTGGGTTTAGGGGAACCTGCTTGTCGTGACAAAAATATACGCTACACACATACATACCCCAGCCCCCCCAATCCAACGCCCTCGACGCAAATCCCATAGGGGTGATGAATGGATGGTCAGCGCCTGAGAGCTGCGGCCTGCCACCATGACCCCGCACTCCCTCCCCTCTGTTGCTAGATATCTTGAGATGTATGTTGTAATATGTATATGTGCTTTGCTATGGAGGTTTATTCCCACTCCAGACTGGGCCCCCTTAGGAGCCCAGTCTAGATTGTATTTTTTTATTCATTCTTCCCCAGCGTTTTACCTTTTTCCCCATCTTTTACGGGGCGCCTTGTGGCGACCCATCAGCGTTCCTGTTCTGTAACCCTGTACACTGTTTGTTTGTCTAATCTTGAACAAGTTTGTGCTGAAAACATAGTTTCGTTGTACTTGTGCAATGACAATAAAGACCTATCCTATCCTATCCTATATACTCTAATAACCTCACTGCCCCCTCCCTCCCCTACACGCTCGTCCATGCATGTCCCCCGCATGTGATCATCAACGACATCATGGGGAGAAGACATCGACTCATGGAATGTTTTTAGTCCTATTTCAGTCCACTTCTTTTTAGCTTAGAGCAGCATGATATTTATGATCTGCCTGTATCTTCCTTTGTGTTCTCCTGATGTCAAAGTCCTTCTCAGGGACCCTTTGGCCTTCCTCTTTATCCACAGTTTCTGTTATCAGCTGGACACGACCTATTTCGACTCTGTCACAAACCTGGGGGTAAAGTTTGACTCAGATTTTAAATTCGAAAAACAAATCAGCAGCGTCGTTCAAAAAAGCTTTTATCAATTACGCCAAATAGCGAAAGTGAAACCGCTTCTATCAAGACATGATCTTGAGAAATTAATCCACGCTTTTATCTCGACTCGTCTTGATTATTGTAATGCCCTGTATGTAGGCATTAGCCAGGCCTCCCTCGCCCGCCTGCAGCTCGTGCAGAACTCTGCTGCTCGTCTGCTAACACAGACCCGCAGACGTGAGCACATCACCCCTATTTTAGCGTCCCTTCACTGGCTCCCTGTGCGTTACCGAATACATTTTAAACTCCTTTTATTTGTTTTTAAATGTCTAAACAACCTCGCGCCAACCTATCTCTCCGACCTCCTTCAGCCTTACTGCCCCATCCGATCCTTAAGATCAGCCGATCAGCTGCTGTTGACGGTCCCTGACACAAGGCTGAAGCTTAGAGGTGACAGAGCTTTCGCCGTTGCTGCTCCCAAGCTCTGGAACGACCTACCCCTGAGTGTTAGACAAGCCTCCTCTCTTCCTGTTTTTAAATCTCTCTTAAAAACATACTTTTATTCCATGGCTTTTAACACTGAGTGATATCCATCCTGCAATGGCGCCCCATAATACACCTGCTGTGATCCTGTTTTTATGTTTTTATGTTTTTATTAATTCTATTTTAATTATTTATTTTTGATCGTGTTCTGTTTGTGTTGTGTTGTGTTTGCTCGGTACTCGTTTTATCTTTTAACCTGCTCATTGTACAGCACTTTGGCTACCCCTGTGGTAAATTTTAAATGTGCTCTATAAATAAAGTTGATTTGATTTGATTTGATTTATTTCATGTCGTCTGATATCTTTGATAATGGCTACCATCGTCCTCCGCTATTTCCTCCCACATGTCCTGTTGTCTTAGTCTGTGTCCTATCCCTCACATTGTCTTATCCATGTCTCTGATGTCATTTGGCTTCGTCCCAATCTATCTGATATCAACCAGGTGTGTTCTACTTTGTGTTCGTACCTTCTGTCTAGTCACCCTATATGTCGTTCTCATGTCTCCGATATCGGGTAGCTATGTCCTGGCTAAATTCTTGCACATTGTCTGTGATATCATCTTTGTTTGTCCTCCTACATGTCCCTGATATTGATTGATTGATTGATTGATTGATTGAAACGTGTATTAGTAGATTGCACATATAGAAGTACATATTCCGTACAATTGACCACTAAATGGTAACACCCCAATAAGTTTTTCAACTTGTTTAAGTCGGGGTTCACTTAATATACAGATACGGATACACTATATTGCCAAAAGTATTTGGCCACCTGCCTTGACTCACATATGAACTTGAAGTGCCATCCCATAAAGTAGTAAAGTTGGCACAGTACAGTAAACTGACAGTTAATATTTAAACATTTCTAACAATTTTGAACAGAAATAGTTCCTGCACATTCAGATAAATTCCTCAAAATTACAATTAAAGGGAAACATTATCACAATTTCAGAATGGTTAAAACCATTAAAAATCAGTTCCCAGTGGCTTATTTTATTTTTCGAAGTTTTTTCAAAATTTTACCCATCACGCAATATCCCTAAAAAAAAGCTTCAAAGTGCCTGATTTTAACCATCGTTATATACACCCGTCCATTTTCCTGTGACGTCACATAGTGAAGCCAACACAAACAAACATGGCGGATAGAACAGCAAGCTATAGCGACATTAGCTCGGATTCAGACTCGGATTTCAGCGGTTTAAGCGATTCAACAGATTACGCATGTATTGAAACGGATGGTTGTAGTGTGGAGGCAGGTAGCGAAAACGAAATTGAAGAAGAAACTGAAGCTATTGAGCCATATCGGTTTGAACCGTATGCAAGCGAAACCGACGAAAACGACACGACAGCCAGCGACACGGGAGAAAGCGAGGACGAATTCGGCGATCGCCTTCTAACCAACGATTGGTATGTGTTTGTTTGGCATTAAAGGAAACTAACAACTATGAACTAGGTTTACAGCATATGAAATACATTTGGCAACAACATGCACTTTGAGAGTGCAGACAGCCCAGTTTTCATCAATTAATATATTCTGTGGGGCTGTCTTGGTTGACAAGACTCTGCAGCATCGCGTGGACATCGGGGGCGGTACCTCTGGATTGGCAGACCGGGGTGGTGGTTCCTCTCTTTAAGAAGGGGAACCGAAGGGTGTGTTCTAACTATCGTGGGATCACACTCCTCAGCCTTCCCGGTAAGGTCTATTCAGGTGTACTGGAGAGGAGGCTACGCCGGATAGTCAAACTTCGGATTCAGGAGGAACAATGTGGTTTTCGTCCTGGTCGTGGAACTGTGGACCAGCTCTATACTCTCGGCAGGGTCCTTGAGGGTGCATGGGAGTTTGCCCAACCAGTCTACATGTGCTTTGTGGACTTGGAGAAGGCATTCGACCGTGTTCCTCGGGAAGTCCTGTGGGGAGTGCTCAGAGAGTATGGGGTATCGGACTGTCTGATTTTGGCGTTCCGCTCCCTGTATAATCAGTGTCAGAGCTTGGTCCGCATGGCCGGCAGTAAGTCGGACACGTTTCCAGTGAGGGTTGGACTCCGCCAAGGCTGCCCTTTGTCACCCATTCTGTTCATAACTTTTATGGACAGAATTTCTAGGCGCAGTCAAGGTGTTGAGGGGATCTGGTTTGGTGGCTGCAGGATTAGGTCTCTGCTTTTTGCAGATGATGTGGTCCTGATGGCTTCATCTGGCCAGTATCTTCAGCTCTCGCTGGATCGGTTCGCAGCCGAGTGTAAAGCGACTGGGATGGGAATCAGCACCTCCAAGTCCGAGTCCATGGTTCTCGCCCGGAAAAGGGTGGAGTGCCATCTCCGGGTTGGGGAGGAGACCCTGCCCCAAGTGGAGGAGTTCAAGTACCTCGGAGTCTTGTTCACGAGTGAGGGAAGAGTGGATCGTGAGATCGACAGGCGGATCGGTGCGGCATCTTCAGTAATGCGGACGCTGTATCGATCCGTTGTGGTGAAGAAGGAGCTGAGCCGGAAGGCAAAGCTCTCAATTTACCGGTCGATCTACGTTCCCAACCTCACCTATGGTCATGAGCTTTGGGTTATGACCGAAAGGACAAGATCACGGGTACAAGCGGCCGAAATGAGTTTCCTCCGCCGGGTGGCGGGCTCTCCCTTAGATATAGGGTGAGAAGCTCTGCCATCCGGGGGAAGCTCAAAGTAAAGCCGCTGCTCCTCCACATGGAGAGGAGCCAGATGAGGTGGTTCGGGCATCTGGTCAGGATGCCACCCGAAACCTCCCTAGGGAGGTGTTTAGGGCACGTCCGACCGGTAGGAGGCCACGAGGAAGACCCAGGACACGTTGGGAAGACTATGTCTCCCGGCTGGCCTGGGAACGCCTCGGGATCCCCCGGGAGGAGCTGGACGAAGTGGCTGGGGAGAGGGAAGTCTGGGCTTCCCTGCTTAGGCTGCTGCCCCCGCGACCCGACCTCGGATAAGCGGAAGAAGATGGATGGATGGATGGTAATGCCGAGCACATATCATTATGTCAAGATAATGGCACTAGCATTTACTTCATTTAAGAATATTTTTCAACATATTGAGCAAAAAGGTCTCTTTTTTTTCCTACCAAGAAAAGTGCACTTGTTATTAGTGAGAATATACTTATTTTGAGGTATTTTTGGGTTCATTGAAGTTAGCTAATTTTACTTGTTTTGGAAAGTCTTGACAAGCCAAATTTTCTTGTTCTATTGGCAGATAATTTTGCTTAGTTCAAATAAAATACCCCTCATTTTTGTATTTTTTTTCTTGTTTTTGAACACTGACTTTTTGCAGTGTGGGTTTTTACGCTTGCTCCGTATTTTTGTCTTCGTCTCTTTGTCTACCTGTCGGCTTGGAGAAAAGATGATGTCATCTCTCTCAGCGCCAGCGGGCAGGACACCGGAGAGAGAAAGAGAGAGAGGCGATGTGGTTTGCGCGACAAGACTTGGGTCCATTTCGTTTGTTTAAACGGACAAAATGTAGTCAATTGTCCTCGTAGTGAATGAATGAATGAATTAGCGTGACGTCAGGAGGGACATGGTCGCAGTCAAAGACGCCGCGAGGACAAAGGAAGGAGACAATGAGGGGTTAAATTGAGCACGTGAAGGCAGCAACACTACTTACTACTTACTACTGCTTGTTTCTATGACAACAGAGCAGCACAGAAAGAGAAAAGAGAGAAGGACACGCCCACCAAGAGAGAATATTGAGTCAAATGTGTGGTATTACTGGGGAGGGAGGGGGGGTTAATGAGACAAACGAATGGAAAATAACCAACACTCTCTAGTAAGGATGAGCAGAATAATCATTTCAGCGATTGTTTATAGTCGACAATCACCATTGAGGATAATGTAACGGGGAATTTGTCAGGGTCAAACTGCGGCCGCCACAAAAAACAAAACCCTCATAAGAGTGTATTTCGTTTTGTTCATGTTTTGTTCTGATGAGACGTTTGCGGCGCCTCCGATGGGTTGGGACAAAGCAGCGCAAATACACATTGTGACAAAGAGGACGACGGTAAGACAGTCGGCCGACATCAGGGACGTGGCTGAGGACATACAGTACAGGCCAAAAGTTAGGACACACCTTCTCCTCATTCAATGTGTTGTCTTTATTTCCATGACTATTTACAGTGTCGATTGTCCCTGAAGGCATCACAACTATGAATGAACACATGTGGAGTTATGTTCTTAACAAAAAAAGGTGAAATAACTGAAAACATGTTTTATATGTTATATATAACCTACTCAGTGGCCTAGTGGTTAGAGTGTCCGCCCTGAAATCGGTAGGTTGTGGGTTCAAACCCCGGCCGAGTCATACCAAAGACTATAAAAAATGGGACCCATTACCTCCCTCGTTGGCACTCAGCATCAAGGGTTGGAATTGGGGGTTAAATCACCAAAAATGATTCCCGGGCGTGGCACCGCTGCTGCCCACTGCTCCCCTCACCTCCCAGGGGGTGATCAAGGGGATGGGTCAAATGCAGAGGACAAATTTCACCACACCTAGTGTGTGTGTGACAATCATTAGTACTTTAACTTTTAACTATATTCTCGTTTCTTCAAAATAGCCACCCTGTGCTCCGATTACTGCTTTGCACACTGCAAAAAGTGAAATCGAAGTACCGTATTTTCCGCACTATTAGCCGCACCTAAAAACCACAAATTTACTCAAAAGCTGACAGTGCGCCTTATAACCCGGTGCGCTTTATATATGGATTAATATTAAGATTCATTTTCATAAAGTTTAGGTCTCGCAACTACGGTAAACAGCCGCCATCTTTTTTCCCCGTAGAAGAGGAAGCGCGTCTTCTTCTACAGCAAGCAACCGCCAAGGTAATCACCCGCCCCCATAGAAGAGGAAGCGCTTCTTCTTCTACTGTAAGCAACCACCCGCCCCCGTAGAAGAAGAAGAAGCGCGCGGATATTACGTTTCATTTCCTTTGTGTGTTTACATCTGTAAAGACCACAAAATGGCTCCTACTAAGCGACAGGTTTCCGGTTCATGAAAAGACGCAATCTCTCCATCCGCACACGGACTACTATTTCACAGCAACTGCCTAAAGACTTTCAAGAAAAGCTGGCTACTTTCCGTGCATATTGTAAAAACAAGATAGCTGAAAAAAAGATCCGGCCAGAGAACATTATCAACATGGACGAGGTTCCACTGACTTTTGATATTCCTGTGAACCGCACTGTGGATACAACGGGAGCACGTACGGTGAATATTCGCACCACAGGGAATGAGAAGTCGTCCTTCACTGTGGTTCTAGCTTGCCATGCTAATGGCCAGAAACTTCCACCCATGGTGATATTCAAAAGGAAGACCTTGCCAAAAGAGACCTTTCCAGCCGGCGTCATCATAAAAGCTAACTCGAAAGGATGGATGAAGAAAAGATGAGCGAGTGGTTAAGGTAAGTTTAAGTTTACGCGAAGAGGCCGGGTGGCTTTTTTCACGCAGCTCCGTCCATGTTGATATACGACTCCATGCGCGCCCACATCACGCTGGTTTTTAATATATTATTAAAGTTTGACTGACCTATCTGACTGTTTTTTTGACATTCCCTTTAGCGCAGTTAGATGCGGCTTATAACCCAGGGCGCCTTATGGTGCGGAAAATACGGTAAGATGAAATATCTCAAATAAGGGTGATATTTGCTTATTTTTTGTCTGATAAGATAATTTTTCTCACTAAGCAGATTTTATGTTCGAGTGTTTTACTTGTTTTAAGGGTTTTGGTCCTAAATGATCTCAGTAAGATATTACAGCTTGTTGCTGAGATTTGATGAGCTATATTGAGTAAAACATGCTTGAAACTAGAATATCAACTGTTGCAAAGCTGTGTTATAAAACTACTTTTTTTAAAGTCATCATTTCTTACTTCAAGCATGAAAAAACAAATCATGATGCCGAGCGCATGTCATTATGTCAAGATAATGGCACTAGCATTTACTTCATTTAAGAATATTTTTCAACATATTGAGCAAAAAGGTCTAATTTTTTTCTACCAAGAAAAGTGCACTTGTTATTAGTGAGAATATACTTATTTTAAGGTATTTTTGGGTTCATTGAGGTTAGCTAATTTTACTTGTTTTGGAAAGTCTTGAGAAGCCGAATTTTCTTGTTCTATTGGCAGATAATTTTGCTGAGTTAAAAAAAAAATACCCCTCATTTTTGTATTTTTTTTCCTTGTTTTTGAACACTGACTTTTTACAGTGCACGCTCTTGGCATTCTCTCCATGAGCTTCAAGCGCACCTGTGAAGTGAAAACCATTTCAGATGACTACCTCTTGAAGCTCATCGAGAGAATGCCAAGAGCGTGCAAAGCAGTAATCGGAGCAAAGAGTGGCTATTTTGAAGAAACTACAATATAATCATGTTTTCAGTTATTTCACCTTTTTTTGTTAAGTTAAAGTAGCAATGATTGTCACACACACACTAGGTGTGGCGAAACTATTCTCTGCATTTGACCCATCACCCTTGATCACCCCCTGGGAGGTGAGGGGAGCAGTGGGCAGCAGCGGTGGCCGTGCCCGGGAATCATTTTTGGTGATTTAACCCCCAATTCCAACCCTTGATGCTGAGTGCCAAGCAGGGAGGTTTTTTGATTGATTGATTGAAGTTTTTATTAGTAGGTTGCACAGTACAGTACATATTCCGTACAATTGACCACTAAATGGTAACACCCCAATAAGTTTTTCAACTTGTTTAAGTCTGGGTCCACGTAAATTAATTTTATAGTCTTTGGTATGACTCGGCCAGGGTTTGAACTCACAACCTACCGATCTCAGGGCGGACACTCTAACCACTAGGCCACTGAGTAGGTTAAGTACATAACTCCACATGTGTTCATTCATAGTTTTGATGCCTTCAGTGACAATCTACAATGTAAATAGTCATGAAAATGAAGAAAACGCATTGAATGAGAAGGTGTGTCCAAACCTTTGGCCTGTACTGTAGTTCTCCTGCATGTCTGTAATGGCCATAGTCCCAATGTCCGTCATATCAGCTAACTGTGGCAAACAGGTTTTGTCTTAGTCCTTGACAATACCCGGACATGTCCCGCACTACTACACAAGTCCCCGATACTTGTCAGAATAATTCTATCTAAATTATCACAATTTGTGTTGGAATGAGTTCCTGGCAAGAAGACAAAAGCTGTCTTTGAAACCTACCAAGAAGAAGGCTTGTAAAACTCCACTGTGTAAGGGGTGAAGCAACATGAAGGGTTTTTTGTTTTCTTTCATGCATTGTAATCAACAGAAATATACTGTTTTAACCCAAGGACTACAAAGCGGAGAGAAGGCAGGATCTGCCCAATTTCCAGACGACTTCTTTTTGAACCTCCTTTTTCAACGGTTTTACGAACCTCTTTTTGAACTCTTTTACGACCTTTTCTGTGAACTGTTGTAATCAAAGACGATGGCTGTTTACGACCTGGTCCCTTAGAAGCAGCCGTTGTCCTGTGGTCAGAGAAAGTCCAACTAAAGGGGGAGGCGTACAACCTTTCGGCAGAGCGTAATGACACTGTACAAGGGTACAGATGTCCAAGCGTCTCTCCTCAAATTGAGCCAAATTGAATTCTGTCTCTGTTTAATTCTTTGCTTCTTGTCTTGTTTAAAGGGGAACATTATCACCAGACCTATGTAAGCGTCAATATATACCTTGATGTTGCAGAAAAAAGACCATATATTTTTTTAACCAATTTCCGAACTCTAAATGGGTGAATTTTGGCGAATTAAACGCCTTTCTAGTATTCGCTCTCGGAAGCAATCCGCCATTTTCTCAAACACCAGGTCAAATCAGCTCTGTTATTTTCCGTTTTTTCGACTGTTTTCCGTACCTTGGAGACATCATGCCTCGTCGGTGTGTTGTCGGAGGGTGTAACAACACCAACAGGGACGGATTCAAGTTGCACCAGTGGCCCAAACATGCCAAAGTGGCAAGTATTGGACGTTTGTTCCGCACACTTTACCGACGAAAGCTATGCTACGACAGAGATGGCAAGAATGTGTGGATATCCTGCGACACTCAAAGCAGATGCATTTCCAACGATAAAGTCAAAGAAATCTGCCGCCAGACCCCCATTGAATCTGCCGGAGTGTGTGAGCAATTCAGGGACAAAGGACCTCGGTAGCACGGCAAGCAATGGCGGCAGTTTGTTCCCGCAGACGAGCGAGCTAAACCCCCTGGATGTCTTGGCTCACACCGTCCCGAAGATGATCAAGAGAAGAATATTGACCCTGGCTTCCCTGACCTGCTGACATGAGGGTATGTCTACAGAATATATTAAATTGATGAAAACTGGGCTGTCTGCACTCTCAAAGTGCATTTTGTTGCCAAATGTATTTCATATGCTGTAAACCTAGTTCATAGTTGTTAGTTTCCTTTAATGCCAAACAAACACATACCAATCGTTGGTTAGAAGGCGATCGCCGAATTCGTCCTCGCTGGCTGTCGTGTCGGTTTCGCTTGCATACGGTTCAAACCGATATGGCTCAATAGCTTCAGTTTCTTCTTCAATTTCGTTTTCGCTACCTGCCTCCACACTACAACCATCCGTTTCAATACATGCGTAATCTGTTGAATCGCTTAAGCCGCTGTAATCCGAGTCTGAATCCGAGCTAATGTCGCTATAGCTTGCTGTTCTATGCGCCATGTTTGTTTGTGTTGGCATCACTATGTGACGTCACAGGAAAATATATAACGACGGTTAAAATCAGGCACTTTGAAGCTTTTTTTAGGGATATTGCGTGATGGGTAAAATTTTGAAAAAAACTTCGAAAAATATAATAAGCCACTGGGAACTGATTTTTAATGGTTTTAACCCTTCTGAAATTGTGATAATGTTCCCCTTTAATAGATGTCATCAGTGTTTGAACCTGACAATACTGATTGGCTGGGTCCAACATACAGGTGTTGATGGAAGGAGGAGCAGTTTTTTGACGGCCGCCTGCTATATCAATAGGATGCTTCCAGACTTGACACGCACACAAAAAGACAAAAAGATAAGGCGTCTTCAAGAGAGAGAACTCACCAGGGATGCGGACTTGATGGTGGCAAAGCGGCCCTGGTTCTTGTAGCTCTGGGCCTGGCTGCTCTTGTCCAAGGAGGTCAGCCGGTGGTCCCTGTGGATGCCCTCGTCCCAGTTGTACTGGTGGTCCTGCCATTAAATAAACCCAATGAGACAAAATGTTAAATGTTTTTGTCTCGTCACAGTGCACCCTTCCCTCGAAGAGCAAATTTCAACGAAGTGAAAATGCTAAATGTGTCCTTAAGTCACAACAAATAATTTTTCGTTTTGTTATTGTACTTATTTTTAGAGGTGGGCACCTTGTGATGCCATTACGATCACGATTCAGGAGCTGAGATTCGATTATGTACCATTAATTTATGTATATTGACGCAGTTTTACATTTCTTTTCGTTTGAATAAATACAAGTTTCTTACTTGCAACTTTTCAAAACAGTGCATTTGTAATAAGAAACAGCTACATTAATTCCCATTATATTTATTAATAAATATAATGGGAAATAACGTATTACTTTTTTGAAACTTCTCTGTGACATGTGCTGGTGACCTCTTGGCCAGGTCACCCCTGTGACCTGGCCAAGAAAAAACAGGTCTTGATCCTACAAGTTTGTCAAATTATCGGCCCATTTCTAAATTACCTTTTGTGTCAAAAATTTTGGAGAAATGTGTTTTGGCGCAACTACAGCCTTTTTTTAGATGAAAATAGCACTTTAGATCCATTTCAGTCTGGATACAAAGCTTTGCACAGTACTGAATCTGCACTTTTAAAGGTTTTTAATGATTTGCTTTTAATATCGGATTCTGGCAGCTCTGCCATTTTAGTGGTTTTAGATCTTACAGCTGCCTTTGACACAGTCCACCACACAATTCTTTTAGATCGCCTGAGAGACTGTGTGCGTGTCAGGGGGACTGCATTAGAGTGGTTTAGATCCTACCTGTCAGAAAGGTCCTTCTCTGTCAGGCTGGGGGACGCCACTTCTTCTTCTGCTCCGCTTTACTGTGGTGTCCCCCAGGGATCTATTCTAGGCCCCATCCTGTTTGCACTGTACCTTCTTCCTCTTGGAGAGATTTTTAAGAGGCATGGAGTGTCTTATCACTTTTATGCAGACGACTGCCAAATTTATATGCCTATTTCAAAAGGCCACGGCCCCCTGACACCCCTTCTCAACTGTCTATGCCACGTCAAGGCTTGGTTAGCCCAGAATTTTTTAATAATGAATGAGGGAAAAACGGAAATTTTAGTGTTTGGTCCGACCCTCACTGACTTGGGACCATTGCAAAATTATGTGCGTCCCAAAGTCACCAGCCATGGCGTCACTATAGACAGCCATTTTAAACTTGACAAACAAGTCAATGGCGTTTTAAAATCGTGTTTTTATCATCTTCGTCTTTTAGCAAAGGTAAAACCGTTTTTATCTTTTAACCTTTTTGAACAAGTGGTGCATGCTTTTATTTCAAGTCGTCTGGACTACTGCAATGCACTTTATGCTGGCATTAGCCAAAAAGCTCTCTCCCGGTTGCAGTTAGTCCAGAATGCGGCAGCACGACTTTTAACAGGGGCCAGGAGACGCCAGCATATAACCCCAATCCTTGAGAGTTTGCACCGGCTCCCTGTTCATTTTAGAATTGATTTTAAAACCTTGCTGTTTGTTTTTAAAGCTTTACATGGACTGGCACCTCAGTATATCTCGGACCTCATCCAAACTTACAATCCTGCGCGCGCTCTGAGGTCCGAGAGCCAGCTCCAGCTCGTGGTGTCCAAGACGAGACTTAAAACCAGGGGAGACAGGGCCTTCTCTGTGGTCGGCCCTAAGCTCTGGAACACTCTGCCCCTCCATATTCGAACTGCTCCCACAGTGGAGTGTTTTAAGTCTCGTCTTAAGACCCACTTTTATTCTCTGGCTTTTAACACTACGTGAGTTGTGTGGTCCTCTGTTGTCCTCTGTGTTTTTAAAATTTTGCTTTCTATTTACTGTTTTAATTGGTTTTACCCTTTGAAATTGTTTTTAATCATATTTATTTTTTTATTGTTTTTAATTGTGTTTAATATTGTTGTGCAGCACTTTGGAAACATTTTGTTGTTTAAATGTGCTATATAAATAAAGTGGATTGGATTGGATTGGATTGAAAGAGATCTTGATCTCAATGGGTTTCTTATCCGGCTAAATAAAGGTTCTACATTTATGAAATTATTGGAAATGTGTGCAAAACTGGAAAATAAGTGCCCTATAATAAAGGAGCTGGTCAGATCTTTCACTGAGGTCAGCCACATTTTACAATAATAATAATAACAGATTTTATTTGTAAAAAGCACTTTACATTGAGTAAACAACCTCAAAGTGGTACAGTGTATTAAAGAAACAAAAATAAAAAGATAATAAAAATAAAAAATAAAAATAAAAACTAGAACAGCCAAATAGCTACAACGAGTATGCATATAATAAAAAAAAAAAGGCTTTTTCAAAAAGAATTTTTAAGCCTTTTTAAAAAATCCACAGTCTGTGGTTCCCTCAGGTGGTCAGGGAGAGCGTTCCACAGACTGGGAGCGGTGGAGCAGAAAGCCCGGTCTCCCATTGGTCGTAGCAACTGTCTGCCTGACTATATTTGCAATAAATACTAGAGATGTCCGATAATATCGGCCGATAAATGCTTTAAAATGTAATATCGGAAATTATCGGTATCGGTTTTAAAAAGTAAAATGTATGACTTTTTAAAACGCCGCTGTAGGGAGTGTTACATGGACGTAAGGATAAGTACAGAGCAGTTGCGTCTCCCAGTCATACTTGCCAACCCTGCCGATTTTCCCGGGAGACTCCCGAATTTCAGTACCCCTCCCGAAAATCTCCCGGAGCAACCATTCTTCCGATTTCCACCCAGACAACAATATTGGGGGCGTGCCTTAAAGGCACTGCCTTTGCGTGCCGGCCCAGTCACATAATATCTACGACTTTTCCCACACACAAGTGAATGCAACGCATACTTGGTCAACAGCCATACAGGTCACACTGAGGTGTGGCCGTATAAACAACTTTAACACTGTTACAAATATTTCGCCACACTGTGAACCCACACCGAACAAGAATGACAAACACATTTCGGGAGAACATCCGCACCGTAACACAACAGAACAAATACCCAGAACCCCTTGCAGCACTAACTCTTCCAGGACGCTACAATATACACCCCCCGCTACCCCCTAACTCCCGCCCACCTCAACTTCCTCATGCTCTCTCAAGGAGAGCATGTCTCAAATTCCAAGCTGCTGTTTTGAGGCATGTTAAAAAAAAGAATGCACTTTGTGACTTCAATAATAAATATGACAGTGCCATGTTGGCTTTTTTTTCATAACTTGAGTTGATTTATTTTGGAAAACCTTGTTACATTGTTTAATGCAGTGTCTTTCAACCACTGTGCCGTGAGATACAGTCTGGTGTGCCGAGGGAGATTATCTAATTTCACCTATTTGGGTTAAAAATCTTTTTGCAAACCAGTAATTATAGTCTGCAAATGATGTGTTGTTGTTGAGTGTCGGTGCTGTCTATACAAACAAAAGGTGAGTGCCCCTAAGAAAAGGCATTAAAGCGTAGGGAAGGCTATCAATCAATCAATCAATCAATCTTTATTTATATAGCCCTAAATCACAAGTGTCTCAAAGGGCTGCACAAGCCACAACGACATCCTCGGTACAAAGCCCACATACGGGCAAGGAAAAACTCACCCCAGTGGGACGTCGATGTGAATGACTATGAGAAACCTTGGAGAGGACCGCATATGTGGGTAACCCCCCCCCTCTAGGGGAGACCGAAAGCAATGGATGTCGAGTGGGTCTGACATAATATTGTGAGAGTCCAGTCCATAGTGGATCCAACATGCACTGAACTGGCTACAAAGTAAACAAAAACAGAATGCTGGACGACAGCAAAGACTTACTGTGGAGCAAAGGCAATGTACATCCGGACTAGGGATGTCCCGATCCAATATTTGGATCGGATCGGCCGCCGATATTTGCCAAAAAATGCGTATCGGCAAGGCATGAGAAAATGCCGATCCAGATCCAGTTAAAAAAAACTCTGCTCCGTGTTTTCCAACGCACCTATTTAAATAATACATTCCACTTTTCTACTGCTCCCTAATTTCCGTTGCGCATTTTCCAGCACACCTTCAACACATCCACAGGTCTGTGGATTCTCACGCAGTTGCTTTTAGCTGCTGGCATTACACGACAGGCTCTTCTCACTCTTTTCTATCTCCCTCTCACAGACAGCAAGCGCACCTTCTTACACACATCACAAACTGTCACGTCATACGTCACATACGTATACGCCCTCTCCCAGCAGAGAGGTAGCAGCATGGCTAACGTTAGCTGTGATGCTAGCGCAGCCGTGTGACCAACGTTCCCTCTAAGGTGCTCGCCTGTGCAATTGCGCACTGTTTAAGCGTCCTCTGCTAATAGTAATTATATGCCACGCACAAAATCAAATAAAAAAATAAGCGCATAACAATTTCCGACACACGGACACGACAGAGAAAACACTTTTCGTCATCATTGTTCAAATATTGTAACGTCTGTCGAGACGCTTATCTCCATTCGGTGCCACACGTCCACACCATCAAAATGCCGAGGCAAAAATTTCCAGATCAACACCGTATGAAAAAATTAGTGATTTTTTTTAGTTGTGATTTCCTTCTCTGCATGAAAGTTTAAAAGTAGCATATATTAATGCAGTATGAAGAAGAATGTTTTAATGTAGACATGCAAGCCTTGAAAGAAAATGTTGAAAATCAAGACTACATTTCCTGCAAATGGGTGCATTTCTACCCTATATTTTAACTTTAGATTTATTCTCATATCAAACTCTTTTGGCTGTCTTTTTGACACTTACCCTCCACACCCTGGATTATAAATAATGTAAATAATTCAATGTGATTATCTTGTGTGATGACTGTATTATGATGATAGTATATATCTGATAGTATATATCTGTATCATGAATCAATTTAAGTGGACCCCGACTTAAACAAGTTGAAAAACTTATTGGGGTGTTACCATTTAGTGGTCAATTGTACGGAATATGTACTTCACTGTGCAACCTACTAATAAAAGTCTCAATCAATCAATCAAAACACATAGAATCATCATACTGCTGTGATTATATGCATCAAGTGTTCATTCAAGGCTAAGGCAAAATATCGAGATACATATCGTGTATCGCAATATGGCCTTAAAATATCGCAATATTAAAAAAAGGCCATATCGCCCAGCCCTAGTTCAATGATGCCATTTCTGTTTGTCATGTATAATTTTGTCTATTTTGTGTTTATCCTTGAATAAACAGGTCACTTTCTTGTTACCAACCATTGTGTATTATTCAAACTCCCCTAATTCAGCTGGCTAGTTGTTATCAAGAGTACTAAAACCCTTTTCAACATGATTCTGACAACTAAGTATCGGTATCGGATCGGAAGTGCAAAAACAATATCGGTATCGGATCGGAAGTGCAAAAACCTGGATCGGGACATTCCCTAATCCGGACATGACATGACAATCGACAATGTCCCCACAAAGACGGATACAAACAACTGTAATATTCTTGATTGCTAAAACAAAGTAGATGCGGGGAAATATTGCTCCAAGGAAGACATGAAACTGCTACAGGAAAATACCAAAAACAAAAAGGGAAAAAGCCACCAAAATAGGAGCGCAAGACAAGAACTAAAACACTACGCACAGGAAAACAGCAAAATAAGTCAGGGTGTGATGTGACAGGTTGTGACAGTACACCTACTTTGAGACAAGAGCTATAGTGATGCATGCTTGGTTATGCTTTAAAGTCATATCCAACAATTGCGACGACGACTTTTTACTGTCAACTGTTTTTTGTTTTTGAATGATTCCCGCTGGTGGTGTGCCTCCGCATTTTTTCAACGCAAAAAATGTGCCTTGGCTGAAAAAAGGTTAAAAAGCACTGGTTTAATGGGACATCACAACAAAATTAGGCATAATAATGTGTTAATTCCATCCATCCATCCATCTTCTTCCGCTTATCCGAGGTCGGGTCGCGGGGGCAGCAGCCTAAGCAGGGAAGCCCAGACTTCCCTCTCCCCAGCCACTTCGTCCAGCTCCTCCCGGGGGATCCCGAGGCGTTCCCAGGCCAGCCGGGAGACATAGTCTTCCCAACGTGTCCTGGGTCTTCCTCGCGGCCTCCTACCGGTCGGACATGCCCTAAACACCTCCTTAGGGAGGCGCTCGGGTGGCATCCTGACCAGATGCCCGAACCACCTCATCTGGCTCCTCTCGATGTGGAGGAGCAGCGGCTTTACTTTGAGCTCCCCCCGGATGACAGAGCTTCTCACCCTATCTCTAAGGGAAAGCCCCGCCACCCGGCGGAGGAAACTCATTTCGGCCGCTTGTACCCGTGATCTTGTCCTTTCGGTCATAACCCAAAGCTCATGACCATAGGTGAGGATGGGAACGTAGATCGACCGGTAAATTGAGAGCTTTGCCTTCCGGCTCAGCTCCTTCTTCACCACAACGGATCGATACAGCGTCCGCATTACTGAAGACGCCGCACCGATCCGCCTGTCGATCTCACGATCCACTCTTCCCTCACTAGTGAACAAGACTCCGAGGTACTTGAACTCCTCCACTTGGGGCAAGATCTCCTCCCCAACCCGGAGATGGCACTCCACCCTTTTCCGGGTGAGAACCATGGACTCGGACTTGGAGGTGCTGATTCTCATCCCAGTCGCTTCACACTCGGCTGCGAACCGATCCAGTGAGAGCTGAAGATCCTGGCCAGATGAAGCCATCAGGACCAAATCATCTGCAAAAAGCAGAGACCTAATCCTGCAGCCACCAAACCGGATCCCCTCAACGCCTTGACTGCGCCTAGAAATTCTGTCCATAAAAGTTATGAACAGAATCGGTGACAAAGGGCAGCCTTGGCGGAGTCCAACCCTCACCGGAAACGTGTCCGACTTACTGCCGGCAATGCGAACCAAGCTCTGACACTGATCATACAGGGAGCGGACCGCCACAATCAGACAGTCCGAAACCCCATACTCTCTGAGCACTCCCCACAGGACTTCCCGAGGGACACGGTCGAATGCCTTCTCCAAGTCCACAAAACACATGTAGACTGGTTGGGCAAACTCCCATGCACCCTCAAGGACCCTGCCGAGAGTATAGAGCTGGTCCACAGTTCCACGACCAGGACGAAAACCACACTGTTCCTCCTGAATCCGAGGTTCGACTATCCGGCGTAGCCTCCTCTCCAGTACACCTGAATAGACCTTACCGGGAAGGCTGAGGAGTGTGATCCCACGATAGTTAGAACACACCCTCCGGTTCCCCTTTTTAAAGAGAGGAACCACCACCCCGGTCTGCCAATCCAGAGGTACTGCCCCCGATGTTAATTCCACGACTGTATATATCGGTAGCGCTTGATATCGGAATCGGTAATTAAGAGTTGGACAATATCGGAATATCGGCAAAAAAGCCATTATCGGACATCTCTAATTTCAACATAAATGAATTAATAGAGCAATGCATAGTTCCTCAGTGACAATTAAGCAGGTTTGCAGGTGATGTCCACAAAGTGCCATCTTCAGGGATCAGCTGTGTAAACACAAAGACGGTGTGTGTATGCGAGTGAGACACACGTCAACAACACGACGCCGTCTTTGTTCTGGAGGCGACTGTTGTTATGAACTTGATCTGCACGGCTCTCTGATGACCGTGTGGATGGTTGCCGTGGTTACTGCGGCGAGGGCGGAGGGCTTGGGAGGGGGTTTTACTATGAAGAGGTTGTGATAAACACACTTGGGATGTTTCCTTCAGCGCTCAGGTGGACGCCGACGTTCTCAAAAGTGAGGTTGGACGTCCAAACTGAGGGTCATGTGGTGCTAGGTAACACGTACAAATGTGGCCTATATGTTTTTCTTAAAGGAACGTAACGCTGACAACAGATAGCGTAGACACTAGAGATGCGCGATTTGCGGACACAACCGCGGAGTCCGCGGATTATCCGCGGGTCGGGCAGTTGAAATAAAAAAAAATTTGATTTTATCCGCGGGTCGGGCGGTTGAAATTAAAAAAAATTAGATTTTAAATATATTGAGGCGGGTGGCAGTTAAACCAATTCGGAAATATATATACATAGTTAAATGTTGTTACCCACATACGAAAAACGAGCAGGCACCTGCAGCATATGCCACAACAGAAGAAGAAAAAAAAAAAAGATGGCAACGCCGGCAGCAAACGTGGTACGCGACAAGCTAAAAAAGGGAATACTAAAGACCAGGGGAAAAAAAAGGCCAGAAAAGTTCAGCGTGGACTCGTTTTTATGAGGTTGTAAATCAGGATGATAGTAATGCTGGCTACGTGATTTGCAAGAGCTACGACGCTGTTTATGTCTACGACAGTCACAAAACCGGGACATCTAACATGGTGCATCACATTTGTGCAAAACCCCGAACCTCCACAAACACCCTGAGCATGAGCAGTTTCGTCCGCCGTGATCCCAGAAGAGTGCCACAGGATGTTAAAACAAGATAGAACGCAGCAGTTTGAGTGGCGCGAGCGCGCTTGGAGGTGCGCTCAGCGCGGCTCCCAGATGATTGCGCACTGGTGTGCGTCTGGGCCGTGACAGCGTGGCACGCATTGAATGTCTCTGCTGCATTGGATCAGTCTCCTTTCTTTAACAGGCAAAAGCTTTATAACCTCACTAATGCCTTGCATCGTCTATATTAGATATATAACAACGGGCGGGTGCGGTTTTGATAAAATGTTAGTTCGGGTGGATGGCGGATGGGTGACGACTTTTGTGATGCGGTTGCGGATGAAATAATTGCCTATCCGCGCATCTCTAGTAGACACGCTAATTGTCGCCGGTGCGTTTAAGTAGCTAAAGTGCACAGACGACGAGGCGTTAATTGGATGCAGGCGCTAATTGGAGAGAAGCTGTTATTTGTCAAAACAATTTTTTTTCTACTGTGAATGTTGTCTGTCTATCTGTGTTGGCCCTGCGATGAGGTGGCGACTTGTCCAGGGTGTACCCCGCCTTCCGCCCGATTGTAGCTGAGATAGGCTCCAGCGCCCCCCGCGACCCCGAAGGGAATAAGCGGTAGAAAATGGATGGTTGGAATAATGGTTTGGAGTCTATGAGGAGCAGGAAGTAAAAATGTTGCTCCCTTTGTTTGACGAGTACGCTGCACAACACAACCAATGTTGTGATAGCGCAAAGGAGCAAACAAAGTCATTTATATTCATCTCCTTGGCAACGACCTGGGCGTGGAGACGCAACTGTACGGTTGACAAGCTTCTCCCGGCAGCACGTTGTCCAATCACCCATTTAGGAATTCGTTCCTCGAGCTGTGACCACCTAGCTTTTTTAGCCCGCGATTAGCTTTTTTAGTTGTCTTCATTTCAGTAAGAGCAGCCTCCGCTTTTCGCCAGTCCCTTACAAGTTTCTCGCTTACTCCAAACTTTCTTTCTGCTGCTCGATTGCCGTTTTCTGCCGCATATTTCACTACTTCCAGCTTGTAACCTGCAGTCTCCTTTTCAGTGCCATTTTTGTTCAGCCCTTCTCGGTTTTTATAAGTTACCGCCAATGTTGAAATGATACATTTTCATAGGTACGGAAGTAGTAACAGGTAGCATCTTTTTTTTCCCACAATGCACTTCTGCCATGACCCGCCCCCGCCAAATTTTTATTGGTTGACGTGTGTGTGTGACGAATGCTGATATACGTCTAGTCCAGGGGTGCTCATTACATCAATCGCGAGCTACCGGTCGATCTCGGAGGGTGTGTCAGTCGATCACCAGCCAGGCATTAAAAAAATAGTCCTAAAAATGAGCGATCATAAATCTTCACTATGACGTCACCTTCGTCACTTGATTGACATTCACGGCACCCGAGGGTCTTCTGAGATGACGCTGGCTGCTGCCAGCTCATTAAAATTACCGACAGGAAGGCGAGAAACACTTTATTTCAACAGACTCTGGCGCCGTACCTGTCGTCAAAACTCCAAAGACCGACTGCACAGTTGCACAATAAAAGCTCTGCTTCATCCTGCCTGCGCTAACAAAATAAGAGTCTCAGAAAGCTGGCGTGCACAAGCTAGCAAGCTACGGAGTTTGCCGACAATGTATTTCTTGTAAAGTGTATACAAAGGAGTACGGAAGCTGGACAAATAAGATGCCAAAAACCAACCACTTTCATGTGGTATTGGACAGAAAGGAGGACTTTTTTTCTCCTCCATTCGAAAATGCGGACATTATCAGCACCACTGTCTGATTCCAATCAATGCAAGTCATCACAATCAGGTAATACACCAACTTATATTCTTGTCATCATGAAAGAAAGGAATCTATATGTGTTAAACATGCTTGTATTATCTTTAAACACCTTTAACTTGTTAACAATATTAACTATATGTGTTAAACATGCTTGTATTATCTTTAAACACCTTTAACTTATTAACAATATTAACTGTGTTAAACATGCTTGCATTATCTTTAAACACCTTTTACTTGTTAACAATATTAACTATATGTATTAAACATACTTGTATTATCATTAAACACCTTTAATTTGTTAACAAAAACATATATTTCATAAATAAGTACATGTAAATGATATATATGAATGAGGTAGATCCCCACGACTTGATCAATTGAAAAGTAGCTCGCCTGCAGAAAAAGTGTGAGCACCCCTGGTTTACATGTATAACTTTCTCCGACTTTCTAGGACGTGTTTTATGCCACTTCTTTTTCTGTCTCGTTTTGTCCACCAAACTTTTAACGTTGTGCGCGAATGCACAAAAGGTGAGTTTTGTTGATGTTGACTTGTGTGGAGTGCTAATCGGGCATATTTGGTCACCGCATTAATGCAAGCTAATCGATGCTAACATGCTATTTAGGCGAGCTATATGTACATATTGCATCATTATGCCTCATTTGTAGCTATATTTGAGCTCATTTAGTTTCCGTTAAGTCCTCTTAATTCAATTTATATCTCTTGAAACACTATCTGTACGTAATATGGCTTTTAATTTTTTGCGGCTCCAGACAGATTTGTTTTTGTATTTTTGGTCCAATATGGCTCTTTCAACATTTTGGGTTGCCGACCCCTGGGCTAGGAGACCCCAAGAGTAACAAGCGGTTGCCTTGTTGCCTTTCCATTAAGAACAATAAATTAGTTTTTAGCATACCTGCCAACTTTTGGAATCAGAAAAACCTAGTAGCCAGAGTCCAGGGGCCGCAGAACCCGGTAGGTCCAGGACAAAGTCCTGGTGGGGGGTTCAGGGGGGCGAAGCCCCCTGACGCAAAATGATTGATTGCATTCAGACAGGTTAAAATGTTGCTAAAACCATCACTTTTCTATCAGTCACAGTGACTTTTCAAAACAAAAAATATTACAGCAAAAATCATATGGGTTGATTGACATGTTTATTCTGTAAGCTAACTTCAATAGTTTGAAATTATTTTGACAGTTAATGCCAGTTATCCTGTCAACCTTTCACAAGACTTCAATTTGTTAATTGAAAGTATAAACAGTATAAACACTTTTTACAGTAAACAAATGGTAAAACAGTACTAAACAATTCCATTAAAAAAAAAAATTGGTGTCATTATTAACTTTCTGTCCAAGCTTGTATAATCTACTGCCTTGTTCAATTGTAAAAAATATTCTGTGCCTAAAATTCACATTTCTATCACAATTATCATACTGTAAACATGGTAAGCTAACTTCATTAAAATTAATAGTCCTGTCAATAGCATGGAATTACAATTCAAATGTAGTTTTTTTTGTAAGCCTTTCAAAAGAATTCAAAATATGAAAAATTAATGAAAATTAATTTAAGCCATCAGACACTTGAAAAGTGGCACATCACATCTCTAATGTAATCATTTTAACTTTTCAACAGAAATAGCACTTCAAAAATATTAAGGACATACTTCTGTATTTTGGTAGTTACAATAAATGAGTATAAATTTTAACATCTAAAATACTAAAAAAAGAAATTTGTTTTCCTCTCATGATAAATTAAATATTTATACCATTCAATCAATGCCTTATGCTTTTTCAATATTATGTGATTATTTCTTTGATAACCACCAAGACACTGAATAATGTTTGATGTTTTGGTTCGACCACATACATATTTTTTGGCAATTTTCGAGTCGGGAAACATTTTCCGAAATAACTGTCCCATGTGATCAGCCAGTGCGATTGGAAGTCCATGCTCAATTTATTGCCTCCGTAAATAAAACTTCGGCATTTATCACATCCAAAGAATGTGTTTGGGCGACGAAAAACGTTGAAAGTTTTCCACTTGTATCGCTAGCAACGGCATTAGACTTGTGTTTTTTTGTCCCAACGTGGTCTTTTACATCGCTAATTCCTCCGTGTCCGATCGAAAAATCTTGTCTGCACAAGGTGCAATTCGCGTAGTTTTCACCCTTTTTGGAACGGATAATTATTCCCGGATAGGCTTTTGAATATTCTTCACGGAATGACTGCAGTTTCCTTTTCGGTTTAAGACTCGTTTGCGATTTTTCTCCGGCTGATTCCATGATCGTTCGCTCGTTTGGAAACAATGGCAACTGGTGCCTCGTGCTTGGCAGCGGTGCTATAAATAGCCTCGCGCATGGCATTCGGAATGGCTCGATAGGAAGTTACGGGAAGCAGTGTCGATTGTCATTGTTGTTACGCGATTTCGTGAATAAAACTTTAAAAAAAAATTTTTTTTAATTAATGAAAAAACGTATTTTTTATCACTGCAACCGTAACAGGTTGATGAAAACCGTACTGATTACGGGAAAACCGGAGTAGTTGGCAGGTATGTTTTAGTATAAGTTTGCAGGTTTTAAGAACTGTAATGCCGAGCGCATATCATTATGTCAAGATAATGGCACTAGCATTTACTTCATTTAAGAATATTTTTCAACATATTGAGCAAAAATTTCTCTTTTTTTCTACCAAGAAAAGTGCACTTGTTATTAGTGAGAATATACTTATTTTAAGGTATTTTTGGCAACAAGCCAAATTTTCTTGTTCTATTGGCAGATAATTTTGCTTAGTTCAAATAAAATACCCCTCATTTTTGTATTTTTTTAGGGACCGCAATGTCCCTTTGGGACAGAGGACCCTATTGTAATTGTAAGGTTTTATTATTATTGTACCGGCCGCCTCTTTGAGCTGTAATTTGACCCCCTTAACATGCTTCAAAACTCACTAAATTGGACACACACACCAGAACTGGCAAAAATTGCCATCTATTAAAAAAACAAAACTTTAAAACTCAAAATTGTGCTCTAGTGCCCCCTAGGAAGAAAACACAGACAAAACTGCCTGTAACTTCCAGTACGAATGTCGTAGAGACATGAAACAAAAACTTCCACGTAGGCCTCACTTAGACCTACATTTCATACATCAATTTTCTTCAGCAAAAATCAACAGGAAGTTTGCAAATCCCCCTTCAAAACAAAAGTTTTGTAAAAACAGTCACCTTTGCCTCTTTGAGCTGTAATTTGACCCCCTTAACATGCTTCAAAACTCACCAAACTAGACACACACATCAGGACTGGCGAAAATTGCAATCAAATAAAAAAAACTAAACCCCAAAACTCAAAATTGCGCTCTAGCGCCCCCTAGGAAGAAAACACAGACAAAACTGCTCCGAGGAAGAAAGCAAACAAAACTGCCTGTTACTTCCAGTAAGAATGTCGTAGAGACATGAAACAAAAACCTCTATGTAGGTCTCCCTTAGACCTACATTTCATAAATTAACAACCCCCAGCAAAAATCAACCGGAAGTTTGCAATCCCCCCTTCAAAACAATCCATCCATCCATCCATCTTCTTCCGCTTATCCGAGGTCGGGTCGCGGGGGCAGCAGCCTAAGCAGGGAAGCCCAGACTTCCCTCTCCCCAGCCACTTCGTCCAGCTTCTCCCGGGGGATCCCGAGGCGTTCCCAGGCCAGCCGGGAGACATAGTCTTCCCAACGTGTCCTGGGTCTTCCCCGTGGCCTCCTATCGGTCGGACGTGCCCTAAACACCTCCCGAGGGAGGCGATCGGGTGGCATCCTGACCAGATGCCCGAACCACCTCATCTGGCTCCTCTCGATGTGGAGGAGCAGCGGCTTTACTTTGAGCTCCCCCCGGATGACAGAGCTTCTCACCCTATCTCTAAGGGAGAGCCCCGCCACCCGGCGGAGGAAACTCATTTCGGCCGCTTGTACCCGTGATCTTGTCCTTTCGGTCATAACCCAAAGCTCATGACCATAGGTGAGGATGGGAACGTAGATGGACCGGTATTGAGAGCTTTGCCTTCCGGCTCAGCTCCTTCTTCACCACAACGGATCGATACAGCGTCCGCATTACTGAAGATGCCGCACCGATCCGCCTGTCGATCTCACGATCCACTCTTCCCTCACTCGTGAACAAGACTCCGAGGTACTTGAACTCCTCCACTTGGGGCAAGATCTCCTCCCCAACCCGAAGATGGCATTCCACCCTTTTCCGGGCGAGAACCATGGACTCGGACTTGGAGGTGCTGATTCTCATCCCAGTCGCTTCACACTCGGCTGCGAACCGATCCAGCGAGAGCTGAAGATCCTGGCCAGATGAAGCCATCAGGACCACATCATCTGCAAAAAGCAGAGACCTAATCCTGCAGCCACCAAACCAGATCCCCTCAACGCCTTGACTGCGCCTAGAAATTCTGTCCATAAAAGTTATGAACAGAATTGGTGACAAAGGGCAGCCTTGGCGGAGTCCAACCCTCACTGGAAACGTGTCCGACTTACTACCGGCAATGCGGACCAAGCTCTGGCACTGAGCATACAGGGAGCGGACTGCCACAATCAGACAGTCCGATACCCCATACTCTCTGAGCACTCCCCACAGGACTTCCCGAGGGACACGGTCGAATGCCTTCTCCAAGTCCACAAAACACATGTAGACTGGTTGGGCAAACTCCCATGCACCCTCAAGGACCCTGCCGAGAGTATAGAGCTGGTCCACAGTTCCACGACCAGGACGAAAACCACACTGTTCCTCCTGAATCCGAGGTTCGACTATCCGGCGTAGCCTCCTCTCCAGTACACCTGAATAGACCTTACCGGGAAGGCTGAGGAGTGTGATCCCACGATAGTTAGAACACACCCTCCGGTTCCCCTTCTTAAGGAGAGGAACCACCACCCCGGTCTGCCTTCAAAACAAAAGTTTTGTAAAAACCGGTCAACTTTTTTCAAACATTATCTCCTCTGAGCGGGTTTGTCGTGTCGGATTCAAACTAGCACAGGAGAGAGATTGAACCCTTCTGATTAAAAGATGACAAAAGAGTTTTAATTACTGCTCCGGTTGGGATTTTATGTGCCGTCTAAGTCGGTCCCGTCCATCGCTGCTTGCAGCTTTAATTAGGGCCTGCATGGCCCATTGCATAAGGACTCCCAAAGGGAGTCCTTATGCAATGGGACATAAGGACCTATTGAATTTGTAAGGTTTTATTATTCTTTATTCTTCCGCCGCCACATTAAACTGTAATTTGACCCACTTAACATGCTTCAAAACTCACCATATTTGACCCACACATCAGGACCTGCGAAAATTGCCTTTTAAAAAAAAAAAAAACGAACCACAAAACTCAAAATTGCGCTCTAGCGCCCCCTAGGAAAGAAAAAACTAGACTGCCTGTAACTCCCACTAGGAAGGTCGGAGAGACATGAAACAAAAACCTCTATGTAGGTCTGACTTAGACCTACATTTCATAATAGTACATTGTCGGGCTAAAATCAACAGGAAGTTGGCAATTCCCCCTTCAAGACAAAAAAGTACTAAAAACAGTAACTTTTGCCTCTTTGAGCTGTAATTTGACCCCCTTAACATGCTTGAAAACTCACCAAACTGAACGCACACATCAGGACTGGCAAAAATTGCGATCTAATAAAAAAAACCTAACCCCAAATTTAAAAATTGCGCTCTAGAGCAATTTTTCAATAAAACGGAGAAAAAACTGCTCCTCGGAAGAAAAAAATGACAAAACTGCCTGTAACTCCCAATGGGAAGGTCGGAGAGACATGAAACAAAAACCTCTCCGTAGGTCTCACTTAGACCTACATTTCATAAATTGACAACCCCCAGCAAAAATCAACAGGAAGTTCGCTATTCCCCCTTCAAAATTGTTTGTAAAAACCGGTCACCTTCCTTCAAAAACTAACTCCTCTGAGCGCGTTTGTCGTTTCGCCTTCAAACTAATGACAGAAGCACTTTTTTTCTAACTGCTCCGGTTTTGATTTTATGACCCTTCAAAGACCCGCTGCGCTGATGCTGCTGCGCTGCTGTTTTTTTAAGATGGCTGCTTAAAAGCAGGAAGCACCAACGTGCCCACACAATGCAGACAAGGTAGGTACACTAGACAAAAGTCTTGGGACACTTCAGACTAAAAGTAGACAAAAGTATTGGGACACTTAGGACTAGCACCTGCCAAATACGCGGGCCCGACCAATGCTGCTTGCAGCTTTAATTTTTCTTGTTTTTGAACACTGACTTTTTGCAGTGAAACATGGTTGTTGTTTTTTTTTTTAAATGGTATATTTTAACGTTAAGAGCCAATAGGTCGCCGTACCTTCTTGGCCTGCGGCGAGGAATCCAGGGTGCTGCCGTAGTCCTGGGGGTGCATCATGGTCATGTCGGAGCAGCTGTCGTCCAGCACCTCCTGCATGCTGTTGACGCTGCTGCTCTGGCTGCCCGTGCTGACCGATGTGCTGGGCACCGAGTGGTTGCTGCCCAGGCTGTTCATCTTGCAGCTGGCCGCCTCGCTGTCCTGTTGGGTGACAGACACAAGTTTTACACGCAGGACCGTCCAGGGTCCCACTGAAAGCACAACCCTTCAGTCGTCGGCGTTTGTGTGTGGAACGACGAATGGGGACATTTTCGCCTTGATGTCCTTTGAAGTATGTGCAACAAATCCATTTTCTTTTAATCATGCATGTTTATCATACTTGCCAACCCTCCCGGATTTTCTGGGAGACTCCCGAAATTCAGCGCCTCTCCCGAAAACCTCCCGGGACAAATTTTCTCCCGAAAATCTCCCGATATTCAGGCGGAGCTGGAAGCCACGCCCCCTCCAGCTCCATGCGGACCTGAGTGACGTCAGGTGCGCAACACCGCGTAAATCGTTGGCCAACCAAAAAGTAACCCCAGTACGCTATAGCCAACATTCACCAGGAGATGGCAACAGACAAACATAGATCACTCTATTACATTCCTCCCCTTTTTGAAATGTATAGAAGTTGCTCAAAATAAATAAACAACCCAACCAAAAAATGCAGCAGCTCAATTAAAAAACTGTATTTAGCCACATTATTTTCTTTTTTTTTAGAACTGAACTCTTAACCCTCATTTGTAAAAAATAACATGCTTATTATACAAACAGTATTTGTACACACTTAACACAGATTTGTATACTGTCTTCAGAGATTCCGTTTTTTTGGTGGTACTCGAAACCTTTCTGGGTACCTGCGAAAGGGTGTTCAGCATGGTTGGAAAAATAGTGACAGAGAATAGAACAAGGATGGACAATTCAACCCTTAACTCAACAATGAGTAGATGAGTGTTATGTGTGTGTATATGTGTACGGTAAATAAATGAACACTGAAATTCAAGTATTTCTTTTATTTATATATATATATATATATATATATATATATATATATATATATATAATAAAATAAATATATGTATGTGTGGGAAAAAAAATCACAAGACTACTTCATCTCTACAGGCCTGTTTCATGAGGGGGTTCCCTCAATCATCAGGAGATCTCCTGATGATTGAGGGAACCCCCTCATGAAACAGGCCTGTAGAGATGAAGTAGTCTTGTGATTTTTTTTCCCACACATACATATATTGCGCTCTACTACGGTATCGAGCACTATTTTTTTGGATAACCTTATTAAGACATATAATAAAATAAATATATATATAGCTAGAATTCACTGAAAGTCAAGTATTTCTTTATATATATATATATATATATATATATATATATATATGAAATACTTGACTTGGTGAATTCTAGCTGTAAATATACTCCTCCCCTCTTAGCCCCGCCCTCAACCACCCCACCCCCCACCCCCCACCTCCCGAAATCGGAGGTCTCAAGGTTGGCAAGTATGATGTTTATTAACCTGCAAGATAAACACACCGTGCTAATTAGTTTGTCATTTTCAAGCCACTTTGAATAAGTCTGTCAGAATAATTGTATCTAAGTTATCACAAAACTTTGTGGTTCAATGAGTTCCCGGCAAGAGGACAAAAGATGTCTTTAATCCTACCAAGAAGGAGGCTTGTAAAACTCCACTGTGTAGGATGGGAAGCAACATGAAGGTGTTCTGTTTTCTTTCATGTATTGTAATCAACAGAAAGATATTGTCTTGACCCAAGAACTACAAAGTGAAGAGGAAGCAGGACCTTACTCCCCTCAAGGCCATACTTTGCCAACCCTCCCGATTTTCCCGGGAAACTCCCGAATTTCAGTGCCCCTCCCAAAAATCTCTCTGGGCAACCATTCTCCCGAATTTCTCACAATTTCCACCCAGACAACAATATAGGCACTGCCTATAGCGTCCTCTACAACCTGTCGTCACGTCCGCTTTTCCTCCATACAAACGGCGTGCCGGCCCAGCCACATAATATATGCGGCTTTTACACACACATATGTGAATGCAAGGCATTCTTGATCAACAGCCATACAGGTCACACTGAGGGTGGCCGTATAAACAACTTTAACACTGCTACAAATATGCGCCACACTGTGAACCCACACCACACAAGAATGACAAACACATTTCGCACATCCGCACCGTAACATAACATAAACACAACAGAACAAATACCCAGAACCCCTTGCAGCACTAACTATTTCGGAACGCTACAATAAACACTCCCGCTACCACCCCTCCATATCCCGAATTCAGAGGTCTGAAGGTTGGCAAGTATGCTCAAGGCACCTCTTCTTTGAACTGTTTTTAATCAAAGGCGATGGCTGTTTACGACCCCCGTCCCTTAGAAACAGCTGTTGCCATGTAATCAGGGAAAGTCCAAATAAAAGAGAAGGCGTAGAATCTTTTGCCAGAGCGTAATGGAGACTGCACAAGGGTACAATGTCCAGGCGTCTCTCCTTAATTGAGCCAAATGTAATTATGTCTCTTGTTTGATTCCTTGCTTCTTTGTCTGTTTAATAGATGTCATCAGTGTTTGAACCTGACAAGTCCATTTGCTTGATGTTATTAATTTTCACATTTTAAATGTGTTATCTCGGTTAAATTAGCCTAAAAATGTCCCATTGAAAATGGCATTTCTGATCCCATATTAGTCTTAAAATAAAGACAAAAGCTGTCTTTAATCCAACCAAGAAGAAGGCTTGTAAAACTCCACTGTGTAGGATGGGAAGCAACATGAAGGTGTTCTGTTTCTTTCATGTATTGTAATCAACAGAAATATATTGTCTTGATCCAAGAACTACAAAGCGAAGAGGAAGCAGGACCTTACTCCCCTCAAGGCACCTGTTAGAATAATTGTATGTTATCACAAAATCTTTGTGTTGCATTGAGGGTCTGGTGGGAAGACAAAAGCTGTCTTTGAAACCTACCAAGAGTAAGTCTCGTAAAACTCCACTGTGTAGGGGGGGGAAGCAAGATGAAGGTGTTACTGTGTTCTTTCATGTATTGTAATCAACAGAAAGATATTGTTCTTACCCAAGTACTTCAAAGCGGGGAGAAGACACGATCTGCCCAATTTCCAGACGACCTCTTTTTGAACCTCCTTTTTGAACTGGTTTACGAACGTCTTTTTGAACTATTTTATGGACCTCTTTTTGAGCTATTTTACGAACTCATTTTGAACTGACCTTGTCTGTGAATTTTTTATGACCTTTTCTGTGAACTTTTTGCGACCTTTGTCCTTTGGAAACAGCGGTGGCCTTGTGGTCGGGGAGGGTCCAAAATAAAAGAAGGAGGCGTGCAATCTTTTGGCAGAGCGTGCTGAGATACTGTACAAGGGTACAGTGTACAAACGACTCTCCTCAATATTGAGTCCAAATTTAATTCTGTCTTTATTTAATTCTTTGCCTCTTGTCTTGTTTAATAGATGTCATCAGTGTTTGAACCTGACAGCACCTCTTCTTTGAACTGTTTTACAACTTTTTCTTTGAACTGTTTTAATCAAAGGCGATGGCTGTTTACGACCCCCGTCCCTTAGAAACAGCTGTTGCCAGGTAATCAGGGAAAGTCCAAATAAAAGAGAAGGCGTACAATCTTTCGCCAGAGCGTGATGGAGACTGAGCAAGGGTACAGTGTGCAGGCGTCTCTCCTCAATTGAGCCAAATTTAAATTCTGTCTGTTTAATTCCTTGCTTCTTTGTCTTTTTAATAGATGTCATCAGTGTTTGAACCTGACAAGTCCATTTGCTTGATGTTATTAATTTTCACATTTTAAATGTGTTATCTCGGTTAAATTAGCCTAAAAATGTCCCATTGAAAATGGCATTTCTGATCCCATATTAGTCTTAAAATAAAGACAAAAGCTGTCTTTAATCCTACCAAGAAGGAGGCTTGTAAAACTCCACTGTGTAGGATGGGAAGCAACATGAAGGTGTTCTGTTTCTTTCATGTATTGTAATCAACAGAAAGATATGGTCTTGATCCAAGAACTACAAAGCGAAGAGGAAGCAGGACCTTACTCCCCCAAGGCACCTCTTCTTTGAACTGTTTTACAACCTTTTCTTTGAACTGTTTTAAATCAAAGGCGATGGCTGTTTACGACCCCCGTCCCTTAGAAACAGCTGTTGCCACGTAATCAGGGAAAGTCCAAATAAAAGAGAAGGCGTACAATCTTTCACCAGAGCGTAATGGAGACTGTGCAAGGGTACAATGTCCAGGCGTCTCTCCTCAATTGAGCCAAATTGAAATATGTCTCTTGTTTAATTCCTTGCTTCTTTGTCTGTTTAATAGATGTCATCAGTGTTTGAACCTGATAAGTCCATTTGTTTTATGTTAATAATTTTCACATTTTAAATGTGTTATCTCGGTTAAATTAGCCTAAAAATGTCCCATTGAAAATGGCATTTCTGATCCCATATTTGTCTTAAAATAAAGACAAAAGCTGTCTTTAAGCCTACCAAGAAGAAGGCTTGTAAAACTCCACTGTGTAGGATGGGAAGCAACATGAAGGTGTTCTGTTTCTTTCATGTACTGTAATCAACAGAAATATATTGTCTTGATCCAAGAACTACAAAGCGAAGAGGAAGCAGTACCTTACTTTCCTCAAGGAACCTTTTCTTTGAACTGTTTTACGACCTTTTCTTTGAACTGTTTTAATCAAAGGCGATGGCTGTTTACGACCCCCGTCCCTTTGAAACAGCTGTTGCCATGTAATCAGGGAAAGTCCAAATAAAAGAGAAGGCGTACAATCTTTCGCCAGAGCGTAATGGAGACTGCACAAGGGTACAATGTCCAGGCGTCTCTCCTCAATTGAGCCAAATTGAATTATGTCTCTTGTTTAATTCCTTGCTTCTTTGTCTGTTTAACAGATGTCATCAGTGTTTGAACCTGATAAGTCCATTTGCTTGATGTTATTAATTTTCACATTTTAAATTTGTTATCTCGGTTAAATTAGCCTAAAAATGTCCCATTGAAAATGGCATTTCTGATCCCACATTTGTCTTAAAATAAACTAATGCAATCTGACTGTTTGGAATGCAATGTTGTTGTCGCTGGCAATAAACTATTTTTTTGTAAAAGCTTTTTGCTTTGAAACTAAGCCTAACTTATTCCCATGTTATTTCTTTAAATCCTCGTCCTCCCACCTCCTCGTCCTCCTGGCTCTCCCCCATGGGTCCGTTGTGCTTCTCCTGGTAGAGGATCTTCTTCATCTTGCGGTACTGCAGGTTGTCCAGCTCGCGCACCGCATCCTTGGTCCTCTGGATCAGGTCCATGAGAATCCTCGGCGAGCGCTCTCGCCGCACAAAATCATGCTGGGGGAGGTGACAAAGAGACAGAGATCAGGGGCTAGCTGAGGGTTGAGGTCCAAAAATATGCACATTTTATTTTTATACTGACTTCAATTATGTTTAAGTGAAATAAAGTAAACATTTACGATATTGGAGTGGCGCAGTAAAATAACTTTGTTTGCTACTGCAGGAAGAGCCACTAGAGGGCGCCTGTATGTTGTTGTTGTTGACAGTTATAATGGATTTCTATTTTTCAGAAGATGCTTGGTAAAACAAAAAAAATATATAGAATACAATGAATTGTATTCTATATAATTCTATACAATGAGTTCTGTCTCCGGCCATGCTCCTTCCACACCAGCAGACGACTGCGTGGAACACCACAGAGGCCACCATGTTTCTTTGACTTTTTATGTGCAATAATGTTATATGTGTATATGTATATATATGCATATGTATGGATATGTGCATGTGTGTGGATATATACATATATATATATATATATATATATATACATATATATACATATATATATATATATATATATATATATATATATATATATATATATATATATATATATATCTTCTTTTTTTTAATATATTTCTACTATTTATATTATTAAATTATTGACTTTTTATGTGCAATAATGTTATATGTGTATATGTATATATATGCATATGTATGGATATGTGCATGTGTGTGGATATATACATATATACATATATATATATATATATATATATATATACATATCTTCTTTTTTTATATATTTTTACTATTTATATTATTAAATTATTGACTTTTTATGTGCAATAATGTTATATGTGTATATGTATATATATGCATATGTATGGATATGTGCATGTGTGTGGATATATACATATATATATATATATATATATATATATATATATATATATATATATATATACATATCTTCTTTTTTTAATATATTTTTACTATTTATATTATTAAATTATTGACTTTTTATGTGCAATAATGTTATATGTGTATATGTATATATATGCATATGTATGGATATGTGCATGTGTGTGGATATATACATATATACATATATATATATATATACATATCTTCTTTTTTTAATATATTTTTACTATTTATATTATTAAATTATTGACTTTTTATGTGCAATAATGTTATATGTGTATATGTATATATATGCATATGTATGGATATGTGCATGTGTGTGGATATATACATGTATATATATATATATATATATATATATATATATATATATATATATATATATATATATATATATATATATATATATATATATATATATATATATATACATATCTTCTTTTTTTAATATATTTTTACTATTTATATTATTAAATTATTGACTTTTTATGTGCAATGTTATATGTGTATATGTATATATATGCATATGTATGGATATGTGCATGTGTGTGGATATATACATATATATATATATATATATATATATATATATATATATATATACATATCTTCTTTTTTTATATATATTTACTATTTATATTATTAAATTATTGTGTGCACCAATTTCGTTGTTCTTTCAACCTGTTCACTGTAATAATGAAAATAAAACTCTATTCTATTCTATTCATAGAAGTGGCAGGTTGCATCGGCTCTTTCAATGTCTTTATTGTCCTTTGTGTTCTTTGATGTTTCCCTCTTACACACATGTAAGAGGGATGTGTGCTATGGCTATGAGTTGTTTTTTCCCATGGCCTCAGTCTGGACCCCCTCTCCAGGGGCCCAGACTTAGACCGATTTTTTTTCTCCCTCCCCCCATTGTTTACCTGTATCTCACGTTTTTTGTTAGGGGCGCCAAAAGTTGGCCGACCCATCAGCGATCCTGTTCTGTCTCCCTGTAATGTTTGATCCTGTTCTGTCTCCCTGTAATGTTTGATCCTGTTCTGTCTCCCTGTAATGTTCTGTCTGATCTTGAAGGGGATTGTGCTGAAAATCTTAAATTAATGAAGTATATCTGATTCTGAACTAAATTAAATACATATAAAATGAAATACTTATTATTTTATTGCATTATTATGTGCGGAAGCTCAAATTTGAACCCAAATCATGTTTTTTATTTTTTTATTTCCTGATGTTGGATAAATAAGAGGGCAGCCCACACTGCAAAAAGTGAAATCTAAGTAAGATGAAATATCTCAAGTAAGGATGATATTTGCTTATTTTCTGTCTGATAAGATCATTTGTCTCACTAAGCAGATTTTATGTTAAGAGTGTTTTACTTGTTTTAAGTGTTTTGGTCCTAAATGATCTCAGTAAGATATTACAGCTTGTTGCTGAGATTTGATGACCTATATTGAGTAAAACATGCTTGAAACTAGAATATCAAGTGTTGCAAAGCTGTGTCATCAACACTCACAAGTATAAAACTACTTTTTTAAAGTAATCATTTCTTACTTCAAGAATGAAATAAAAAATCCTGACTTTGACACAATTGTGTCTCATAATTAAACTGAGAGTTAATATTTAAACATTTAACATGTGACATTTCAAAACAATTTTGAACAGAAATAGTTCATACACATTCAGATAAATTCTTCAAAATTACAATAAAAAAAATTGGCCGGGGGCCGGGCAGTAAATATATATATATATATATATATATATATATATATATATATATATATATATATATATACATATATACATACAGTGGGGCAAAAAAGTATTTAGTCAGCCACCGATTGTACAAGTTCTCCCACTTAAAATGATGACAGAGGTCTGTAATTTTCATCATAGGTACACTTCAACTGTGAGAGACAGAATGTGAAAAAAAATCCAGGAATTCACATTGTAGGATTTTTAAAGAATTTATTTGTAAATTATGGTGGAAAATAAGTATTTGGTCAATAACAAAAATTCAACTCCATACTTTGTAATATAACCTTTGTTGGCAATAACAGAGGTCAAACGATTACTATAGGTCTTTACCAGGTTTGCACACACAGTAGCTGGTATTTTGGCCCATTCCTCCATGCAGATCTTCTCGAGAGCAGTGATGTTTTGGGGCTGTCGCCGAGCAATACGGACTTTCAACTCCCTCCACAGATTTTCTATGGGGTTGAGGTCTGGAGACTGGCTAGGCCACTCCAGGCCTTTCAAATGCTTCTTACGGAGCCACTCCTTCGTTGCCCGGGCGGTGTGTTTGTGATCATTGTCATGCTGGAAGACCCAGCCACGTTTCATCTTCAAAGCTCTCACTGATGGAAGGAGGTTTTGGCTCAAAATCTCACGATACATGGCCCCATTCATTCTTTCCTTAACACGGATCAGTCGGCCTGTCCCCTTAGCAGAAAAACAGCCCCAAAGCATGATGTTTCCACCCCCATGCTTCACAGTAGCTATGATGTTCTTGGGATGCAACTCAGTATTCTTCTTCCTCCAAACACGACGAGTTGAGTTTATACCAAAAAGTTCTATTTTGGTTTCATCTGACCACATGACATTCTCCCAATCCTCTGCTGTATCATCCATGTGCTCTCTGGCAAACTTCAGACGGGCCTGGACATGCACTGGCTTAAGCAGGGGGACACGTCTGGCACTGCAGGATTTGATTCCCTGTCGGCGTAGTGTGTTACTGATGGTAACCTTTGTAACTTTGGTCCCAGCTCTCTGCAGGTCATTCACCAGGTCCCCCCGTGTGGTTCTGGGATTTTTGCTCACCGTTCTCATGATCATTTTGACCCCACGGGATGAGATCTTGCGTGGAGCCCCAGATCGAGGGAGATTATCAGTGGTCTTGTATGTCTTCCATTTTCTGATAATTGCTCCCACAGTTGATTTTTTCACACCAAGCTGCTTGCCTATTGTAGATTCACTCTTCACAGTCTGGTGCAGGTCTACAATTCTTTTCCTGGTGTCCTTCGACAGCTCTTTGGTCTTGGCCATAGTGGAGTTTGGAGTCTGACTGTTTGAGGCTGTGGACAGGTGTCTTTTATACAGATAACCAGTTCAAACAGGTGCCATTAATACAGGTAACGAGTGGAGGACAGAAGAGCTTCTTAAAGAAGAAGTTACAGGTCTGTGAGAGCCAGAGATCTTCCTTGTTTGAAATGACCAAATACTTATTTTCCACCATAATTTACAAATAAATTCTTTAAAATTCCTACAATGTGAATTCCTGGATTTTTTTCCCACATTCTGTCTCTCACAGTTGAAGTGTACCTATGATGAAAATTACAGACCTCTGTCATCATTTTAAGTGGGAGAACTTGCACAATCGGTGGCTGACTAAATACGTTTTTGCCCCACTGTATATACATACATACATGCATACATACATACATATATACCTTGCACACTAATTGACTGAAAGAGCACGCACTTGGCTCGATGATGTCATGTTATCGAAGGAAAAATGCATTTTTAGACAATATGATTTGCCTGAGCGTTGCCTTTTTGCCTTTCCATTAAGAAAAATAAACTAGTTTTTAGTGTAAGTTTGCTGGTTTCAAGAAATGTAATGCCGAGCGCATATCATTATGTCAAGATAATGGCACTAGCGTTTACTTAATTTAAGAATATTTTTCAACATATTGAGCAAAAAGGTCTCTTTTTTTTTTCTACCAAGAAAAGTGCACTTGTTATTAGTGGGAATATACTTATTTTAAGGTATTTTGGGGTTCATTGAGGTTAGCTAATTAGGGCCCGCATGGCCCATTGCATAAGGACTCCCTTTGGGAGTCCTTATGCAATGGGACATAAGGACCTATTGAATTTGTAAGGTTTTATTATTATTATACCGGCCGCCTCTTTGAGCATTAATTTGACCCACATGCTTCAAAACTCACCATATTTGACCCACACATCAGGACCTTCGAAAATGGTCTTTTAATGAAAAAAATCGAACCCCAAAACTCAAAATTGCGCTCTAGCGCCCCCTAGAAAAAAAAAAACTAGACTGCCTGTAACTCCCACTAGGAAGGTCGGAAAGACATGAAACAAAATTCTCTATGTAGGTCTGACTTAGACCTAGATTTCATAATTGTACATCCTTGGGCAGAAATCAACAGGAAGTTGGCAATTCCCCCTTCAAGACAAAAAAGTACTAAAAACAGTCACTTTTGCCTCTTTGAGCTGTAATTTGACCCCCTTAACATGCTTCAAAACTCACCGAACTGAACACACACATCAGGACTGGCAAAAATTGCGATCTAATAAAAAAACCTAACCCCAAATCTCAAAATTTTTGAATAAAACGCTGAAAAAACTGCTCCTCAGAAGAAAAAAAATGACAAAACTGCTTGTAACTCCCACTGGGAAGGTCGGAGAGACATGAAACAAAAACCTCTATGTAGGTCTCACTTAGACCTACAGTTCATTTTGACAACCCCCAGCAAAAATCAACAGAAGTTTGCTATTCCCCCTTCAAAACAAATGTTTTGTAAAAACCGGTCACCTTCCTTCAAAAACTATCTCCTCTGAGCGCGTTTGTCGTTTCGGCTTCAAACTAACACAGGAGAGAGATTGAACCCTTGTGTATAAAAGTACAGAACAGCGTTTTTCTAACTGCTCCGGTTTTGATTTTATGACCCTTCAAAGAACCGCTGCGCTGATGCTGCTGCGCTGCTGTTTTTTTAAGATGGCTGCTTAAAAACCAGCGTGCCTACACAATGCAGACAAGGTAGGTACACTAGACAAAAGTATTGGGACACTTATGACTACCACCGGACAAAAGTATTGGGACACTTAGGACAACTGGACAAAAGTATTGGGACACTTGGGACTACAACTTGACAAAAGTATTGGGAAACTTAGGACTACCACTGAACAAAAGTATTGGGACACTTACACTGGACCAAAGTATTGGGACACTTACGCCGAAAACT